>NC_050071.1:29378690-29685263 GCF_009764565.3 Dermochelys coriacea | reverse complement strand
ATCAGCTGTAGCTCACAAAAGCTTATGCTCAAATGTTTTAGTCTTTAAGGTGCCACAAGTACTCGTTTTCTTTTTACAGTGGTATTTGTGATTTAGAGTGGCCTATGGCTTGTAAACATGATTGCATCAACTTTCAAATATGGTTGCAGCCTAACACTATTATAGCTTCAGGGTTAATATAATAAAAAAATCATGTTACAACCATGTTCAGATACTATTCTATATAATACCTAGCATAGAGTCTAAAGTATTTTTAAAAGGAAAAAAATCATCAAAAACAGGACTGGGTAACTGGCCTACAATCATGCTAGCCACTGCTTAATTAGTAATGAAAGAGATCCTGGGGCTCAAGCAATTAAGTACTGGGGCTCAAGCAATTTTTTTACTTTAATAATTGATGCAGCAAGCCCAGAGCTGCCATGGATATGAACTACCAAGCCTAGAGGTGGCAGGCTCAGCCCTGGCAAGCCCTGGCAAAAGTTAAGCACTAATACTAACTGCAACTCAAAAAGACCTGAAGAAGAGCTGTGCAAGTTCAAAAGCTTCACTGTCTCACCAACAGAAGATGGTCCAATACAAAAAGATATTGCCTCACTCACTCTCTCAAATATCCTGGGACTGCCATGGCTACAACAATACAACGAACAACATTGTTAAATGGTGTCCAAGCACAGTTCTATAAGAAATATACTTAGCAACAACTGTCTTCAAAAATTGTTGTCAACTCAGTGGGTTAATCTTTTTCAAGTATCAGAGGGGTAGCCGTGTTATTCTGCCAAGAGCGGCAAAGAGTCCTGTGGCACCTTATAGACTAACAGACGTATTGGAGCATAAGCTTTCGTGGGTGAATACCCACTTCTTCAGATGCATGTAGTATCTTTTTCAAGAAGACCACTAGCAGCTATTCAGAGAGGAGGAAAGAATAAAATCAAATGGAAAAGGAAGAAGGGTATTAAACAAGAGTAAACAAACAAACAAACAAAAAGAGACAGAGGAAAGGAGGGAGAAAATATAATAAACAATTCCTGTGATGGCTTAGTCTTGGATATTCATATCTCACTGAACAGTCTCACAGTATGTATCACTTTATCTAGTAGAAGATGGTGCTAGGAAAGTTTAGAAATGGGATTTGTTGTGGAAAGTGGAAACAATTGTTTAACATTTGTTTACTACTAAAAGGAGGTTAGTTATTGTCACTTTTGTCAATTTTAGAGCATGCAGTGATATAATTGTACTTATTCCACAGCTATGGGTAAATATGTAACCTTAATATCCAATATATTTTTTAATAGAAGGCCTTAGTAGAAGCTATGGAGGAAGAGAGAAGGGAAGTATATGAAAAATATACAATACCAGAGCATTTAATATTGACTTTTTCATTCTTTCTGAGAATGGCCAAAGGAGCTGTTCCAACAACTGCTGGAGGTTGCATTGTACTGCAGGAGCCCAACAGTTCCACTAAAGTATCAGAGGAGTGAGGAAGCAGAGAGCAGGGTATCCTGGGATTCTGTTGAACAGAATTGGCTGAAAATGTTCCCACAAAACCAAGACATTTCTCAGAGAATTGGGAGATCTAAAAAAATGCCCTATAGATTTACTATGATGACGTGACTAGTGATTTTGCCGAGTTATATATCTGTCCCTAACTAAGCATACAAATAGAAAGGCTGTAACAGAAATTAATAAAAGAACAAGGAAATCAGGGCCTGATCCAAGAGGCAGTGGGGACTCAAAGAGACTTCCATACCCTTTGGGTCTGGCTGTAGCTGAACAAACAAAGAAATCATTAATAGCCTAAAGCCAAAAAGGACAGATAACTGGGCCTGATTCAACATATAATATACCAAGCTTTCACATCGTAGAAATCTGGTCAAGTCAGCACTGTGGAAGCCCAAACCAATTATTTGTTGTTAGTACTTCACCTTTTACAGTGGCTGCAATTTGCATTACACTAATGTTTTGCATACTATTTAAATGAGCTTTAGTACAAAGAATTGAAAAAGGGAACAGATGTTGAACAAATGGTTATTGAACAACCTCTGATTCATTGATTTCTTCTGCCATTGACTCTAATGGTATATATTTTACTACTGTAGATGACTATGGAAAATCCACTAAATGCTTTATTTACATTAGATGTTAATAGTGAAGACAAAACACCTTCTAGTTCTTCTAGAAAGAAAATATCAAAGAAATAGGGTCTGACTCTACAGTCAAAAAATATCACACTCATTATTGGATATCCCCTCATAGAGAAGGAGGGAAGGATCCAAGCTGAAGCAAATTCTCTGGTCCCACTCTCTCCTTTGTAGGTCTGTCTAAGTCTGATAACACCCAATGTGTGCTGCCATACAAGAAGTCCCCATGGACCTGGGCTCAATGGCACAAAAGGTTGCAAATCCCATGTGTGTTGCCCTTTGCACAAAACAAATACAAAAAAAAAAACTCTCTCGCCTGTGCAGCTCAACGTTTTTCATCAACGTATCACTAAAAATTATTAAAATTGGAATGTAAAAGATTTTAAAAACTTTAATTTACATTTCTCAATTTGTGGATATAATTTATTTTATTTCACTGTGCATATTTTGCAGCTTGGCCAGTGAAAACAGTCAAGCCAAATGTCCATTGTTTCCAGTCAATTTCCCTTTCTGATTCTCAGACACAAGTCAAGTATTGTCATGTATGAAGCGCAAGCACTACAATTAGTAGAAGGGGGAATCATTTAAAATATAGTATTTCTGCACTTTTGAACATTCACAACAACTATGAATAAAGGGTACCTTTCATTCCATACTCTCACCAACAGTTGCAAGACACATCTTTGTATATTTTCTTTAAAGGAGAAAAGGTGTCAAGTATCAGTGAAATATGTTGTATACAGTATTGTTGTAGCTGAGCCATTTGATGAATGAAAAAGCCGTTTATTGCAATTGTACTCATGTTATGGGCACTATGCCTATTATAAAACATAAAAAAGATGTATGAATCTGTAATATAAAAATTGTTTGAATACAGAACCAATTGTTTTTCCCCTTTTGAGGGTTATATATGCTGCGCCGCCTCTTTCTGCGAGTTTCCTGTGCTGTCACTTTGGGTGCATAGGTAGGATGAATAGCTTTTTAAGGGTAGGTTTAAAAGACTAATAGTTTAAATACAGATCTTTAAAGTAAATAATTCTTTTAGTTGCAACCAACGTGGAAAATGAGCAAAGGGACTGGACAGAAGAGTGCAATAGTAGATTCATTGATATTTGTGATGGGCAATGGGAAGGTTTTCTGGTCTAGAATATCATAATCATAGAATATTAGGGTTGGAAGCGACCTCAGGAGGTCATCTAGTCCAATCCCCGGCTCAAAGAGGGACCAACACCAACTAAATCATCCCAGCCAAAGCTTTGTTAAGCCAGATCTAAGGATCGAGACAGAGATTCTCCTTTGGTTGGTAATATGTGGTACAAAAGAACACACATGGAATCAGGTTAAAATCAAGCACTCTGGATCTGTGGGCACAGAGACTTCATAGTTTAGCTGGGCAAGTGTGGGGAGCGTGCAATTCTTGCATGGTGCAGAGCTTTGCTTCTGCACAACAGTTAACAGTGTGTATGTAAGGCCCTGCAGGTTCAGAATCCAGGCTGCCATGTAGCAGCAGTTGTGACCAGCTTGCACTCCACTTCTCACGCCTGCTGTGGACACAGACCATGGGATTTCTGCCTCAAGGGTTTGAGGAGCAGCAGCCTCGTGGCTCCTGATTGGCTCCCTGTCCTATATAAACCCAAGGGGCATTCTAGAAAATGCCCAAGCAACAGTGTGGATCTGCTGCAGCTGCTATGACTATACCTGCTCCTGAATTCCTGTCTTTGACCTTGGTTTGATTTGGACTTTGCCTCTCGACTCAGATCCTGAAACCTGACTTGGACTCTGACCCTTGGTATCAGCCCTGGCCTAGAACTGGATTATGAACTCCTGTGCTACTCCCAGCCTCAGGTTTGCCTGAGCTCTGACTCTTGGCCCCGACTGCCCTTGGTGGGATCCTGACAAGGCAGGAGTAGGGAAGGGCCAGAGCCAGAGATTCACTTCTGTGCAGATCTTCACGCTTACCTCTCATAGGGCCATGAAGCCTTCTCCAACCACAGGAGTAGGCGCCATAATGCAGCTACAAAGCTGCTCCACAGCCAGGAGAGCATTCTTGCCCTGTGCCCCCTGAACATCTGATCAGTCCAGCTGTTAGGAGCCAGGCACTAGGAATAGAATTTTAGCCAGAGTGCCTACTTATGTGCCAAGTTTGTTTAGAAATACTACAGAGCATTGCAAGAAGAACTGTGGAAAAAAAAAAATCAGATCTTTTAGTTTGCAAAAATTCATAGTCTTTTGGCAGTTCCTGTATGATTCTGAGGTCATCACATTTTCATTACTTTTGTTTATGAAAAGGCTATTTTCACACTATAAACTTAGAAAACTATGGTTTTTACTGAGAAATGAGTTTGTTTTTATAAAAAATTCAGAATGCCATCTATTTTTGCTAGAAATTTGGCTAATCTGAACTGGAAAATGGGACTAGTTTTCCCTCAAACAGTTCACATAAGTTTTCCATAAAACTAGCTTCATTTTTGGTTTGTGACGAAATGTGGGAAAAACTTGAATTCAGTTGCTTTGCATTTTTTATTAATTTTTCCACATCTCTAAAGGCTGGTACTTTGCAGACAGAATAATAAGGTACAGAAAGGCAAAGGACAGTGCTAGGGAGAAACAGCAAGTGTCTTTATTTCTGGTATGACTGCAATACACTTGAGCTCCAGTCAGTCAGTCAGGGAGGTAGACAGAGGAACTAGAAAGTGGATGATTCCATGTCTGAGTTGGTGATATTAACATATACATACATCACTAACACTTTAACAGCAGAGTCAGCTTAGAAGGAGTGACTCTCTACATGGAGACCTGAAGAAACACCAGGTGTTCTCTTGCTTTTACTACTATTCAGAAAATTACCCCTGTACTCTGTGGAGGATAAAAGAGCACTTTACAGATTCAGACTCAGCAGACAACTTAGTAAATTAATAGTCTTTGATATTATAAATTTTTATGCCTCTCCAGGCAAATCTGTGGCTGCATGCAAATAGACACCACAACCATAAAGCTGTACCACACAAATGCTGCATATCTCAGGACCTTCAACTCTTAAAGCACCATCCTTTGGAAGTGAAGAGGAATGGCTATGATCCTGATCCAAAGCCCACTGATGTTAATGGGAGTCTTTCCACTGACTTCAACAGACTTTGGATCAGGCTGCATTACTATTATACAATCTGTGAGTCAGCTGCTATAGGGTAAGGGTGCACAAATGTAATATTCACCCACTAAGTTGTATCTTTAAGCCACTCCCTAGCTAAAAGTTAATTAATTATTTTGCACTCTACACAGGTAGATAGGCTTAGCCTTACTAATCTAGAATATGATCCATCATTGTCCTACATTCATTCTGCCTCCAGCAATGGGCAATACCTTATGCTTCAGAGGAAGACGGACAGCCCCTCCTTTTATAAATAAGGAATAAAGTGTGATAAGCTCTACTGAGCATGAATAAGGGTAACTCCTTGAGCCATCCCATTAAAATGAATGTAACTACTCAAGAAGTAAGATCATAATTAATTTGAGTGAGTGTATAACCACTTGGCCCACAATCAAATTGTGCAGTGTGTACATAAGGGTAAAAAAAAATATTTTCTGAAGCATCAACTATCTTTACTGCAGTCTTTAGTATTTGTTTGTGCTTTATTTGCTTTTCATTCCTCAAAAAGGTACTTGAACTTTCGCCTTAAAAGCTTACTAGTTAGTATAAATGCATTTCTACTGTACCAAAGAGAGCTATCGTATCTTTCTGCAAATATTTGTACATTAGACACATCCTGCCTGCTCTTCCATTCTTACTGAATTAGTTCCTTTTTGCTTCAACTCCAAAGCCTAGCTATCTCACAAATCTTTCCTTTTCCCCCCCTCCACCCCCCACACAGCATGAGAAACATACACAATACTGGAATTCTGCAATCCAAAAAACTGACTGTACTGTTATTCTTTTCAAGCCAAGACAACAGCGTAAATAACAAAATATACAGCAGAGGATTAGCAGCAGCTCCACAGTAACTCCTGGGAAAAGGCAGAGGCCCACAAAGAAGCATATTAGCATGGTTCCACGGCACAAGAAGGTAAGATGCAGAGAGATGGCTTTGTGACATACAAGGGCAGAATATAAGCAAAGCTCCACAATGGCCTGTTTGCACTGGGTCTTAAACAGAGGAGATGAAAACTTGCTGGGAATAGGCTAGATGTCTGGCCAATGAGTTTGCCAAGTACGTTGATCCCCTGGTTCACAAACAGGCATATGGGTTGCAGCAGTAGCTATTCCTGCAAGCTGGTACTGAACATTTTGTTCCTCAGCTCCAACACGCAGTTACGGGGTGCACAGTACAGTTATCCCGGCTGTGCACCATTTTTAGGGTCTGATCCTGTACTCGCCAGCAAAGTTCCCATTGACTTTAATGGTGCAATCCAGGCCCTTAGATAATTCCTCCCCAAGTGGAGTGTAAATCAGAATGGAAAGAATAATCATTACAAAATAAAGCAATGTTGAGAAAGAAAAACAGAACCAGCAAAAATACCAACACTGAAGGTTACCAACACTGAGGAGGAGTTCAAAAGGAGAGAAGCCCAGCTCAGGAGGGTAGCAGACAGTGGGGATGAACTAACCTATACTCCGAACTCCTGAGGGCTGGCTGTAGTCATGTTGCCAAACTCAAAGGCAAGAGACTTGGAGGAGTGGTTAATAATGAAGAGGACAAGTCAGTGACTCAGAGTGAGCTGGATTGCTTGGTAAACTAGGTGCAAACAAACAATATACATTTTAATATGGCTAAATGTAAATGTGTACATCTAGGGACAAAACAAAAAGCGGGCCATGCTTACAGAATGGGGGACTCTATCCTGGAAAGCAGTGATTCTGAAAAAAAAGTTGGCAGTCATGGTTCATAATCAGCAGAATATGAGCTCTCAGTGTGACACTCTGGCCAAAAGAGCTAATGAAATCCTCGGGTGCATAAACAGGGAATCTTGAGAAGGAGTAGAGAGGTTATTTTAGCTCTGTATTTGGCACTGGTGTGACTGCTGCTGTATCCAGTTCTGGTGCCCACAATTAAAGAAGGATGTTGATAAGAAGAAGAGCCACAAGAATGATTTAAGGATTAGAAAACACGCCTTACAGCAATAGACTAAAGGAGTTCAATCTATTTAGTTTAAGAAAGAGAAGGTAAGGGATGATTGATTACAGTCTGTAGGTACATGCATTGGGAATAAATATTTAATAATGGGCTCTTCAATCTAGTGAAGAAAGGTAAAACAAGAGCCAATGGCTGGAAGTAGAAGCTAGATAAATTCAGACTGGAAGTAAGGCATACATTTTTAACAGCGAGAGTAATCAATCATTGGAACAATTTACCAATGGTCATAGTGGACTCTCCATCACTGACAATTAGTGATTGGATGTTTTTCTAAAAGATATGCTCTAGAAATTATTTTGGGGAAGTTCTATGGCCTTTGCTCTACGGTTCTATGGCTTTTGAGGAGGTCACTCTCGATCAGTGGTTCGGGCCGAGGGATGTACTGGCCATTGCTTCCAGCAGCTCCCATTGGCCTGGAGCAGCAAACCGCAACCACTGGGAGCCGCGATTGGCCGAACCTGTGGATGTGGCAGGTAAACAAACTGACCGGCCCGCCAGGGGCTTTTCCTGCACAAGCGGCAGAACAAGTTTGGGAACCACTGGACTAGGTGATCACGATGTTCCCTTCTGGCATTAGAATCTATGAATTTATTTCTACTGGTACAATATTTTTAGGAATATTGCAGAAAATAATATAGTTTAAAAAATGAAATTTTCTAACTGTGCCAACTGGATTTTGTGACAGCAATCTACAACACTTTAATGCTGCTCAGAAGAGCATTTTTTCTATCAATTTTACGCAGTAACTTGCTCTGTCTTTTCCAGCATAATATATATCCACCAGACTTTGACTTTACAATAACTACTGTTATTTCTTCAGACCAAACTTCCCTTTTTTCAACATTTGTTGATGCAGATCTTTCTTTTCTCACAGTGGTTGTCACCAGCGTAACTCCACTGACTACAATGGACTTACTTCCGGTTTAATCAAGTGTAAGTGAGCAGAGAATTCCAACAAAGTAGAAAAGTTTTCTTCCTGACTATTACAAGCAAGCAATTATCATCCTAAAACATGAGATCTGATTAGCACTAGATCATTGTCTCAGCCTGCATAACTGTAGAGGTTGTTAGTGGTTGTAAAATCATCAACTACTTCTAAAATTCACCCATTGTATGTTTCTCAGTGGCTTCCTCTGGCAATGAATTGCATAAATACAGAACAAAGAAGCGCTGTATTTACTTTTAGTATTTCTCCATTCACTGACCTTTGCCAAACAAGGGTGGTAAGAACAGAACTTTCATCACCAGCATTCTGCCAGTTTACCTTAAGGAGCAGCTGCAGAAATGCTAGTCAGCATACACTTATTCATATATTACTCACACATCTTTACATTCTTTCCCAGCTGAGTCAGATATCATCTTCTAGTATCTGGACACAATAGATACTGTGAAACAAAGATATAAATTGATCTTGGCAGATGCACTGGTAGAGATCTAGGGTGAAATCCTGACCCCACTGAAGTCAATGGGAAAGTTTCCATTGACTTCAATAGGGCCAGGATTTTACCCCTAGAGTTTGGGAAGACATTTTATAGTGCTGGGTTGTACAGAAGAGTTATGAAGAAATAACATAATTTGAGGAACTAAAATAATAAAATACAATCTGAAGTAAATAAAATAAAAATATAAAAGTAAAAAAAAAAGTTTACTGAAAAAGTAAATAAAGCCTATGAATCTAGCAAGTAATGTCAGAATTCTAGCTGAACAGTCACTGAAGCCCATATTTACCATGAGGACAGGTTGTGATAAACTTATTCACACTGAGTAGTAGTTTACTCCAGTAGTAACCCTATTTATTTCCAATGGGACTACTTGTGGAATGAGGTACTACTCATCGTAAGTAAAGGAATCACAATCTGGCCTCAAGTAAGAAATTACAATGGCTAGAGATGCACAAAAGTCATATAAAGTAAATTAAAATATGGTATGGAAAGGGCAGGAGTTTGAAGTGTATGGTGGCTGGGTTTTAAACAGCATGCACAGAACATTGTTTCCGTATTTCTCATTTGTAGTGTACAATTTTGTGTTTGATTACGTGTTTGGGTTTTACTATGCACTTTCCACATGTTTTTGCTTCCTTGTTTGATTCTTTTACTGTAGAATCTTATGCTGGTAGTCACATGCACCCCCTTCAACACAAAAAACATCTAACCAACCTGCCAAAAAAAATTACCTTAAAACAAATCACTTAAAAAAATTAATACAATCTAAACCAAACCAAACAAAAACAAAACAAACAAAACCTCCACTAGGTATTTTGCTATTGATTTTAGCGGAAGGTATTCAGATACTGTAATGATGAGTGGCAGTATAAAAATGCAAGATCAACAAATCTCTCAAACAATAATTATAGCTTAAAACGTTGAATGCTGTGCTTGAACATGTAATACTTCCCTTTATGAGATTCTGTGGGGCAGATAGTTAGCTGGCGTACATTGTAATGATGTCAGTGGAACTATGATGACTTACACCAGCTGAAGACCTGCCCACTGAGTTTCAGTCTCATGTTAAACTATGAATACCAACGCATACATTTACCTCTTGACTCTAGATTTTATTATTAAAGAAGTTTTAAGTAACTTTTAAGATCACTGATGCTATTCAGTGAACTGTTTTAGCCATTTTCACAATCTAATGCACAATATTGTGTCTCCCTGTGGCTGAGTAACACGGAGGAGTCTCGACACCAGATTTAATGAAGCTTTTTTGTTTGTTTTTAGCTATTTCATTATATTAGTGTTTTTCAGTCAAATCTGTTATGTTTTTCTGTTCCCAAGGAGCAACCATATATTTTCAGTCCTACTTATTTTATAACAAGGAGAACAAAAAAAAAGAAAGAACAAAGGTAATGTCTCCATGAGAGATCACAGTTTGTGTTTCCTCTAGACTGCAGCAACTCTCAGAACAAGATGGTTGCTGAGTGTGCCCATAGGCAGAGCTTTTAGAAACTTAAAGAAAACAAAGGCCTCACTGTTTCATAGCTATATTCACCACAATCCCCATCTTCTTCTGTTTGGTCTTCAAGTTTCCTCTTACTCAGCTACTGCACTTTAGATAACTAATTCAATCAAACTCCTATTCCCAGAATTGTTGCTTTGGTGGACTGGGGGAAGAGGACCCATACAAGTCTCAGAGGGGGTAGTAACAATGTCATCTTTTGCTAATAGAAGTTCACAGGTATCAAGGAAACAGCAACCTTCAACTCATGCACGATGAAATATGCAGTTCTTTGTCGATAAAATGGTTGGCTAGGTTCTGCCAAGCACTAGGGCTGCTTTGCACTGCACAATGAGTACAAAGTGGCCCTAAAACTGAGATATCCATGGGAGTATCTTCCCAGCATAAAGGCATCCCATGTATTTTCACATTTCCACATTTTCTGTGCCTGGTTTAGTGGGTGGTGTTGAAAGGAATCCCCTGTATATTATAGTTCAACATGATCCAATTCAGGATAGAGCTAAGACAGTATACTCTGAAGGAACAAACATGGCATGGAGTCAGACATTCCATTCCTCTAAACTACTGTGTCTCAGACCTGCCCGGAATCGTGGAAAGGGAAGAAGTACTTTCTTTTTGAAGCCACCTACAAACACAGGCTTGGGGTTGGAGGAGAAGGGGATCTACTTTCAAATTTCCCTGAAAAAGATGAATCTTTGTGGACTATAGTAAAGTAAATCTGGGAATCGGGAGGATGGTGATTGAAACCGGGGGAAGCAGAAATCAGGAAATACTGTGAGAAGGAATAGGAGTTCAAATCTGCTATTTTTTTTTTTTTTTTTTTTGAGGCTGAGCCTGTAAGGGAATGTTATACCACCTCACCCTCATCACTTCTCAACAAAAATTCAAGTCAGCTCTATACCTGCTCTGTTCTCTGAAATCAAAGCTGGTATTCTGTCATGATCTCTTGGGATTGTAATATAAATCCAGTAAATAATCTCTTCCATTTTCATTCATTTTTGCTAAAGCAAACTATATAGAGGAAAATGTAAAGCATCAGAAGGTACCTGTGTGCGTGTCTAGTTGGTGATAATGGAAAGCACATACCTGTTATTAGTAGCTCTTTGAATAAAACACTCTATATTGTGAACAATGCTTTCTTGTTAAATTACAAATATGGCACCTACAGGATCTTGTGTTTCATGCTTTCCCTCATTTAAATGCAAATCCTGACCTTCACACAAGACCCAAAATAGTGTTCTGAAGAAATAATGGAAAAGCACAGTGCTTATATCACCAGCTGATAACACAAGTCTTCTGTGGTCATTTTCTTTAGGACAGAACTGATAATAATAATTCTCTTTCAGGCTGTTGCTGACTTACATATATCTAATACTCTTAAGGAAGGAGTATTTTTATACAGGTATAGCAAGTGTAGTATATGTAATGGCAGATGTGGGCTTTAAAATGTTTTAAAATGTTTTTAAAACAGGACTTTCCTAATGTCAGAAGATAAATATCATGATAAATTAGCAGAAAGAACAGAACAAGTAGCAGAACAGGATCAAGAATAACAAGGATTCAAGCTGAAATAGGCTATACTCATCTAGGAATCTGACAAACCTACCAGAAATAACAGACAAGAAGAAGAAAGAGTAATAAAATTAAGTTAAAATAATAATGGTAATATATAACCATATCTTTTGAAGGAGAAATAGCGTTGCAGTAGCAAAGCCTTTTCATTTTTAAGCAAGAATTGACTGTCTCTGACATTAGTATTTGTCTTGCTTTAGCCTTTACTCTGGTATATACTCAAAGAAGAAAAGCCATGCAAGGTCTTAGCATCAGAAGCAAATTGATCCAGTAAATAAGTTTAAGTAGCCATCTCTTGAATTAAATAGGAAGAAGAATTAAGTATGTAAGATTGCAGTCCTACTTTATGGAATTCTCCAAACGGCATTTATCTGTGGCTGACTGATTCAAGGAAGATTGTTTTTATGGCCAAAATGTGACATCATACATTAGGCCTGTTGTGGTAATTGGGCCTACAAATTTATCCTAATTGTAAGCTCAACTGTAAAGAAAAAAAAAGTTTATAAAGTGTCACAATAACCTACAACAATAAATGTTAATGGGAAAAGATGCAAAATGAAGACAAAATAAACTGAATTGGTCCAAACAAAAAGGCCTACTAATATAATTCAAGGACGGTGTTAAAAACTATGCCTGGTAAACAAGAAAAGCGTGGGACTGAAAATTAATGGACCAAAATTATAGTGTCGAAAATTAAACTTCATTGGTAAACAAAATAGTGAAGGGATGGGTTATTCCATCCATTACCCCCTTTGAGGTTTTTTAAAAATCAAAAGAGACTTTGGGGGAAAATATGGACAGAAGGAGAATGCAACAATTTCTGACTGTGTGACACTATTGTGCCTTTTTGTCCTGATCCTGAGAGATGTCCTGACCAAATCAGGCCAAAGAGGGGGGCTCAAATGACACTGCCACCTCCACCAGCTCTCACTAAATCTCAACCCCGACCTGGGATCTGAGACTGTCTCCCACCTCCTCCGTGTGTTATTTTCCTTCCCCACTTTATTGCTTCTCTTTCCTATCCCTGTCTTTTGAGTTCTGTTAAGAGTCTAGCTTAGCCAGCCAAGATGGTATATTTTGCAATGCTGCTATAAGCAAAAAAGCAGTTAAAAGTAATGCCCCAACAAGTACAAGTTTCCCTGGTCTCAGAGTGGCTAATAAGGCCGGGTGCTGTGCCCTTGTTTTTTCCAGCTGTGAGGTTGTAAGGGAGTCAACATTAGAGACAGAAGCTGCATTTTCTATTTTTGTTGTTCTCTCCTCTCTTCAATGTGTGGGCCTTGTTTTGTCTTCAGGGATGGAATGGATTTTAACAACAACAGTTCTTGCCCATCTCCACTAACTTTTTCTCTTTTCTCCAAAAAGACAGTTACTACCATCTACTCCCACCACACAAGCACATATACTGATTAAAAAAAAAACAACAACAACAACCAAACAAAAAAAACATTCAACTCTCTAAATATTAAAAACAGTAAGGCATTGATTCAAACAGAGCCAACGATCCATTGTAATAACAGCAAAAGCAAAATTGCAATTGTAGTTGATGCTTAAAATTAAATGTGCAGATCGCATCATAGCCAACGGATTAACATACAGATGGCAACAACTCTGTATGCTATGAAAGCTTAACAGAAATCCATCAAAATGCACAACACTATCTACACAAAAAAAAAAAAAAAAAAAAAGGAGCACTTGTGGCACCTTAGAGACTAACAAATTTATTTGAGCATAAGCTTTCGTGAGCTACAGATCGGATGCACATTGGATGCGTGAAGTGAGCTGTAGCTCACGAAAGCTTATGCTCAAATAAATTTTAAATTTGTTAGTCTAAGGTGCCACAAGTACTCCTTTTCTTTTTGCGAATACAGACTAACATGGCTGCTACTCTGAAACCTAACACTATCTACAGTTAGATGCATAGCGCCGTCTGAGGACCTGATTTGTCCGAAGCTAGTTATTCATTGCTGGAGTAAAACATGCACAGTAAGATTTTTTTCCCCTCAAGTTTCTCATACCCCCCAGAATACATTCCGTGCCACCCCCAGGGGGGCACCCCGCCGTTTAAGAACCTCTGATCTAAGAGACTGTCAAACAAGGGGGGGTATAGTTCTAAAAACTCTCTTCAGTTAAAAAAAAAAAAGGAACAAAAACGTTGTAATACTACTACATTTCAAATGCTCTGTTTTTCTTCTCTCTCTCTCTCTCTCTCTCTAATAAAAATGTGTTTGCCGTGATACTAAGCAGGCTAAGGTCTCTGTATACAAACCTTGTTTAATGCTGGACAGTGATGGGTTCATGTTAACACCTTTGACTCTTTGAACCCATGTAGTCCATCAAAATTAATACAACAGACCTAATTGTGTTCTTCTCTTCTGATGTCTACACTTCCTTTCCATTTTAGGGATTGAGCCAGCTATCTTTATGAGGTCAAGCCCTAAAGGCAAATTCTGCAACAGTAACATTAGCATAAATCTAGAGTAACTCCTTTGATTTCAGTGAAGTTACTCTGGATTTATGCTGAGGTTAACTGAAGCAGAATGTACCCCATAACTTCTGGCACTGTCTGTAAAGGATTAATAATTCTCATGCACATTTTGTTATTGCAGCTATGTATTTAATATGTATTTAAATACATATTTATGTATTTAGGTAAGCAGTGTATTTTATTGCAGCACTTTACCAAGTGAAGCTTACTTTCCCCTAATATCAGCTCAGCTCCACTGGCTTACATGTTGAGGAGATGGAGCCAAAGCCCTTCCCCTTTCGTGCCGAAGCCATAATGTGCTGTTAGCCAATACATATATGTTAGGTGTAATGCATACCACATTGATATAAACCTACAAACAGACTGGTCAACTGCATTTCAACCTATCCTATGTGCACTATTCAGTATGCAAATCACCTACAGAAATGTTACGATGGCCCAAGATAAAACTGGGCCCTACCTAGTGGTTTACATGCTATATCCATACTTGTAACTTTGCTTAATAATGTACATTTTATGCTTATACATCTTTTAAATCTCTTATTGGAATATGGCTGAATTTAGTTACTGTGTAAAAGCAAATTAATCACTGTACATTTCTTTGTTAATTAATATAATAGCATCATCTCAAAAATATGCACAGCATTGAATAGCTGGGCAAAATCTATTCTGTAGTCTGGTATTTTTCAAAACTAGGTGATGCAGAAGTTTAGATTAAATTATTTTGGGACTATTTGGATCTGGGATGTCCATTTGGAACAGGGAAGATTTGAAAAAAATATGAAAAGGTACATTAACTATTTTGAGCACAAGCAGCGGAAACTGTTTCTAAACACATAATTAAGGCTACGATTTAGTCATGGGTATTTTTAGTAAAAGTTGTAGACAGGTTATAGGCAATAAACAAAAATTCATGGCCTGTGACCTGTATTATATACCCCTGAAAATCTTAGCTGGGGGTGGGGGGTTTGTGCTGCTCAGGGAGAGGATGCCAGGGGGGCACTGCTGAGGGGGTATGTGCCAGTGGCCAGCGGCACCAGCTGCTAGGGGCCACTAAGGCCACCCACACCCACAGCTACTGTTATATCAAACAGCAACATGAACTTGGAAGGCATCAGACATGGCCTGTTGTTCCGTTAAGGAATATCAGTATGTGTGTAGATGTAATGTTTTTCACATCACAACTCCTGAGTGTGGCCACACTGCCCTGGACCAGTATAACAAAACAGAAAGCTAGTCACTCCTGTCTCCTGCCCAGTAAAGCTCACCAACTGGCAATTCACAGCAGTAATGGTAGCCTACAATATGAATAGAGAGTACTGTGTAGTAACTAGTTATTAAAAAATTATGTCTAAAGACCTGACATGTTATGTCACTACTCCAAATTTCTGTTTTACTCTTCATGTACTATTATAATACATATTCCTGTTTGTCAAAATAAAGCCACAATTCAAATTGAACCCCAGCATCAGGAGGAAGTTGAAAATACATACCAGTTTTTAATGTACATATTGATCCACTAACCTTAAATCTAAAAATATTACTAAATCAAAAAACACTAACAATTCAAATTAGCAATTACATGCATAAAGTAAAAGAAACCCTAAATAACCTTATCTATAATGGTCATTTGAAAATAATAATTTATGGTACTTAAATAAAAATGACATTTAAAGTGGTTGGGGAACAATTATACACCTAAGCCCTCGATAACTGGCAAATGAATAAGCACTTCAAAACCTAACAGGTGAAACTGCTGACAAGGCTTTCTAATGATTTATAAGCATGGATGTTAAATTTTGAGCAAAAAATCCACTGAAAACCCATGTTGGGAAAAGATAAGGTTATGCTGACATTAGGGAATGCTGTTCCCCATAACACTTCTACTCTAAGGAAAATAAAGGTTATGTTCATAAGTAATTTAGGATGACACATGCATACTGAACTATGATACTAAAAGATGGAAAATTGCTGAATGCTAAAAATGTAGGTGACATTTTGTAAATTTAATGTTAACAGTAAATGATAATGTATGTTGAATGGTAAAAGGATAACTGAGTTGTGTTAATATAATATTAATGACTTACAGTAACAGAATGGAGAGTGAAAAAACAAATTATTAATGTTTGGGTAAACATATAACTGGACATATGGGATGTCAGATGATGCAGAAGGACAAATTAATATGTAAAAAACTAAGTGAACAAGGGCCTAAGTTGGAGAACTCCAGAGACTGATGTAATATAGGCCCCTACCTTTTCTGTCTTATTGTCTGTCATACATATATGATCAGAAACTATAACTGTCAGCGATTCTGAAAATGTATAAATAAAGCTGAAAAATTGATTAAGCCTAAATTGGGTGAACTCATGCCTCAGTTTCCCATCTTACAAAGCTTTGCTTGCATTACAACAAATATTAGTTTAATTGTACTAATTGCCTACTGCCGCTTGCATAGTAAGCTAAACCAGTATACATTTTATATAAATGCTCTTACCTTTGCTTCATATATCCATTTAGCGAAGGTGTCACCCTGATATAATAATTTTCATGGTGCCAAGCGGGGGTTTGTTAATCAATACATGTATGTTAGGCATAGTGCACGCTGTATTAATATTGACAGGTTTCAGAGTAGCAGCCGTGTTAGTCTGTATTCGCAAAAAGAAAAGGAGTACTTGTGGCACCTTAGAGACTAACAAATTTATTTGAGCATAAGCTTTCGTGAGCTACAGCACACTTCATCGGATGCAATCTCTCCTCTGTTTTTTCCACCAAATGCATCCGATGAAGTGAGCTGTAGCTCACGAAAGCTTATGCTCTAATAAATTTGTTAGTCTCTAAGGTGCCACAAGTACTCCTTTTCTTTTTGTATTAATATTGTATTATACTCAGTATGTGGGCTATTATGTTAAACAAATGATATTACATCTTTCCCACAGTACTGTTCACTTCTCTTTACTCATGTCAAGATTACTCCTGGGGGAATTCTGCACCACTGCACATGCACAGAATTTATGTCCCTCACAGATCTCTTTGCTTCCCCGCAGAAAAATGACTTTCTGATGGGGAAGCAAAGGGAAACCACATGAACAGCCATGTGACCCTCCCCAGCAGTATGTTTCAGGTGCCCAGGGAAGCCGGCAGAGAGGTAAATAACTGTAGGGCAGGGGGTGGGATTGAGGAAGACCTGGCTGGTGACTGCATCAAGCTCAGCTGCTAGTCCCGGCTGGGATAGGGAGGATGGGACTTCCTTTTCCCCAGCATGGCATCCGGGGCTGGGTCAGACCCACCCCCAGGCTGGTTCTCCCCTGGCTGTAGGAAGCTCTGCAAACTCCCCCACACCATGTTTCCTGCACCTCTTGCTCCTCAGCTGCAGGGGGAAGGATCACTGTAGAGGGAGCTGCTCCCCCATCTGCCCAACCCCGTGCATCCAGACCCCCTCTTACCCAGACCTTCCCACTGAGCATCACCCCTCCCCTGCACCCAGAACCCCCCTGAGGAGTCCCACTCCCCCTGCGCCTGGACCACCATGACGAGCCACTCATTTCCCCATCCTACTGAGCCCCAACTAGCTGCACCTGGATCCCACAAATCCAAATCCCCCTGATGAGCTATATCCTCCAATACCCAGGCCCACTAGCCCCGCTGAGCCCCAACCACCTTCTCCTGGACTCCCTTGCAGAATCCCATTACCATTGCACCCAGAAACCGCAACAAGCCCCTGTGCATCCAGATCCCCTCACACTCAGATTCTCCACTGAGTCGCCTGCACCCAGATTGACCAACAGAGAACTCTTTCAACCCACACTTGGATCCCCTCACACTAAGCCCCTCCACATTTGGATTCTCCCTTGCTGAACCTGCCTGCCCATACCTGATGCACCTGGCATGGAGGATCAGGGCCCTGGGGTGTTTCTGGGGCAGGCCAGGTCTTTGTGCTGAATCAGGGTTGGGTGCAGCCTCACCACTGAATCCGTGTCCTGGGGAGATGGGGGGGGGGGTGGAGCTGCACAGTGATCTCCAACCTCTGTGCAGCCAGTGGCCTGTGTTCTCCAAAGCCATGCTGGCACCTCCACATTTATTTTACAAATAAAATTTGCAAAATTTTAAAATGTGCACAGAATTTTTTTTTTGGTCACAGAATTTTAAATTTTTGGTACAGAATGCTCTCAGGAGCACAAGATATATATCCAGTAATACCCTACAAAGCTGAAGTCAGCTTTGGCACTGGAAAATACAAAAACCTATCGAAGACAAGATACAGATATTCTTTGTTGTGGTTCAAATTGGGAGGTACTTTCACAAGTAATTGGTCTGAAATGTAGCATCTAAAACAGAAATAAGGAAAGGTACAACATGGTACCAAAAAAATGGTAAAAAGCAAATTAGTAAATTTTAGTCTTGGATGATGTACAAAGTGCTTTTAGTTCAAACAACTATAATATAAATATAGATAGGTATTTCAAAGCACATCTTCTAGGTAAGGAACTGCGCTCAGCAAAAAACAAGCTTCCGCACAGAACAGGTAAAGTATTAACTCATTTCTTTCTGTGTTGCACTGCTTTGTCTTTAATTAATAAACTTAGCTAAGCTTAATTATTTGGTCATGTTGGGCTGGTTCACAGTCTAGCCTATGATGACTGGATCCACTTAGATTAGCATCTCTACATTACTTTGGTTTTGAATAAGCTTTTTGAGAAAGATATGGATGATATCTGGATCATTACATTTAATTTATGTTTCCTGTGTTCTGTGTTTCCAGTTCTTCACATAGATAAAAATTGGCCTATTTGTCACAACTTTTTATGATCCTTGTTTCTCCATAAAGTCCAACCAGCCAATTACTATTGTGGGTATATAAATGTACCACCTTTGGAACATTGCAGTATGATCTTCACAATGGTTATTTTTCAGAATAGCAGCCGTGTTAGTCTGTATCCACAAAAAGAAAAGGAGTACTTGTGGCACCTTAGAGACTAAAATTTATTAGAGCATAAGCTTTCGTGAGCAACAGCTCACTTCATCTGATACATTCAGTGGAAAATACAGTGGGTATCAGATGAAGTGAGCTGTTGCTCACGAAAGCTTATGCTCAAATAAATTTGTCTGTCTTTAAGGTGCCACAAGTACTCCTTTTCTTTTTAATGGTTATTTTCTCATTTTTCATTATTGGCTTTTCAGCAAATTGAATACAGTAAACCAAAGTACAAAGAATGGAAGAAAACTGGGGAACTTTAAACACCTTCAGTAAAAAAAAAAAAAAAAAAAAAAAAAAAAAAAAGTCAAGTCACCAAAGAGTGCTAGTGGAGGGGTAGCAATCTAATATAAAGCGACACTGTGTTATTGATTTATATGCAAATTTCAGCAAGGAAATCTTAAAATCTGATGTCACTATGTTGCTCACAGCTATTAGTTGTTTCCTTGAGCTCCCGCCTTTTGTTTTCTTTATCCACCTGTTATATATAGTCTTACATGTAGTTTGTAAGCTCTCTGGGGAAGAGACTGTTTCTTTTATTTGTACAACGTCTTGAACAATGGGGCCCTGGCCTGTAAATGGTACTATAATACAAATAATAAAAATAATTAACTTACATGTTGGCCAATATAGAAAAGGTGTAACACACAAGGGTGCTGGTAAGCCACTCTACTTTATTTCCTGGAGTACTGTGTCATGAAGCGGAGACACAATCAGAATTTTCCTAAGGAGGGGGCCCAGAGAGCTCTCTCGTCCTCTATTCCCAGCTATACACCTAGTCTCTCCATCTGCTGCCCCACACCCTGCGCCATGTTCTTCCCCCCACATTGCCCCATATCCAGCCCTGAGATCTCCCCATCAAACATCCAGCCCCAATCTCTTACTCAGAGAGGCAGTTGGCTGAAGTGCCCACCAAGGGACAGGCAGTTCTGGGAGCCCCAGACCCCATTCTCCTCCCGAGTCTCTGCTTCCCTAGAAAGCATCAAAAGCCTCAGACGCTCTTGGGACTGGGGCTTCCTGGTGCCCCCTGCTCCAGTTCTTCCTGGGGGTGGCCAGTACCCATCGACACTAGAAGGGTTGCAAAGGTGGGCGAGAACCCAAACACATGCACAGGGTCACACTGTCCCTCACATATGAGTGAGGGACTGAGTGTCATTGCGACCTGGTGCACGGAGTTGCGGCACTTCTCAAATTTAGCCCAGCTGCCCCTTTGTCATGATAGAGGGGCGATCTGGCCAAATTTCTAGCTTCAGTCAGGACTGAGGATGAGGGGACTGTTCCCTTTGTTTCCCCCTTCTCCTTGCTGTACCCCTGGTAAGGGTTACAAAAGGTTATACCCCTGTCATTTGCTATTAACTCCAGTGCTTACAGTTACATCTTCCTTCTGTAAGTGCTTGACATGATTTCCTTAAACTATATCGAAGAGAAATTAGTCACTGTTATTACTTATTTACTTGTGGAATTCCATGATGCGCAAACTGAGTTACAGCATGTTTTTACATTACTATTTGATGTGCTGGGTTACAGCTCAGTTATTTAAAAAGAATTTATTCCAATAGATTTGCACCAGCCTTGGCCCAAGAGTGATCAAGGATTGTGTAAAAAGAAAAGGAGTACTTGTGGCACCTTAGAGACTAACAAATTTATTAGAGCATAAGCTTTCGTGAGCTACAGCTCAGTGTGTGATTTCAGTGACATGACTGTGTTATACTGATGTAAAACTGATGTGAGCACAGAATCAGGGTCAGTGTTTCTTGAATTATATTTCCTCCCTTCCCAGCATGAAACAGTGAGGCCTTTATGTACATATGCAGAAAGTATTTATGTAGAATTACTCCTGTTCTGAAAGAGACTTGTTGGAAAGGATGGTGTTATAAGGTCCTGTGAAGAAGTAACTACATCCCTTCCAGTATGACAGATGGAATTTTAAGGCTCCAGAACTGCATAACTTACTAAAAAATTACCTTTGGAGCACAACCTTCTTCTACTTTATAGCAGGCTAGATATATGTGGGGTTTTTAAAATAAAGTTTCATAAAAATTGTTCTTGCTGTTTGAGTTATCCAAATGTGAAAGCATTTTTCAATGATATCCATTTTCAAGGTTCTTATTTTACAGATATAATAATTAAAAAAACCCCTTCCTGATGCCAGATGAAAAAAAGGAAGATTTCTAACCTTTGGGAAAAGAAAAGCACAGTATAACTTGTCAAAATGGATACTCCTTGGCTACTACATCTTACCAATGATTAACTGACCTTTTTTACACAACATACACAACCAAATCAAATGCCTTACATTATGCACTTTTCAGAAAACTGTACTTGTTCTTTTAACAAGTGGTATAGAGCAATCCAAACACAGAGAACTACTTTCATTGGTGTACTTCTACAGCACCAATTTGGAATTCATTTCTCAGTGTTTCCATGGTTGCACCGAAGGAAAAAATTCATACTACAAGAATGGTGATGCCATCCTATGCCTTGTTAAGGGCACCGCCATTTTTGCTATGGTTTTAATCTTCACTTCAGAATTTCTCTGGAAATGCTGAGCCAGAGACTAATCAGTTCAGGTGCTTATATTATTGAACAAAACTGGTGGTTTTATTATGCTTATATTCTGTGAGCCCAATTCTCAGTTCACTTACACTGGTGTAAATTCTGAGTAACTCCTGTGCTCCAGAGTAAACAATGGAGTTATACCAGTATAAAATCAGTGTCCTGAGACCAGAATCAGGCCCTAACCATTTGCATTATTGAGCTGTCATACTGTATTGACTTCTATCCCCTCATCTCACAAGTCTAGAAAACGTGGGAAACTTTCTAGGGCTGGCTTTCTTCTTATGTTCACAATATACACACACAGAGAGGTTAGAGAATAACAAACATTCTCTTTCTGGAAGGTTTAACATAGCACTACTTTATTTTTTAGAATCCAGAATCCTAACACAAGAACCAAAAATAAGACGAGACAAAGCAGACATGGGGTAGGATTTTCAAAGTGTTGTGGCTTACGTGACTTAGGAACACAAGTCCCATTGAAATTATTTGTGCTCTTAAGACAACTAGATGCTTTTGAAAATCCCACCTCTAGTCTGCGCATCTCACTATGGAGTTTTAATGTTAAGATCTGGGACTCAATCCTGCTGAGCCCAAAGACTCTGATTCAGCAAGGTACAAAAGCCTTCCCTGGATAAGGGCCCTACTACTGAGCAACTTGCACAATCAAGCCTTTAAGGAACTCCCAGGTACGTCTACTCTGAACCCTAAACTTGTGCTCCGACTCAGGTTTGAGCCCAGCTCACCCTTTATCCACACACAGATCAGTCTGACTCAGGTCAGTAAACATTCAGGACCCAGATCCTAGGATTCTGCTGGGGGGGGGGGGGGTTGGAAACAGCTCAAGTCCCATTATGACCTGGGTTCAAACCCTGTCATTTTGCAGTATATATGCAAGTTAAGCCACAGACCTGAGTCAGAAGGTCTGTATAGTGCAGTATGGACATGTTAGCATTGCTGTAAGATCCAGGCCCAACAATTGTAAACCTAGGTTTACAAGGTAGTATGGATGTTCAAGCATGAGTTTGGAAACACCCAGTCCACAAGCCCAGGTACTACAGACCCAGGTTTACAATGCAGAGTAGACAGACCCCCAGTGACCTAAGCCACTACAACTTTGTTAACTGAACAATAACTTACCTTACACTCAATATCACAGAAGAAATATGAAACAAATGAAATTGGTCAATTCCCCCACATTTCCTTCCTTTGCCCTCGTGAGTTTTCAGATAGCAAGAGATGAGAAATTCCTGCCAGTCAAAAGATTGCACAATACGAGTTCAGCTAAAGCTGGCTATCAACACTATGCTGACCAGATGTCTTCCTTTTGGTAGAATCTTTCTCTTTCTAGCAAGCCACTCTACTTTGTGCATTTCTGTGACAGGGCGCACTTGTACTGCAAGGGTTAACTCTATTCTTTGGGCCAAGAAGGCCATGCCCCCTCAGCCCTGGTGGGATACTTCAGCTGGAGATGAGGTATAAAGCAGCTTGGCTCATTCAGGGTTGACCACTGAGGGAGGCCCCAGGCAATAGAAGCCAGAGACACTGAGACCCCAGAGGATTCCTAAAGTGTGATGGCGCTGCATGGACTGAGGAGCCTGGAGATGCCAGGGCCACTGCACCAGGGACAGGGTAGGAAGTAGCTCAGGGGGACTAGTGATTGTACTAGGTGGTGTCAGTGTATTTTGAGTGGATTTCCTGCTGACCCAGTGGTGAGCATACTTGCCACTGTCAGGGCCCTGAGCTGGGACCTGATGGAGCAGGGAGGGCCTGTATCCTGCTCTCTGGCAGCCACACACCTGACTGGACACTAGACCATGCAGCCCTGAAGGGGGGGGGGGGGGGTTATACTGACTCTGGCCATTGGGCTATGCAGCCCTGAAAGAGGGCAGCCATTTTGACTTTTGTCCCTAGATCATGCTATCCTGAGACAGGGGTGATTGTACAGACTTAGCCATGGGGAAATAACCCTCCTCCTACCTAAGAGTGGACAGGGTGCGCTTGCCCTGCAACACTTTCCCATGGCTGTCTAGCCAAATGTCCTATTTTTTGTGACAGTAAGGCCCACTGCCACTCTCTGACAAATAAAAATCTGCTCCAGAGGATATTACATAGATTTCATGGGGAGCATGTTTAGAGTATTTCTCTGATTAACTTATTTTGCTCTTGAAATACTCAAAATGGCAATAGCTTTCATTGTAGTAGTACATGTTCCTGCATTCAGTTAATGCCCACTGTGAAATCCTGCCAGGTGAAAATAAGTTTTCTATATCTCCTGCTGGAAATAGCTCATCTTAAGTGATCACTCTGGTTACAGTGTGTATGGTAACACCCATTGTTTCATGTTCTCTATATATATCTCCCCACTGTATTTTCCACTGAATGCATCCGATGAAGTGAGCTGTAGCTCACAAAAGCTTATGCTCAAATAAATTTGTTAGTCTCTAAGGTGCCACAAGTACTCCTTTTCTTTTTGTCAATACAGACACGGCTGCTACTCTGAAACCTACTAAAGAGAATTTCCATCAGAAAATACACACTGCGAAAGCAAACCTTTCCCTATGGCAATTTCTTCCAATGCTTTGGCTTTATTATAACTAAGCAACAAGGCAAAGACTAAGCAGGCAGTGCATTTCTGGAGGATTACTACATACCTCAGGTTTATTGTGAAGTGATAATTAACTAAAAAAAAAAAACAACACAACACACTATGGTGAGTCTCAAACCATATAAAATGGTGATGTTAAAAGAAAAGGTCATGTCCATGCATTTAGTGGGGAAATACAGACCATATTACAACAATGGCAGATTAGTAAACCATTAGAGAACTCAGTGTTTGTCCAGCATTCTAAAGCCATTTAAAAAGGGTAAGTAATAGAACAATGAGGGTGACATAAGTCTGCCACTACTTTCTGACCCAATTCAAGAGGGTCCATAAATTAGATATCCAACTGCATAACATTAGAGTTTTGATTCAATAAATGTTTTCTGGTGCTTTAAATAAGTGAATTATTTGAGATCTCTAAATGCACAAGCTACTTTATAGATCATTCATTTGATCCACTTCAATGAGCCACTGTCTTAAATAGGGGTGGTATTAGTCATTAACAAAATGAGGTAGAAGTCTTTTTTCTGCATTTATACATGCTTTAGTCTTCATGACATTTAACCCCCCCCCTTTAAATAAAGCCTTAGCTTTTAAAAGGAGGAACAAAGTTATCCCCATCCATGGTTAATATCATTGCATGTCACATTACCTTTATTCCAGTCATAGGAGTTTATGTACTCTGCAGCACTGTTTACCAAGCAATTACAACAGAAAGAAGCAGTCAAAAATAAACAAAAATCCCACAGTTCCTCTTTCAGCTGTGGGTTTCAGAAATTATTCTGCCGCTGAAACCTTCCTCACTTTACTCAAAAGTTAATTCATGACACTGACCAGGATATATTAAAAAAAGAATAGGCAATTTAAAAATTGCCTTATACCATGTAGCATTGTTTCTCTAATATATAGCTTAATTAGAGTAAGTCTAAATCATAGTCTTTCATTTTACTTTGCACTTATGATAACCTGAGGTGGTCCTGCTTTTCTCCTAGATACCATATAAGGAATCTGCTTAGCATATAAATGCAGAGCACACAGAACACCATTTCAGTATAGATTGTAATCTTTTACATCAGATTATAGATATACAAGAGGGCACTTATTTTTAACATTTAGATTCAAAAGTTATCTTTCTGCTTAGTATTCAGAAGCTAAAATTCTGAACACATTCATTTAAAATTGTAACTTTTCTTTTAACCAATAAGCTTACTATTTTTGCACACACAATCTTTGAAAAAGTAGCTTTTTATTTTTTTTGATGCTTCAAAAGACAAATTCTTAGGACTTTCTTCTCCTCTCCCACAGGCTCAAGGTCAGTAATGGATGCACATGCATATGTTTAAGTACACAAGGGACTGGTCCCATTGAAGTCAGTGACTACTCATGTGAGGCAGATTTTCAAAGGCACAAAAAAGAGTTGGATGCCAAACTTCTGTTTATTTTTTTCCCCCCCAATGTGTGCCTTTGAAATCTCCCCCTAAACTGCTTTGCTAGATCAGGGTCTTGGATCCAAGTCTTGTATATGTGTAATTACACTAACATCCACAGAATTGCTACTAATTTACAGCGGTGTAAGTAAAAGGAGAATCTGTCTCTTTGATGTTAAAATGGGTTTCATTACTTTGTTTTTATATCATTTTCTATAAATTTCTACAGAAATTAAACATGAGAATCTATTGGTTAACAAAAATATGTAAAGGCAAAAACCCAGAGCAAACATGGCCAATTAAATAGTCAAGGAGCCAATCTCTCAAAGTTATCCAGCTAGTGACAAAATGCAAGAGTCCCTCAAAAGAGCGTTTCTCAGATGTGTAGGTCAGTGGGATCCTCCAGTCATGACTCCAATTATGGCTCAGTATGATTTAAGCCTACATCTTGCTGATGTAGCTATTTCAAAAAGAAATACTTTATATCTGCACCCTCTAATGAAATATGCCCACCTGCCATGTCAAATTGATGCTCAGAAAAACACTGCCTACAACTTACTGTAAATGCAAATAAAAATCACAAAGTAGTACTCAAAGTACAAACAGGAGCATTGACATCAGATATAAATGATGATATAGGGGTGTGAGAAATATATTATATACAGCAGGAGCCCCCAATCTAGTGTGTCTGTGGGTCCCTCAGATGTGTCTGAACTGGACCTGTTAGATATTTAGAAATTACCAAATCTCTACATATTCTATGAGAGGTAGTGTTTGAGTTTAAATTCCCAGATAGGTGTTAGAAAAATCTAAATTAACAAATAAAACAGAATTGAGCAGTGCACTAAGAAATGATTAGTTATAATTACACATATTAGTGTGTTTCCCTATCTCATTTCAACCTAAAGACAAACATTCAACATAAACCTGCTTATCTAAGGGTAATTAATGCATTAGGTCAAAAATACAGGACATAGTGGATCAAAGGTCTGATTTAATAAGGGATATTCTGTGCTCTTCTGTAAGCTAAACATGTTAATTGACAAGGTTACTAAACTATCACCATTATTAACCAATACTCACATTCTATTTCTTTACATGGGGTATCCATCAACCCTTGCTTTCTTCACTCTGCTCATATGGGAGTTTTGCCACTGACTTCAATGGAGCCAGGATTCCGCCCTATGTATATATTGTGACAGACCCAGACCAGTGGGGTACAGCAGTCTGATAGAAGGCAAATATACTGGCCACTGGATGAATACTTTTCTGTTTCCTGAGTGACCAGAGTGGGGCTGCCCTAGAGCAATCAGGAACCTGCTAGAACCAATTAAGTCAGGCAAGCTAATTAAGACACCTGGAGCCAATTAAGAACTTACTAGAATCAATTATGGCAGGCAGGCTAATCAGGACACCTGGTTTAAAAAGGACCTCCCATTAGTTAGCGTGGGGTGTGTGCAAGGTGCAGGGAGTAAGAAGGTATGCTGGAGGGTTCCTAAATTAGATAACCAATAGGGATCCTGCTGGAGGACTGAAGAGCACAAGTGTGATCAGGCTTCAGGAGGAAGATCCTGCAGTCAGAATACAGAAGGTGCTGGGGGAAGGCCATGGGGAAGTAGCCCAGGGAGTTGTAGCTGTTATGCAGCTGATACAGGGGACGTTGTAGACAGCTGCTATCCACAGGGCCCCAGGCTGGAACCTGGTGTAGAGGGTGGGCCCTGGTTTCTTCCCCCCCTCCATCTTCCCTCAATTCCTGATCAGACACAGAAGGAGTTGACCTGGTCTGTGAAGAAACATCAGAAAGGAAGGTCTAATTTGGAAAGGGATCTGGTCTGTCCCCAACACACTAGGTGGGACACAGAAACTGTGGGGTTGTTCTCCGTTTCCCCCATGCTGGCCAGTGATGAGGTTAGCTGAGTGAACAGCAGGTTTGAGCCTCTAGCAGAAGCGGCCAAACTGAGGGTTGCCGTGAACCTCTGAGGCGAGCAAATCCGCCAAAAAGCGCAGGACCCACAAAGACTGAGGAGGAACTTTGTCGCAATATCCATAGGACAGTTTTCCTTTTGGAGCTAATCGATCAGTGAGAGTTGGGCTTAAACTAGAATCCAAACTATTTTGAAAACAAGATGTATGCAAGTAGGTTGGGTTCCAATCTTCAAGTCTGAATCTGAGCTCCCTTTTAAGTTTTGGAGCAGATCCACAAGTACAGAAAGAAGAGGAATCTTTTTATGCTTCCAGTTCAGATGTGGATGAAATTTCATTTGAATAATTAACCTCCTGAGATTTCCCCCATTTTGAGAACATCTTGTGAACCTCATGTAATTGACTCTGAATCTGAGCCCTAATTTGACCTCCAATGTGAATACTCACCTAAACTTAATTCAGACCCACATACTGCCTCCTTCATCCATCTCAACCATCAAAGCAGAACCTGAATTGGACTGAGTGAGTCACTACTCAGCAATGGGGGAAGGGATAGCTCAGTGGTTTGAGCATTGGCTTGCTAAACCCAGGGTTGTGAGTTCAATCCTGAGGGGGCCATTTAGGGATCTGGAGCAAAAATTGGGGATTGGGCCTGCTTTGAGCAGGGGGTTGGACTAGATGACCTCCTGAGGTCCCTTCCAACCCTGATATTCTAGGAATACATGACATTCCCTTCTAAGAGCAAAATCAAATCTGAGTGCTTCAAATCAGGGGCCTAAATCCACCATTAGGCCCATAAATAAAAGTGGCCAGATTTTCTGAAGAACCTACAACTCCCCATGAAATTAATGGGAAATACAGGAACTCATCCCTTCTGAAAATCAGGCCACTTCTTTAGGTATGGATTCAGGTACTTAACTTTAGGCACCCAAGTTTGAAAATCTTGTTTTGAATGTGCTGCCTCCAGAGCTCCTGGCAGCTCAGCCAATAAAAGACTGCCTAGAGTAAGGAACTGAACGCAGATTTTACAGATGTAATAACACAACACTAAACTAACCTGGTTATAATTTTAGTACAGAAATTAGGAGTATATTTGATAGCTAGTGACTGTGCCTTAATAGCAGTACTCCTGGAATTCCCTATTCACATAGCAAGGGTGAGCCAATGCTATTCATTAGCAAATGACCCTTTTTAGCAGACCACTGCATACTTCCCTGTTATTAACTTACTGGCACATATACTGTGTTCACAATAGGAGAAATTCTTGTTTGAAGATTAAATTGGGTTTTGATTAGCAGTCTGCAAAGAGGTGATGGTGGAAATTTCTCATCTTATTAAGTGCAAACCACAGTTAAACCACAGTTTTGAAATCTCAAACTATACTAGTCAAGTATGAAGCAAAATATGTCAGTCAAGGGAAAAAAACCCTTGCAACAAACAGAACATTGGGTAGTTGGCAGCCTAAATTTTCAAAGAGGGTCACTTTCAGTTTTTATAACGGCTTAGCCATTTGCCAGTTGAACTAATGCAAACAATACAGAATAACTAGTGAAAAGAAAAACTTTAAAGCAGCATGCCACTAGCTATTTAAATCACTTTAATCAAATCCAACCCGGCATGTGGAACTATGGCATATTGGGTTTTTGTTGGTCAGTGATCAAGAACAGTTAGAAGTACTCAGTTGCTAGCAGCCTGTTCATTGTTCAGTGCCTGGAGATAAGTGCACTGTGCAGACTATGCTGAAAACCAAAAATCCTCTGAGGATACAGGAAAGAAAATTGGAGACAAACCTGACAGGTTTAAATCCCAATGGTATCGAAGTGAAATGTATCCTGTTAAATCTGACTCGTGCATCATTTTTGTTGCCATTATTCTCATTTTATTAACATTAGTTTCAATATGTTAAAGCACATTAATATAATCAACATAAAGGTTCATAGATATAGTAAAAAGTGGTGAGTGATATATTGTTGTCCCTTTGCCAAGAAGTAGCAGATTTGTGGGCTATGCAGCATGTCAGTCTCCCACTGGAAGAGAAGTTAGTGATACAGACTCAGGATATAGTCTAGTATAAATTATTTTCAAAATCTACATGGAATCCTATTTACATTGAACAGAGATGGACCAGGAAAGAGCAAAACTGCACAAAGGCACTTCTATATACAGAAACTACAGCTAAGACAGGCTAGTCTAGATCCACAAAGTCCACACTGCATTTAAACACCTGGGGCTGGCCTGTGTTCCTGACTTGGGATCGCAGAGCTTGGGCTACAGGGCTGTTTAATTCTGGTGTACACATTTGGGCTTGGGCTGGAGCCCAACCTCTGCGCCCCCACAAGTCAGCTGACACAGACCAGCATGGGTGTCTAATTGCAGTGTAGACATACCCTTATTCTCAGCATTGCAATGCCTAACATTTAGGCAACCTTCTGCCTTATTGAAATCCACGGACACGAGTTAAGTGCCAGGGCTTTCTGTACAATGCACGGAGAGAGTGAGGTGCCTAAGAATGGGAGTCTCAATAGCCAGCACACTGAGCAGTTTCTATTTGCATCTGCCTAAATTAGCCAATAGAAAATGTTGAGGAGGCAGTGTACCCTAATCCCTGGTCCCTCAAAAGGAGTTAGGCTAACTCCAGGCTAGAGGGAGGCACCTCCCTCTGCTTGGGATTCACAACCATAAACCCCACTCTTAGAGTCAGATCAATCCTTTTGTGCAAAAAACTAAGGAAGGAAATGCTTAGTTTGAGGATCCCACTGGGGCTTAGATGTGAACTAGGTGCAGGGCATCAGGATTTAAGTGGCAGTGTGCATGCACACCAGCAGAAATTTAGGTGCCTAGCAGCAGCTGAGCAGGGGTTTGAAGATCTTCATTTTGGACTCAGGCACATAAGGTGGCCATTAGTTGCCTAAATTCCTTTGTGGATCTAGCCCACAGTGTTTAACTATGTAGCCAAAAGCAGTTCTTTTTTCTGGCCCGGGTCTTTCACATTTCCTCTCAAAACACTATTTCTTCCCATGTACTGTCTGTTCTTGAAATTTTTACCTGGGAAACTCATTAGCCTAAAATACCTAGATTGTGACAGCATGAAGCTCAATGTTCACAAAACTAAGCATGGTCTAGTTCAGTAAGTCTGGAAGTAAAACTTTCTTTTGCTCAGCTGCTTCACAACAAAAGGAAATCACAATCAGTTATGACTATACTTACTGTCCCCTAGAGCTGGCTTCTCTGATAATCTCCATCCAGACAAGAGAAACCTGCATAATCGCCATTCAGGTGCAGTTGTCAGAGCTTGCCCTTATGGGTCCTGTAGGCAAAGTCCTCTGTTTAACTGTGTCATTGGGTGACACTGGACCATGAGGAGGGAAGAGGCCAGTGTACCTGTCACTGGTCAGCTGACCCCAACTGGTCTTAAAAGAGGGCACCTACGGAGAGCTGGCAGAGATCGATATTGTAGGAGATTTCTGAAGGAAGTGGTATGTGCTGGGGGAGCAACGGGTCAGGGCTAAAGACAACAGTAGGGTTTGCTGATTCTTCTCCACAAAACAGAGAGCCAGGTCTGGAGAGGGCTAAAGGCAGGAAGACAGTGGAGGGGCTTTCCTGTTGGCTAATCTGGATATGATAGGCTAATGTAAAAGGGGAAGTTATAGATGCTCCCCTGGTGAGGATGAACTCCAAGCAGAGAGACTGGGAAGTCCTGTTGGGAAGAGGAGGGTGGCTGACTTGGTCATAAGACCAGTGAAGAGCCTGGGTATGGCGGAAGATACTGGAGTGTGGTATGTAGGGTGTGGAGGGACAAGAAATCATGGGATTTTAAGATAAATGCACTGGGGGGGATAAAAAAATTTGGATCCTGTTATGGACAGTTTTGCACTACATATTTGTAATAAACAGGCCCCAAGGAGGGACATTATTGAGGTAAAAAAGCTTGTGTGAAGTTACTGGGGACTCCGAAAGAGGGACAGTGAGGCAGGTATGCCCATTCTACTGCAGCCTACTACAGGAGAGTGCTTCAGGTGGGGCTTCTCTATGACAAACCCTTTCAACTGAGATCTTTACTGTGAGTTCTTATCTCAATAACTTAAATCAACCATTTGTCAAAACAATATAATAGCGCTGTGCTGCCATCAGCTACTTAAGTTCTTGGTTCACTTTAAGCAGCACCACTCTTCTCTGAGAATGGTATTCAGTCAAAATTCTGATAACCTAGACTTTTCCATTAGTTTGCTAATCAGCAATAATTGTCTGTTTAGTGCATGTGAGGTACGCTTTACTGCTGTATGTGTGAATCAAAACTAAGACATTAGAGTTGATTTCCTACTGATTGTTCCTTTATTGGCTAACAGCTTGAAGGTCTTGCTTCCTCTTCTTGTTTTTAAAACATGAAAGCCACTTGAAACTAAGTGCAATCTGCTTTTTATTATTTCTTTAACATATTTTAAAAACTGATTGTCTTTTACGAGCAGAAGTAAAAGTGGCAACCTGGCTTATTTTGTGGGTATTAAAGTCCCAAATCTAAAATATTACTAAAATTTCTAGTGAATAATATCAATGTAGGAGAAAAGGAGTTCTTCGCAACATAAGAGGAGTCCTACAGTTCAATCTACTATCAAAGTCAATGGAAGACGACAGACTCATAGATTTTAAGACCAGAAGGGACTATTAGATAATCTCATCTGACTTCCTATATATCACAGGCCATTAAATTAGACTCTCCCATATATCCTTGTCATTTAGTGTTATATCTTCTGCTTCGCTCTGCCTTTTATCCCTACAATTCTGCCATCTTGCAACAAATCTAGGTTTTCTTTCAGTCACCTTACCACTGAGTTAAGATCCTAAGAAAATATTTTAAAATATTAATAAGAGAATATAGTTATTGTGTCCTAGTGAAGTTTTGCTTACATTCTATTCAATCCTTCCTATTTTCAGTTATTCACCATAACTCTTCACAGAAAATGTCCCTTTGGGGTTGAAACCTGAATGCTTTGTCTCAGATCAAAGGGTTTATGCTTTTCTTCCTTTTACAGCTTTTGTTGTTGTTAAGGAACTGACTGCTCATCAAAGATGCTGGACCATCAGTCTTGTAAGCTAAAGTCCTTTGTTTATCCATACCATGAATGCAGAAGAAGAAAGCACAGACTTTCCACACTGCGCTGCCAATAAGTTTCAACCCTGATCTAGAGGGTTCACCTCTAGGAATTAAGAGGATGGTTCATTTTCTCTGCTCATTCTTCCCTTGGCCTCTCTTTTGAGGGTATGTCTACACTACGAAATTAGGTCGAATTTATAGAAGTCAATTTTTTAGGAAGCGATTTTATACAGTCGATTGTGTATGTCCCTAAGCGCATTAAGTTGCCGGAGTGCATCCACGGTACCGTGGCTAGTGTCGACTTTCAGAGCGTTGCACTGTGGGTAGCTATCCCACAGTTCCCGCAGTCTCCGCCACACACTGGAATTTTGGGTTGAAAATTTTGGGTTGGCTCCCAATGTCTGATGGGGCAAAAACATTGTTGAGGGTGGTTTTGGGTACATGTCGTCAATCACCCCCCCTCCGTGAAAGCAATGGCAGACAATCGTTTCATGCCTTTTTTCCATGCGGATGCCATACTGCTTTCAGCAGATGGTGCAGTAGGACTGCTAACCATCATCATCGAACCACTGCTTCCACTGCAACTCTGCTCTCATAAATCCACCTTGCAGGTCATCAGCCACCGCTTCCACTGCAACTCTGCTTTCCTGCTCTCCTACAGATGCCATACCACGGCAAGCATGCAGCCTGCTCAGCTCACCAACACGGCTGCTGTTGTGTCCTGGAGCTGCTGGCAGCAGACGGTGCAGTAGGCCTGCTTCTGCTGCAACTCTGCTCTCCTGCAGATGCCATACCATGGCACACATGGAGCCTGCTCAGATCACTGCGGCAGTTATGAGAATTGTAAACACCTCGCACATTACCCTGCAGTATGTTCAGAATCAGAACCTGCAAAAGCAGGTGAGGAGGTGATGGCAGTGTGGTGACGAGAGTGATGAGGACATGGACACAGACTTCTCTCAAAGTATGGGCCCCGGCAATTAGGACATCCTGGGGACAATGGGGCAGGCTCGTGCCGTGGAATTCTGGGCCTGGGAAACAAGCACAGACTGGTGGGACCGCATAGTGTTGCAGGTCTGGGACAATTCCCAGCGGCACTTTCATGGAACTTTGTGACTTGCTTTCCCCTGCCGTGAAGCAAAAAGAATACCAAGATGAGAGCAGCCCTCACAGTTCACAAGCGAGTGGCGATAGCCCTCTGGAAGCTTGCAACTCCAGACAGCTACTGGTCAGTCAAGAATCAATTTGGAGTGGACAAATCTACTGTGGGGGCTGCTGTGATCCAAGTAGCCAATGCAATCGCTGACATTCTGCTATCAAGGGTAGTGATTCTGGGAAATGTGCAGGTCATAGTGGATGGCTTTGCTGCAATGGGGTTCCCTAACTGGTGGGGCAATAGATGGAACGCATATCCCTATCTTGAGACCGGACCACATTAGAGCCAGTATGTAAACCGGAAGGGGTACTTTCCAATGGTGCTGTGAGCACTGGTGGATCACAAGGGACATTTCACCAACATCAATGTGGGATGGCCGGGAAAGGTACATGACGCTCGCATCTTCAGGAACTCTGAGCTGTTTTAACAGCTGCAGGAAGGGACTTATTTTCCAGACCAGAAAATAACCATTGGGGATGTTGAAATGCCTATTGTTATCCTTGGGGACCCAGCCTACCTCTTAATGCCATGGCTCACAAAGCCATACACAGGCACCCTAGACAATAGTCAGGAGCTGTTCAACTAAAGGCTTAGCAAGTGCAGAATGGTGGTAGAATGTGCATTTGGACATTTAAAAATGCACTGGTGCAGTTTACTGACTCGGTTAGACCTCAGTGAAACCAATATTCCCATTGTTATTACTGCTTGCTGTGCGCTCCACAATATCTGTGAGAGGAAGGGGGAGACATTTATGGTGGGGTGGGAGATTGAGGCAAATCACCTGGCCGTTGATTACGCGCAGCCAGACACCCAGGTGGTTAGAAGAGCACAGCAGGGTGCGCTGCACATCAGAGAAGCTTTGAAAACCAGTTTCATGACTGGCCAGGCTATGGTGTGACAGTTCTGTTTGTTTCTCCTTTATGAAAACCCACCCCTTTGGTTCACTCTACTTCCCTGTAAGCCAACCGCCCTCCCCTCTTTGATCACCGCTTGCAGAAGCAATAAAGTCATTGTTTCAAATTCATTCATTCTTTATTAATTCGTCATACAAATAGGGGGATAACTGCCAAGGTAGCCGGGGAGGGGTGGGGGAGGAGGGAAGCACCAGGTGGGGTAGGGGAGGACGGAAGGACAAGGCCACACTGCACTTCAAAACTTATTGAATGCCAGCCTTCTGTTGCTTGGGCAGTCCTCTGGGGTGGAGTGTTTGGTTGCCCAGAGGTACCCCCCCCCCCGTGTTCTTGGGCATCTGGGTGAGGAGGCTATGGAACTTGGGGAGGAGGGCGGGTGGTTACACAATGGCTGCAGCAGCAGTCTGTGCTCATGCTGCCTTTCCTGCAGCTCAACCATACGCCGGAGCGTATCCGTTTGATTCTCCAGTAGCCTCAGCATTGCCTCCTGCCTCCTCTCATCACGCTGCCACCACCTATCATATTCCAGACTATGTGCTACCGGCCTGGCGTGGTAAAGTGTCCTACCATGAAGGACAGAATAAGGCTGCCCTCCCCAGAAACCTTTTACAAATGCTTTAAGATTCCTTCCAGAAGAGCTTCATTGAGATGTCCCTGGAGGATTTCTGCTCCATCCCCAGACACGTTAACAGACTTTTCCAGTAGCTGTACTGGCCGTGAATGCATCCCAAGTCTTCAGGGAAAATTAATCATTAAACATGCTTGCTTTTAAACCACATATTGTATTTACAAAAGTACACTCACCAGAGGTGCCTTCTCCGCCTTCAAGGTCCGGGAGCCTGCCTTGGGAGGGTATTGGATCCAGGTTGATAAACACTTCCTGGCTGTCAGGGAGAACAGTTTCATCCTCCACCTCATCATCGTCTTCCTCGTCCCCAAAATCCTCATCCCTGTTGCGTGAGACTTCCCCCTTGCAGGAGTCCACGTACAGGGGTGGGGTAGTGGTAGGGGCACTACCTAGAATTGCATGCAGCTCTTCATAAAAGCGTCATGTCTCGAGTTCTGGCCATTTGTTTTTTTGGTAGCCTTGCCTGAGCTCCATAATTTTCACGCTGCACTGCTGTGGGTCCCTGTTATAGCCTCTGTCCTTCATGTGCTTGGAGATTTTTTTTATATATATTGGTATTTCATCTTTTGGAAAGGAGTTCTGATAGCACGGATTTGTCTCTCCATAGAGCGATCAGATCCAGTACCTCCCAATCGGTCCATGCTGGAGCTCTTTTGCAATTCTGGGCCTGCATGGTCACCTCTGCTCATGAGCTCTGCATGGTCACGCCACGCTGGCCAGACGGGAAATGAAATTCAAAAGTTCCCGGTGCTTTTCCTGTGTACCTGGCTAGTGCATCTGAGTGGAAAGTGCTGTCCAGAGCGGTCACATTGGAGCACTCTGGGATAGCTCCTGGAGGCCAATACTGTCGAATTGCGTCCACGCTACCCCAAATTCAACCCAGCGATGTTGATTTCAGCACTAATTCCCTCCTCAGGGAGGAGTACAGAAATCAATTTTAAGAGCTCTTTAAGTTGACAAAAATGGCTTTTTCGTGTGGACGGGTGCAGGGTTAAATCAATCTAATGCTGCTAAATTCGACCTAAACTCGTAGTGTAGACCAGGGATGACACTGCCAGCCAGGGTGCCAATTAATGGTGGTGCTCCATTAAAGGTTGTGCTCCTCACTTCTCCACTAGGAACTGGGCTGAGTTCCAAATTTGTTTCATACATGCCACTCCAGCCATCAGACAGCAACCTCTTTCAGTCACTGCTGACTTTGGCTGGATTTGAATGGCTAACCTAGATAGTCAGCATGTCAGGTTTTAAAATAAAGTTACAAACATTTCTATCTATTAATAGAGCTAAGGGATTTATAAGAGGCTAAGCACCATAGAATCTATGCATTGATTGTGCAAAATGCATTATTACTAATTTAATTAGACAGAAAGGTTCAGTAGTTTAATGTCTTGTAATGAAGATATCCTTGTCCATTCTCAGATATTTGAGAGAGGGATGGTCTGAACCTGACAAAACACCATCAATAGCTCCCATATTTGGTGAGCTAAATACTTAGATTACTAGAATAGCATGTACATCAGCCCTAAATATTTAGCTCACCAAATATGGGAGCTATTGATGTTGTTTTGAAAATTAATTATCTGACTCCTTCACCCCTAATATGAACTGGCTGTACAATTCCAAAGGGATAACTAACCCTGGAAGACTGTCAGGTTCAGACCATCTTGGACAAGAAATCAGTAATGAAGAAGGCCAGGTACCATGAGGCCAGACATACACTACGAACCTAATTAAGGCTAATAAAGAACCACTGGTGGGAGCAGAAGGCTGCAGAGCTGCAAGAAGTTGAGAAGCATGACATAAAGGCCTTCTATGAAGGTCTCTGTGCAGTGTATGGCTGTGGTACAGTCCCTGTCCTTATAGCAGATGGTAACTGGCTGCTCACAGACAAAGGCAATACTTTCTCACTGGGCAGGACACTTTGATAGTGGATTGTCAGTTCAGGAGCCTCTGTCCAGTGAAGGCATTGACTCACTCCCACAGCAACCTGTTCTGGAGGAGCTGACCATGGACCCTATTTTTTTTTTTTAGACAACGTTATTAAGGCCATCAACCAGCTGTCCACAGGCAAGTCTCCAGGCCCTGACAGCAGTCCACCTGAAGTATACAAAAGTGGAGTTGCCCACATGGTCAGGAAACTCACCTGCCTTTCCAAAACTAAATGGGAACAGGACACCATGCCCCAGGAGTATAAGGATGCTTTCATAGTCTATACAAAAGGAAGGGAAGCATATCTAGCTGCAACAGCCATTGCAGAATCTCACTGCTGTCTATAGTAGGGAAGTTCCTCGCATGGGTTTTCTTCAATAGGGTCATCTCTCACCCAGCAGACTTGGTGAACCCAGAGTTGCAGTGTGACTCTTGTGTCGGCCATAGCCCAATGGACATGATTTCTGCAGTCCAACAAATACAAGAGACAGCTTGTGAACAGAATAAGGACCCATACATAGTGTGTGTTGACCTGACCAAGGCCTTTGACACAGTGAATCATGAGGGCCTATGGAAACTCCTTTGTAAATCTGGCTGCCCAGAAAAGACAATTGCTGTCATCCCCTCTTTGAATGATGGCCAGACTAATGGAGTGTGGTGACTCACCAGAAGCCTTCTCTGTCACCAATGGCACCAAGCAAGGGTGAGTAATGGCTCCAGCCCTCTTTGCCATTGTCTTTTCAGCCATGCTTTTGTTTGTCAAAATCCTGGAATGCAGAGGCATGCACATCCAGTTTAGACTGGATGGGGGTCTATTCAACCTAAAGGAACTCAAGCCCCCCACCAAGGTAATCAAACAGCGCCTAAGAGAGCTCCTGTTTGCTGATGACTGTCTCCTAATCGCACAAACACTCAGACATTCAGCTTATTGCGGATCACTTTGCTGATACCTCAAAATGCTTCGGTTGCGCAATGAGCCTGAAAAAGATGAAGGTCACATACCATCCAGCACCAGATCACCAGCATCACTAGCACCATGATCCCATCATCACAGCTGACAACACATGCTCAACTAGATCAGGAAATTCTGCTACCTGTGTAGCATACTTTGCCATAACGCCATGTTAGATGGGGACATCATTCAGCACCTGGCAAAGGCCAATTTGGCAGGCTCACCCACAGACTCTGGAGGGAGCATGGAATCTGCCTCAGAACCAAGATAAAAAAATCTATCATGCTGTTGTACTCACCTCACTTCTCTATGGCTGCAAGACATGGCCTCTCTACCAATGCTACATCAAACAGCTGGAGAGCTTCCACCTTCACGGCCTAAGATCCATTTGCAACTTCAAGTAGCAGGAAGGGATCCCCAACACTGAAGTCCTTGAGAGGAGCCAAATCCCTGGCAGCGAGAGCATGCTCATCAGGGCTTAACTTTGCTGGGTTGGACACGTGGTCCACAGGAGGTTTCCTGTATACCAAAAGTGGTACCCTACAGCGAACTGAGCACAGGAAGCTGCTCTAAAGGTCAAACCATCCTCCGATATAAAGACTCCTTTAAGGCCAACCTCAAAGCCTGCAAGATGCACATTTAAAACCTGGGAATTTATTGCACTCCACAGACCTAGAAGGAAAGGTCTGTGCCATGAGCCCATGACCATTTTTGAGGAGTGGCATGTGAAGTCCCTGCAGGAGAAGAGAGTATGCTGCAAGGCCAACACTTCAAACCCTCCCCCCGAACAACGACTACTCTTGCAAGACATGCAAACCACATTTTTAAATCCTGTATTGGACTCAATTCCCACATGAGAAGCCATAAAAAGAAAAACCTAGAACTCTAGTCAACACTAGCTGAACGCTCATCTGCTGAAGAAACGGGAGATTCCAAAGAATCTACTCATATCACATCTGCAAACAATTATGCATATGCATAACTTGAGTAAATCCACTGAAATTAATGGGACCATTCACATGTTTAAAATTACTCATGTGTTTAAGAGTTTCCTGGATCAAGACCAGTTTGCAATGTTTATTCTTGCTCTTTTGATTTTTTTTTCTTTTTTGTAGTGCAAAAAACATAATGAAATGGAGCTATACTTTTCTCCCAATGTGATTGTAAATAAATTAGACTGTATACCTCAATGATTTAACTGAACCTTTTTCTGTAAAGTTATATAAATATGTTGCATTTCATATCACCGTATATAATTTAGTGTGAGCTTGTAAAGAATAAGCATATTGTAATGCAGACCAAATGCATCCGATGAAGTGAGCTGTAGCTCACGAAAGCTTATGCTCTAATAAATTTGTTAGTCTCTAAGGTGCCACAAGTACTCCTTTTCATATTGTAATGCTTGCAGACAGGATTAGGTAGGGAAAGTTTTATATATCCTGACATTTTGGCATGTAACATCTTTCTCACTGGAGACTTAGATTTTAACAGGTATGGTGGGACTTGCATATGACAAGAGCTTGCAAAAACTAGGATTACAATATGTGAGAGAGCACTGGTTAAGGGATTTAAGATGATCATGGATAGAATAAGTGGATCAGTTGCTTCTTGTTATGCTGTCTCATACAATGAAAATAAGAATTCCCTCAAATGTTAATTTTAAATAAATAAAAAGAAAACACTTGTGTGTTAAGCTCTGAATTATTACACTGCAGCCGAAGCCCCAGTCAAGGAAAATCTTATACTCAAGAGGGTAGCTTTCTGGCTCCTCTGTGTTACTGTAGTGGCACAAAAAAGGTGTGTGCAATGACCAGGAAAGGGGCAGTCAGCCTAGCGATCAGAACAGGAATAAGGTTGCCAACTTTCTACTCGCACAATACCGAACACCCTTGCCTGACCCCTCCTCTGAGGTCCTGCCCCCCACTCACTCCATTTCTCCCTCCCTCTGTTGGTCGCTCTCCCCACCCTCCCTCCCTCATTTTCAACGGGCTGGCTCAGGGGGATGGGAAGGGTGAGGGCTCTGGATGGGGGTGCAGGCTGTGGGGTGGGGCCAGAAATGAGGCATTCAGAGTACAGGAGGCTGGTGTGTGTGTGGGGGGGTGAGGACTATGGTGTGGGAGCAGGAATAAGGGATTTAGGGTGCAAGAGGGGGCTCTGGGATGAGGGGTTAGGAGTACAGGAGGGGGCTCTAGGCTGGGGAAGGGGTGAGAACTCTGACTGGAGGTACAGTTTCTGGGGTGCAGGAGAGTGCTCTAGGATAGGTACAAAGGGTTCAGAGGGCAGGAGGGGGATTAGGGCAGGGAGTTGGGTCATGGGAGGGGTCCAGGGGTGAAGGCTCCAGGCAGTGTTTACCTCAGGCAGCTCCCGGAAGCAGCAGTATGTCCTGCCTCCAGCTCCTACACTGTCAGCAGGTGGCGCCCCTGCAGCTGCTATTGACTGTGGTTCCTAGCCAATGGGAGCTGCGGTGCTGGCACTTGGGGCAGGGCAGTGCGTGGAGCCCTCTGGCTGCCCCTGCACCTAGGAGTCAGAGAGGGGACATGCCGCTGCTTCTGGGAGCTGTGCGTAGTCAGAGCAGGCAGGGAGCCTGCCTTACCCCTACTGCACCACCAACTGGACTTCTAATAGCCTGATCAGAGATGCTGACTGGAGCCTCCAGGGTCCCTTTTCGACTGGGCTGTCCGGTCAAAAAATGGACACTTGGCAACCTTAAGCAGGAGTCAGTCCGAATGATCAGAGCAGAGCGTCAAAATCAAGGACAGTGTTAGGTACGATGCATAGTCAGAGCTGGAGACAGAGTCACGTACCAAGCCAGGAGTTTGAGCTGGTTAAAGCATTAGGGGTAAGGCAAAGGAGCAGGGGCCTTAGAGGATAAGGGGCCTTAGAGGATAAGGACATGATATCAGGAACTGGAAGCAGACAGGCGTCTAGGATGGGAGGACAGCAACCAGCAGCAGGCGGGGTCCCGAGCAGCTGCAAGTGAAGGATTCTTTTAGATGCTCAGACAACTTCCTCTTGTTACTTCCTGGTTCATACAGTACTCCTTAGCCAATTGTGAGCTGTTTCTCCCAATAGGGAGCTTTGAGGGCCTGTCCTCTGTGAGCTAGCCCTTCCCTGAACCACACCTAGTTACTCAGGTGAGCTGCTGGGTGGCAGTCACGGCTTAAGCGCTACGTGGGGACCCATGGGCCGCGGTCTGAGATCTGTATCCCTCAGAGAGTGTAGTGAGGGTAGGAACTGGCCCGTTTCTTCTTCAACAATACACATTACCAGAATATATACTATAGTAAATGCAGAAATACATTCATGTATTGAGCAGTGTATGTACAGTATGTACAATAAATGTACATACAGAGGAGAACAAAAAGATCTTATTCTATTAAACTAGAAACTGACATCCTATCTACATTATGTACTACACCAGCTGCATATGAGGTTTTTTTAAATATTACAACCAATGCAAAGGTCAAGGGAAACAATCTTATTACGCTGATAGCTTCTGGCACAAGTCAGGCACTTCCTCAGCTGCCAATGAAACATATCTTCAGTTAATGTCAAAGATTTCTGTGAAATTCTTTCATTCTATTTCTAAAAATAGGACCAATGGTTTACTAGAATAAAAAAAATGGAATACAGTAATGCTAATCTGCCAATCTGGTGGAATGAGAGGTATCTGACTAGCAACATTGATCCCAGGCTGTATGATCGGACTAATCAACAAATTTCCCTTCCCACGTTAAAACCCTAGATAAATTTCCTGCAAGAAATAAACAAGTGTAATAAGAGCTGGATTACAACAGCTTTACACTACTTTTGACTGTATTTGTGACTACAGCGAAATTTATTCTAGAAAGAACCCTTTTATTAAAACAGGTCAAGGTGCACATGCAAAAATGCTCGTGTAACTAACCCATGCAATTATCTTGAATGCAGGCACAAATCAGTTGATGTGGCATGAAATGGGATACTAAGGTACCAAAGTAGCCATTAAAATGTGCAGTCACTCAACTTGTATATAACAGGACTGATTTTACAAGGTATTGAGCTCTTCTGTTACACGTAGAACACATTTAATTCTCAGTGTGGCAAAATGTTGCCATATGATTTCACAAGAATTTTTGCATAAAGACCATTGACCTGATTTAATAAAAAAATGGCCTTCATAATACATTTAAATGTGTTTTAAACCACCCCTGAAAGGAATGTCAAGAGTTGATCACTGGGATCTCAACATCTCTTGGAAGCATCTTGCAGGATGGGGTCTAAGATCACGAGCCTAAATTTTCAAAAACATCTGGTGTTTTTGAACGCCTCTGGTTTTGCCACCTTAAAGGAACCTGATTTTCAGTAAATGCTCAATTCCAACCTTCTGAAAATCAGGTAATTTCAATGTGTCTCTAGTCAGGCACCCAAAAATTGAGGCATTAAAAGTCACTAGTTAGCTTTTTTCAATTTAGGCCAGGGTAATCACTTGAGAAATTTTAGACATGCAACTACATTCATATTTTGGACAATGAACATTGTGTTTCCTTTACAAAAATGTGTGTGGCCCTGATTGCACCGATCTGCAAACAATGTCATTTTTTAGTAAAGTAATGTTTGGCACGGTAAAATGAAAAATTAAAAGAATCAAGAGTTAAAGTTCAGTGGAAATAGCCTAAGGTGTGGAGGTTAAAGTGATAATATTTTCTTGCTAGAATATTTTTAATATATGTAGCTTGCCTATTTTATATTATTTTAAATATGTACACGAGGGAGGAAGCAATAAAAACAACAGAGGACAGATGGTTTCTGTCAAGTGTCAAGTGAAATTACATCTATGGTCTAAAATATATTTTAGCCATGAATGACGATGGCTAAATAGTGACTTGCCGCTATGCAAGTTTTTACAACAGTCATGCCTGAGACATTCCGACAAAACTGCTTCCCATATGCATATGTCATCAGAAAATATTTGCACAGGAAATAGCAAAATAGCTTTTAGTGTATTAGTGTTGTTTGCCTTACTTCATTTGAGATCAATAATATAAAAACTGGAAACAGCTGCTGAAAAAACATCACTGTGACTGGAGAAATCAGTTTGTCCTTCTTTTGAATTATTCTGATATTCACCATCTAACATGCTTAGTTTGGTTAATGCACAAAAAGATAACTAGCACAGAGATGTCAGGGAAACACAAACATTAACAAGGTGAAAAGGAGTACTTGTGGCACCTTAGAGACTAACAAATTTATTAGAGCATAAGCTTTCGTGAGCTACAGCTCACTTCATCGGATGCATGTAGCTCACGAAAGCTTATGCTCTAATAAATTTGTTAGTCTCTAAGGTGCCACAAGTACTCCTTTTCTTTTTGCGAATACAGACTAACACGGCTGCTACTCTGAAACCTGTCATTAACAAGGTGGTATTTAAATAATTATGTTGTGAATATTTGGGGTGGGCACCAAAAGCATCAAAGTGACTTAGAAGCACATGTATGAGACTAATGCTCCTAAAACACTTTGGTGCTTTAGAAAATCCCACCCTAGGTCTGAGATCTTCTCTTACATACAACTTAATCTTTAACTTTGTCATTTCTTATACCCTTTGCTCAAAGTTCAAACCAAGTAACATACAAGAGTAGGAGATACAGTCAGCATAGTGGACAATATCCTATCTTTGGAAATTTGTTTAATACTTACCATTTGGTGAAATCAAAGTTTTGCCACGGACTACAATGAAAGTGGGATCAGTGTTTGAATGAGGCGATATTACCAGCAGCCATGTCTGCTCTGGTTGTGCTCTTGTGGGCACATACGAGAGGCAGTGTCAGTACTAGGACCTCCAATGAAAATCCAAAGTGCTGTACGGAGTGACACTCGTGATTCATTGGGAATATTCTATTTTCTAAGGCCTGATTTTGCCCAAATCAGGTCCTCACAATTGACTGTTTTAGCAAATGTTCCTGCCAGAATTTACTAGAATACTCATGGAAAGCAGAAACAAGACATACAAAGTGATAAGGAATTAGTTAAAAAAATTAAAACCATTATTCACTTTTTTTTTGTATTATACATCCAGCTGTATTAAAGAGATATTTGCTCCAGGTTACTTGGCCTGACATGTATCATCTAGTGGGAGGAAGTTCTCTGCATTCTTTTATTCTTACAGAGAAATTTGTAAAAATCACTACAAGGCATGCATAGTTGACAATAACAGTGCGCTAAAAAAAGGTTATGCCTGGAATAAAGCATTGAATGCAATAGAATTACACTAGAGATGAACTAGATGAATGATGTTTTGTCATCTGTTGTACTATTGGTCATCACCACTGATGATAAATAATGATGTTTGGACATGATATAGTGCTACATTAAAATTATTAATTAGTTAAATTAATTAATTAATAATTAGTTAAAATTATTGCAGGTTAAGAACTAAAATTCAGTACTTTTTACAGTCAGACTCAAAAATATTTCCATTTAAAAATACATTGGTCAAGGTCTTCTTTTCTTTTAGCCACATCTTCTCCAAACCTGACTTCCAGTCACAGCAATCTGAGCCAAGCACTACAGCATCTTTTCCCCCCTGTGGTTTCAGAAGCAACTGAGGTCTTGGCTACATGAACATTTAGGATGTGGCAAGTTCACATGCATCAGCATTTGTGCTAGTATGGGGTAGATTCACACCCCAGCTTGAGGCAAATTAAAGGTTCGCTTAGACAAGCCACGAGGCTGAGGCAGACAATGTGCATTTGTGCATTTCTGGTTCTGTGAATGTGCCCAGACATTAGAACTGTGGGTAGAGGGTTTGGCTGGGTATAGTTTTGAGTAAGTTTCTGTTGGTGGCTGGGGAACACTCAGAAACAGACTCTAAAGGAGACAACACAAAGACAGAGGTAGTAGGGGTAGAAAGCTAGTCAACCTGGAGAAGCACAATATATAACCCAGAACGAAGCCTAGAAAGAGTGCTTTTGGATCTGGTTATGGTTAAAAAGTTTGGCACTGTAGGTAAAGAAATGATATCCAGTTGTTTTTATTTCTCCTGTGTTCAAGAAAACAGGACTTTGTACATTCTTTATAAATAAACAAGATTGCAAGGAAGGGACCAGACTCCTCCACCAACTTCTCCTCCCTGTTGGAACAATCTACACAAACACAAATTTTTGGCTAGCCACTCAAGTCAAATGGGACAACAGTACGTTGCGTAACAAAACTTGCCTTGTTTTATAGTAAATTTTGTCCTCACTGCAATGGATTTGAATGACCCTGAAGCTCAAAGTCAAACTCAAAGGGCTGGAAATTACACAAACTGGAACCAACAAAAATGTTTGTTTTAGCCCCTGTGAACTGAAACTAGCTAAATCCATGTAGTTCTTACAGTTTCCTTAATAAATCTGCCATGCATTTCAACCATCCAGCTGTACCAAACTGCTACAGCATTTGGTGCCAAATTGTAACTTGGGCTGTGCAGCCCTGATGGGCCATAAGAGGGAGTAAGAATGCCCCTGTAGGCTCCTGTGTGGGCTACACAGACTTTACATCTAAATGCAGAGAAGTAAATGGATGCTACATTCCTGCTACTATCCTAGGTGTGGCTGATGAGTGAGCCTCTGCCTGGCATAGACCAGCGACAAATTTCTACCCTCACTCCCAGAGCAAGGAGGAAGCAGGAAGGAGATCTTTCCTGTACTGCCCCATTCACAGGGCATGTGGCTTTGCCATAATCTAGTCCACAAAGAAGAGGAGAACTGAAGTCATTCTCTGAAGTCAGTACAGTGTATGGTATTCACCAATGTGATAAGGATTGCACAATCTATAGCCTTGTACAAGTTGCAGCCTGTTAGAAGAACAGCTCATAGAAATGAGTCCCTTCCAAATTTCATTTAACAGTTTAGGAACAAATGTGTAAATACTACAGTAACAGCTACTGAAGCAGCTGTGGATGAATCATCAGCTACAGTAAACAACATTTAAAACAGCTCTTTATTATTGAAAGGCTTTGGAAGTCCTCTCCTCCCAACCAGCAAATATAAGGCCAGGCTGTCCCTTGTTCTAGTATGGAGGAAGAGGACATGGAGACAGGGCAATTTCAATGAGCAATCCTGCACAAGGGTCTGGCTGGATGTCCTGTCTCTCTCTGCTCATAGGTGTATAGTGACTGCTGTCTTTGTATGCCCTTCATGGTCACATAACACCCAAAAGGGAGTGGACGGGTTATCTTTCTTCCTACTTCAGATGGGCCAGCTGAAGTCGCTGGTGTAACAGAGGAGTAGGCTTCCCTCACTACACAACCCCTGTGTACCAGGGAGTTTGGGGAATAGTTGTACCTCCTGATGCACAATGTCTCCCTGAGATGCCTCTATGAAGTCCAGCTTGGCATCACCCTTGTCTTCTTAGTATTTAAATGACACAATTTAATACACTGTAGTCACTGACGTTTTCACTTGTTTTTAACATTAAGCGCACTTTCCTGATGCAGAAGAGGAAATGTAAGGTAGGTGAGATTTGAGATATTATTTTCAAATCAACCTAGGATGTGACTCTCTGATCACAGAAAGCACTATTTTTTCACACCCCAGAAGTTGCAGTGACCACAATGTCACACCATGAAGGTTTTCTCCCAACCAAGCAGGCAGTACAAGTAAATAACAGCAGAGCCTGAAGAAGGGCTCTGTGTAAGCTCAAAAGCTTGTCTCTTTCATGAACAGAAATTGGTCCAATAAAAGATATTACCTCACCCACCTTCCCTCTCTGATATCCTGTGACCAACACAGCTACAACAACACTGCAAACAGCATAGTTATAGTAAAACTACTTGACTTCACAGGCTGTTAAGCATGATTTATAGGATTATTTTTGTATTTAACACTTTTCAACCTCCTTTTTATAGTATGTTACCTCCTAAATCTATCATACTTTGAGGTAAAATATGAGTGACCTGTCTTACAAAAGCATACATACACACACACACGCGACGTCTGGAAAAATAATTGGATTCACATTGTTCCTTGCTATATTAATCCATCACTTGGATGTTCAACACACAATCACCTTATTCTACCAGGCATATCAATTTGATATTATAAGCTTTAAAACATTTTTACGTTATTAGGATAATTATATTTATAACATGCATAGTGCCTTTAATATGTATGATAGTATTTTTTCTTTTAATACTAAACAGGAGAAAAGATTGGGGTCAGACCCAAGAAGCCACAAGTAAATACATGCTTCTGGTGAGTTCTTGGACAAACACAGCAAACAATTCTGATGACATTTGTTAGGACAAGTTTTGAAGCTCTTCAGCAACGTTGTGATTCAGTATGATCACAGAGACAAAGAAATAATGGCCAAAACATAGAACAAAGGGCAAAAAAGATCAAGCCTAACATCCCATTAGTCGTGCAGAGCTCATTGCATCAGTCATAGTGTTCCTTTGCTCATCAATGCAAAGGAAGACTTTGAGAGTTTTTTTGAGTCACTATATACCATGTGGCACCTTAGAGACTAACACATTTCTTAGAGCATAAGCTTTCATGGGCTACAGCCCACTTCATCGGATGCATAGAATGGAACATATAGTAAGAAGATATATATATAGATATATAGATATATATACATACAGAGAAGGTGGAAGTTGCCATACAAACTGTAAGAGGCTAACTAATTAAGATGAGCTATTATCGGAAGGAGAAAAAAACTTTTGTAGTGATAATCAAGATGGCCCATTTAGACAGTTGACAAGAAGGTGTGAGAATACTTAACATAGGGAAATAGATTCAATATGTGTAATGACCCAGCCACTCCCAATCTCTATTCAAACCCAAGTTAATGGTATCTAGTTTGCATATTAATTCAAGTTCAGCAGTTTCTCGCTGGAGTCTGTTTCTGAAGCTTCTCTGTTGCAGCCAACAACTCAGATCAAGAAATTAAGTTTAAAAAGTCATACCGAGTGGACACTGTTGTCTGACTGATTAACCTGTTTTTCCTCCTTGCTCAAAAATTCATCTTATCACAGATTTTGATAGTTATCTCCTCACAGGGCACAAAAGCTGTATGAAGTGTAACTGTAGCCTTGTCAACTCCAGGATATTAGAGAGACAAGGTTAGTGAAGTAATATTTTTTATTGGACCTACTTCAACTGGTGAGAAAGACAAGCTTTTGAGCCACACAGAGCTCTTCTTTAGGGCTGGGAGAGCATAATGATTGTCTGGTTTTACTTACACTAAACAATCGGTTCCTCCTTGCATTTAGCTGTGACTCTTGGAATACCATTCCCAGACCCGAAGAAGAGCTGTGTGGTCTTGAAAGCTTGTATATCTCAGCAACAGAAGTTGGGCCAATAAAAGTTGTTACCTCACCCACATAAAGTCTGTGACAGCGATGTGGACTGAAACAAGGTCTTTTAACTCATAGGCCAGTATCCTAACCACTGGTTCAGACTTACTCTTTCTGGAACATGGCTACCAGGCTACTCCCAATTTTTGTTTGATTAAGCAGCATTTCCAGTCAATACAGGATAAATACATCAGTAATGCTTCTAGCTGCATAGCTGTGATAATGCTGTCAGCTTCCGGGAGTAAGTCATCAAGAAGTACAAAAACTCATTTTATTTTAAAATGAGAGTGGATGGGTGTGTATGTGTGAACCAAAAACTACTGTGTGTGTTCTTTTTAAACAAAATTTGCAGCATTCTTAAATTAGAAAGCAGCCTGCTAGGCAACCCTTCAACAAGGGCAGTGGGTTTGTTCATGATAATGAACATTCATGTCACTATACTGAATCCTGTCTTCCTACTCTGTTCTTTTGAGCTAGGCAGAGTATTGAAAAGTACAAGAATCCAGAAACCACTTTTCACGCTGCACAGGGTGTGAGGAAGCCCAACAATCATTGCTAAATATTCCATAAACTTGGTAAGAAATAATGAATCATTTACTGTTTATTCAACACACCAAAAGATGGGGAAAGAAGAGTGATCATGGCATCTGTGCCCAGCCCACTGTCAGAATTATAAAAGGAAAATGCGATTTGGCTATGTTAAACATAATTAACACTATATAGGATAAAAATGGATTTTTTTAAAAAAGCAGTTTCTTATAATGGGCTCAGTAGCTTTGAAAAAAATGTCTTTTTCTAAGGGTCATTCTACTGATGTAGAGCCTAAGGATAATTTTCCTAATTAAGCAATAAATCAAACTTGGTAGAAAAATCTGGTAAGTCACTCCTAGAGCTGTGCAGAGCTCTGAGCCTTTGATTCACAGAGGTTGCGGTAAGCCTTTTATCTGGCTTTGCCATACATGGGTTCTCAACTGTAAACTTGTCTTGCAGCAGGACCATAATCTGGGATTCTCCAGCAATGTGTATTCTGGGGCTTTTGCAGCAGAAGCAGGATCCAGTAAATAGTTTGGAATCTTCCTGCTGCTGCTCATTCTGTCTATTTAACATGCTTCTGAGGCAGTTACATTTTAGTCAGGAGGGTGTCCTGATCACCTGAGAATATATGTATATAAGAATTGCCATACTGGATCAGAGTAGTAGACCAGCATCCTTCCTCTGACAGTGGCCAGTATCAGATGATTCAGAGGAAGATGCAGCAAGACAAGTTTACATTACAAGGGATATTTTAGGTCTTGATCCTGTCAAATGGGCCACCAGGAGCCTGTCTGAAGGAATTCTAGTGATTTTGAGAGGACTGACTTACTTACCTCCCTGAATACAGGTGATGTGTGGAATGTGCCAGTTGGCTGTCTCCAAGAGGTCAGACTAGTAGACCAGCATCCTTCCTCTGACAGTGGCCAGTATCAGATGATTCAGAGGAAGATGCCAGGCGATCCCTTAATGGATAATTATGAAATAACCTCCTGCAGGGAAAATTTCTTTCTAGGCCATTCAGTTAGGCTGCCATGAACGCTAAAGCATGAGGGTTTATGTAGATGTTAGGTTTCAGAGTAGCAGCCGTGTTAGTCTGTTATTATCTATGAAAACAATGAATCCTTTACTGAATCCTACTAAGCTCCTGGCTTCAGTGACATTTTGAATTAATCAAGTTAGACAGATTAATTATGGCTTGTGTGGACAAGTATTTCCTTTTATCAGTTATAAATTTGTTGCCCTTCAATTTCATTAATTCTCCCCTTGTTCTTGTATTATAAGACAGGATAAACAGGAACATCTGATTTGCCGTCTTGATACTATCATATATGATATCCTATTATTTGCCTCCTCCTTAATAGTTCCCAAACTTTCCAAGCTCTCCTTGTAGAAAAATATCTCCATGTCGCTAATGATTTTGACCATTTAAGTCTGAACTCCTGCTATTGTTGCTATATTTTCTTAGGTATAGAGTCACCAGAACTAAAATGCATACTGATATTTTATTTGCTTTTTTCACCAATGTTAAATATTGAACAGTCTACAGCGATTCATAAGTCTTTTTTTCCTGAGTGGTTCCAATTAGTTGAGAACCCAGCAAATGTGTATGAGTGATTCAGATTATTCCTTTCAACATGCATACTTTTGAATTTTTCAGCAGAGGTATTAATCTGCTTCCATGCTGTCCATTCACCAAATTTTTTTAGACCCCCCCTGAAGTTACCTCCTCTCTTGACAACAAACAAATTAAACACCATCAGTCCTACTACAGAACCTAGATTAATAGATTCATAGATACTAAGGTCAGAAGGGACCATTCTGATCATCTAGTCCGACCTCCTGCACAGCGCAGGCCACAGAATCTCACCCACGCACTCCTATGAAAAACCTCACCTATGTCTGAGCTATTGAAGTCCTTAAATCATGGTTTAAAGACTTCAAGGAGCAGAGAAGCCTCCCTCAAGTCAACCATGCCCCATGCTACAGAGGAAGGCGAAAAACTTCCAGGGCCTCTCCAATCTGCCCTGGAGGAAAATTCCTTCCCAACCCCAAATATGGCAATCAGCTAAACCCTGAGCATATGGGCAAGATTCACCAGCCAGATATTACAGAAAATTCTTTCCTGGGTAACTCAGATCCCATCCATCTAATACCCCATCTCAGGGGATTAGTCCTATTTACCCTGAATATTTAAAGATCAATTAATTACCAAAATCCCATTATCCCATCATACCATCTCCTCCATAAACTTATCAAGTAGAATCTTAAAACCAGATAGATCTTTTGCCCCCACTGCTTCCCTTGGAAGGCTATTCCAAAACTTCACTCCTCTGATGGTTAAAAACCTTCGTCTGATTTCAAGTCTAAACTTCCTGGTGGCCAGTTTATACCCATTTGTTTTTGTGTCCACATTGGTGCTGAGCTTAAATAATTCCTCTCCCTCTCCTGTATTTATCCCTCTGATATATTTCTAGAGAGCAATCATATCTCCCCTCAACCTTCTTTTAGTTAGGCTAAACAAGCCAAGCTCCTTAAGTCTCCTTTCATAAGACAAGTTTTCCATTCCTCGGATCATCCTAGTAGCCCTTCTCTGTACCTGCTCCAGTTTGAATTTGTCCTTTTTAAACATGGGAGACCAGAACTGCACACAATATTCTAGGTGAGGTCTCACCAGTGCCTTGTATAATGGTACTAAAACCTCCTTATCCCTACTGGAAATGCCTCTCCTGATGCATCCCAAAACCGCATTAGCTTTTTTCACAGCCATATCACATTGGCAGCTCATAGTCATCCTATGATCAACCAATACTCCAAGGTCCTTCTCCTCTTCTGTTACTTCTAATTGATGCGTCCCCAACTTATAACGAAAATTCTTGTTATTAATCCCTAAATGCATAACCTTAAACTTTTCACTATTAAATTTCATCCTATTACTATTACTCCAGTTTACAAGGTCATCCCGATCCTCCTGTATAATATCCCGATCCTTCTCTGAATTGGCAATACCTCCGAGCTTTGTATCATCTGCAAACTTTATTAGCACACTCCCACTTTTTGTGCCAAGGTCAGTAATAAAAAGATTAAAAAGATTGGTCCCAAAACCGATCCCTGAGGAACTCCACTGGTAACCTCCCTCCAACCTGACAGTTCGCCTTTCAGTAGGACCCGTTGCAGTCTCCCCTTTAACCAATTCCTTATCCACCTTTTGATGTTCATATTGACCCCCATCTTCACCAATTTAACTAATAATTCCCCATATGGCACGGTATCAAATGCCTTACTGAAATCTAGGTACATTAGATCCACTGCATTTCCTTTATCTAAAAAATCTGTTACCTTTTCAAAAAAGGAGATTAGGTTGGTTTGGCACGATCTACCTTTTGTAAAACCATGTTGTATTTTGTCCCATTTACCATTGACTTCAATCTCCTTAACTAATTTCTCCTTCAAAATTTTTTCCAGGACCTTGCATACTACAGATGTCAAAATAACTGGCCTGTAGTTACCCGGATCACTTTTTTTTCCTTTCTTAAAAATAGGAACTATATTAGCAATTCTCCAATCATTCGGTACTACTCCTGAGTTTACAGGTTCGTTAAAAATTCTTGCTAATGGGCTTGCAATTTCAGGTGCCAATTCCTTTAATATTCTTGGATGAAGATTATCTGGGCCCCCTGATTTAGTCCCATTAAGCTGTTTCAGTTTCGCTTCTACCTCAGATATGGTAATATCTACCTCCATATCCTCATTCCCATTTGTCATGCTACCAATATCCCTAAGATCCTCTTTAGCCTTATTAAAGACTGAGGCAAAGTATTTGTTTAGATATTGGGCCATGCCTAGATTATCTTTAACCTCCACTCCATCCTCAGTGTTAAGCGGCCCCACTTCTTCTTTCTTAGTTTTCTTCTTATTTATATGGCTATAGAACCTTTTACTATTGGTTTTAATTCCTTTTGCAAGGTCCAACTCTACTCGACTTTTAGCCTGTCTCACTTTATCCCTACATGTTCTGACCTCAATTAGGTAGCTTTCCTTGCTGATCCTTCCCATCTTCCACTCCCTGTATGCTTTCTGCTTCTTCTTAATCATCTCTCTAAGATGCTTGCTCATCCAGCTTGGTCTACAACTCCTTCCTATGAATTTTTTCCCCTTTCTTGGGATACAGGCTTCCGATAGCTTCTGCAGCTTTGAGTTAAAGTAATCCCAGGCCTCCTCTACCTTTAGATCCATAAATTCTTCAGTCCAATCCACTTCCCTAACTAATTTCCTTAATTTTTGAAAGTCAGCCCTTTTGAAATCAAAAACCCTAGTTGCAGATTTATTCTTGTTAATCCTTCCATTTAGTTTGAACTGAATAGCTCATGATCACTTGAGCCAAGATTGTCCCCTACAACCATTTCTTCTATGAGGTCCTCGCTACTCACCAAAATTAAATCTAAAATGGCATTCCCTCTAGTCAGTTCAGCAACTACTTGATGAAGGAATCCATCAGCTATCGCATCTAGGAAAATCTGAGCCCTATTATTATTACTAGCACTGGTCCTCCAGTCTATATCTGGGACGTTAAAGTCTCCCATGATCACGCAGTTTTCATTAGTATTTACTTTATTTAAGACATTAAAAAGGGCTCTATCCATATCCAAATTAGATCCCGGAGGTCTATAGCATACCCCAAGCACTATCGTAGGAGAGGCTTTACTAGTTTTCTTCCCCAATGTAATTTTTGCCAAGACGGACTCTGTCTTATCCATTGCATCGCTTCTTATTTCTTTACATTCTACCTCATCATTGATATACAATGCTACTCCACCACCTTTACCTTTGTTTCTGTCTTTCCTAAACAGCACATACCCTTCAATACCTGTAGTCCAGTCATGACTACTATTCCACCATGTTTCTGTTATCCCTATAATATCTGGTTTCACTTCCTGCACCAGTAGCTCTAGTTCCTCCATTTTGCCAACCTAGGGGCACCTGTACTTAAACTTTTACCATATTGAAAGTTCTTCCTTTATTTCTACTCTCTGCGTTTTGTCTTTTTTCCCAGTTTCTAACATGATAATATTTTATGTCTAAGCCATTAAACAATTAGTTTCCTTAATAGTCATTGTAAGGTATTTGGCTTTTTGAAAGTTCATATAAATTATGTCAGTTATTTCTTTTTATCCACAATTTTACTGAAACATTGACTGAATACTAGTAGATTATAGAGCGGGGTGGGCAAACTACAGCCCACATCTGGCCCTTCAGACGTTTTAATCCGGCCCTCGAGCTTCTGCTGGGGAGTGGGTCCGGGGCTTGTCCCACTCCAGCACTCCAGCTGGGGAGTGGGGTCGGGGGCTTGTCCCGCTCTGTGCATGCCATGGATTCGCACGGCTCCCAGAAGCAGCGGCATGTCTCCCCTCTGGTCCAAGGTGTAGGGGAAGCCAGGGGCTCCACACCCTGCCCCCGCCCCAAGTGCCGCCCCCACAGCCCCAATTGGCCAGGAAACACAGCCAATGGGAGATGCAGGGGCGGCAACTGTGGATGAGGCAGCATGCAGAGCTGCCTGGCCGTGCCTCCACGTAGGAGCCAGAGTGGAGGACATGCCACTATTTCTGGGAGCTGCCTGAGGTAATTGCCACCCAGAGCCTACACCCATGATGATCCCCTCCCATGCCCCAACCCCTTGCCCCAGTCCTGATCCCCTTCCTGCCCTCTGAACCACTTGGTCCCAGCCCAGAGCACCTTCCTGCACCCCAACCCCTTATCCCCATCTCCATCCCAGAGCTCTCACTCTCCTGCACCCCCTATCATAGCCTAGAGCCCCCTCCCACATCCAGAACTCCTCATTTCTGGCCCAACCCCAGAGCCCACTCCCATAGCCAGAGCCCTCACCCCCTCCTGCACCCCAACCCCCAATTTCATGAGCATTCATGGTCCGCCATACAATTTCCATACCTAGATGTGGCCCTCGGGCCAAAAAGTTTGCCCACCCGTTAAAGAGGAATGACTTTCCTTTGCCTAAGGTATGCTGGTTTGTCACTGTCAAATCAAGATCTCCTAGGTGACTTATAATTTTATTTTTAAGTATTATTTCAATTCATTTACCCGGTACAGAAGTAAGAAGTTGTGCTCTTAGCGAGACAACGTGGATTGAGTTAGTATCTTTTATTGGACCAACTTCTGTTGGAGAGAGAGAGAGAGAGAGAGAAAAAAGCTTTCAAGCTACACAGAAATCTTCAGGTCACCCACCTTGTCTCTCTAATATCCTGGAACCAACACAGCTACAACACTACATGTACTGGTCTGTAATTCCCAGTATCATTGCTAGTGCCTTTTTTTAAAGCTAGGCACAGTATTTGCTACTGTTCAGTCCTTTGGCACAGCAGCTGTTCTTAAAGAGAGACTGCATTTTGTGTTAGCATCTCAGCCACTTCATTCTAAATTTCCTTCAGAAGCCTGCTGACTTGTAGCTAATTAAGTGCATGATCCAAAGCCCAGTATCGCCAAATAAAGACTCACTTTACTTTAATGGCCTCTGGATTAGGCCCTCATTTATCAGTGTGTTCAAGCATCTCTTCTTTTGATATCTCGCTCTCTGACGGTAATTCATCTTTATCACATGAAAAGAGTAGGTATCTCCTCACACTCTATGGCAAAGATTGATACAAAGAAATCATTCAGTTTCTCAACAATTCCCTTATCTTCTTTTACAGCATGATTGAAAACCCATTGAAGTCAATGGGAGTCTTTTCATTGATTTCACTGAGCTCTGAATCCGGCCCTAATAGCTCCCTTTATTCCACAGTGCTCTAGTGGACCCACTGATACTCTTGGACACTTCCTGCTTCTGATAGACTTAAAGAATTTCACTATTATAATGTCTCTGGCTAATTGCCATTCAATTTCCCTCTTAGCCCACACAGCCTATTATTTTCTTACATATTATCTGCTATAGTTTATGTTCCTTTCACTCCAGCTGGATTTTTCTTTTTCTTAAGGATACCTGTATGGCTTGAATAACCTCTTCAATAATTTATTAATTTTTGTTTGCCTTCCTCTTTTGTTTAAACGTGTCCATGCCTTTGTGACCGTATTCTAGTTGCATAAGTAGCCTCCAGAATAAGTGTAAAGATTTTAATTTCTGCACTATTGATCTGAGGATTGGTGGTGATGTCTTACTCACTCCTGCATTTCTGTGAAATATCCCTGTTTAAACTTTAGTCTCACACTGCAAATTTTTGGTATAATTCCTTCTCCAAGGATGTTAAACTCAAACTCCAAAGTTGATGTGAGGGGTTTTACTCTGTGACTGGGTATTAGGTTGAACAAAATTTTATCTTTAAGTGGGAAGCTAAGGTTTATTTCAGTTGTTTCTTTAATTAATGGATTTTATTTACTTTAGCCCATTAACAATTAATTTCGCAGTCTGCTCCCCTCTGAGCCAAACTCCCATGTTGTCCCTTGTGCTCATACAGTCAGTGACTCACTTTACACTAAAGAGTATGGAGGAACAGGCATTATTCATCAGCCCATCCCTCAAAAGGCATAATGTTCCAGGAAGACATGAGAGTATTTTTGTGTGAGTGTGTGTGTGTGTGTGTGTGTGTGTGTGTGTGTGTGTGTGAGAGAGAGAGAGAAAGGGTAAGCAAGTGGGCCACTGGTAGACAGCATCAGTAAAACGCTCCCATATTCTATTGAGGAGAGAGGGATCCTATGGAATGGAATATATGACCCAAATATGGGATCAGGTCTACACTAGCACTTATGTCAGCAAACCTTTTGTTGCTCTGGGGTGTGAAAAAACACCTGCCTGAGTGACATAAGTTTAGCTGGCATAAGTGGTAGTTTGCGCACAATGCTATGTCGGCAGAATAGCTTCTCCTGCCACTTGTTGGGGGGGGGTTTAATTACGTCAATGGGAGAGAGCTCTACATAAGACCGGCTACACGAGAGATCTTACAGCAGCATAGCTGCATCGGTAACTGTGCTGCTGTAAGCTCTTTAGTGTAGACATGGCCAAAGGTTGCCTAATACTTGTCCCAAATTGACAAATCTCTCAGGCTATGCCTACACTGCATTAAAAAACCCCTGCTGGCCTGTGCCAGCTGACTCAGGCTTCAGTGGCTCAAGTTCCAGGGCTGTTGAATTACAGTGGAAACTTCCAGGCTCAGCCTGAGATTTGGGACCCTCCTACCACTCAGGGCTCTATAGCCCAGGCTCCAGCCCAAGCCTGAAAGTCTACACTGCAGTTAAACAGCCCCTTAGCCTGAGTCTTGCGAGCCGGCGGCTGGACGCCCGCGGGTGTCTAATTGCAGTGTACAAATACCCTCAGTGAATCTGGGCTCAGAATCTGATTTAATTACAAAAGGGTTGTAAACATCTAGCCACTAAAAGACATCTAACACTATCACATTATTCACTGTCAGCTTAGTAAGTCCCGCATACTGTAGGATGCATGTAACCATCAACAGTTCTGAATATTAAAATCTTGTTGAAAGAGTAAAATCTCAGCAGGTTTTGCTGAGTTATCACTGTTGGAATAAAACAAATGCCAGAAATCTGACTGATCCTTTTCTCTCACGTACACTCCCAGCTACTTGATGCTGATGAGCAATGGTCCAAAGTGTTATTGCAGCAGCACTTAAGATAATTAAACAAAATATTGATAGCAATCAAATTTAGCACATTTAGAATTCTTTTAAAATATATTTTCCACTTTCTCTTCCTACATAGATTCCTCACAACCACTAAGTAACTGTATCCTAGGAGGGAGATAACATCTTGACTGAAGCAGCAACAGGTTTAAATTGAGGATCCTCCCATTATATGAGAAATGGAATGAATCCCTCTGGGGCTGCACAAGGCTGAGCTACAATACAGTAAGATGCAGGAATAATGAAATGACTATAAAAAAAAGGAAGCTGACTTTGCCAGCCACAGGCTCAGCAGCAGGGCACACAATCCTAAAGGAGTGTTGCTATTTGCATTTATTCAAATATTGGAAGTTCTAAGAACTCTGGGAAATTCCCGTGCCTTTTTGGCAAAAGTGACAGGACTGTCCAACGTTCTTTCTGGCTGATGCCTGTATAATTTATACTGGTAAATAAATACATTAATACATTAGTCCTGAAAAGAAAAGACACAATCTACAATTAGACTGTAGAATGGTGGTACAATATATAAAAGTGATCCACTAGTGTTCAGGTATTCTCAGACTGTCTTTTTTTGATAGTCCCAGTTGATGACAATCCTGCCCTTCCCAGATTGCTAAGGGAGTACCTCAGCTAGAAATTTACTAAATGCAAGAGGGCCAGGTGGACTGAGGAAGTCCCATTATAGAAAAGGTTGAGAACCCCTTCACTAATTTCAATTAGTGATGCACCACATTACACTTTTTCTACTGTGCATTTCAGCCACGTGTCCTGAGTATATTTGGAGTCAGTTTTAAATGTACACATAAAAGCGTGAAAATCTGCTTGGTGCAGCAGTGGTGTGTAAGTGGGGGAAGAATTTGTAGGAAATGTTTTCTCTGCACACAAGCAGCAGGATAGGGTCTTTCTTATTCCAGAGCTTGAGCAAGGGCAAGCTACTATGCTGGCCCCCACATACTACATTCTCAAGTGCATGTGCTAGTATCAGCAAGTATTAGCCAGGAGTGTGCTGTGCTCCTACTCAGAGGGAAAGCAGCATATCTCAGTAAGCCTTCCTGCCCAATGATTTGTAAGAAAGAACATCCAGACTGGAAGAATTTCCATAGCACAAGATTCTCCCGACTACCTCTCTACTCCCCATCTCTGCACCAGATAGTGTAAAATGTAGAGTTGAGCTTCAAATTCTTCCCTCGGATGCACAAATTTGGGCTCCCCTTGCATTTAAATGGGAACTGGACATGGCATCTGAGGACAGAATTTCTCTCTTACACCAAGCTTGATCCTACATTTCTTCCACACACAAAAGTCTCATTGACTTGCGCAGGAGTTACATATGAGTAAACAGACTGATTGTGCAACCCTTACATTGGGGAGCATTTACTCATGGACTTGTCCCATTGAAGTCAATGGGACTACTCTCTTATAACTTTTCACCAACTTGAGTTGCACAATTGAGCCAAAAGGAAGCAGGATCAACAGCACCCAGTCTTGGGACTTGAATACTTCACAGGATTTTAATTGTGGAAAGCATCACTAAGCTGTTTGAAGTGTTGTTTTAAAGACAGAGGTGGATTTAAGAGTTGGGATGTAGTAAGAAAATAAAAGGGGTGATGATAGGAGGCAATGGATGGTATGGCATATTTAACAATTTCTCTTCTTTCCCTCACTGTATTCTCCTGCCCCACTCTGTTTTTTCCCTCTTAGCCTTTCATTACAGTACTTCCTTTGTGTTCTCTAATAGTCTGTTTCCTTTCCTGTCCTCAGTCTGTTTCCCAGTTACTGTTCCACTGACTCCTCTGCACTCTGTCTCTCACTCTCTTCCTCCTCCCTCCTGACCACATCTCAAACCATGGGACTAGGATTTCCATCCTCCTTCAATTTAAGAGAGTTTCCATTCCCCTTTCAATTTTCTCTTCCCCAACCTCAAGTATCTTCTGCATCCCTAATCTCCAATAGCTGGGCAATTTCCAGCCTCAACAGAGGGGGCAGAATCAATTTTGCTCCCAGAGATGAAGCTGGGTGATATATATTGAATCTGAGGTGGGGGATTGATTTTGCCCTCAGAGTGAGGAGAGGGGGTGATTTTCTCCTACCTCTAAGTAGATGGGTGGGGTGGGGAGTACTTGAGAGTAGCCTATCATGAGCAGATAGGGAGCCACTGAGCTGACCAACTGGGCAAGATGGGAATGTGGAGTTGGGCCAGCAGGCAGGAAGGGAGGATGGGCCCAGACCAATGCAACCAGAGAGGAGCTGCCAGCTTTCGTGAAAGGGATGTCGCAATCCCCTATGTTTACATAACTGATGGAGGGCCTGATTAGAATTTGCCAATTCATTGTCTTTTAGATTCATCCTTGGTTAAAGAGTTAAAGAAATACTGGTCTTGGTTTCAGAAAAAATGCAATCATTTTAGATTTTTTCTGGCATTTAAAACAATTCATGAAACATGAAAACAATTCTCATCTATAATTGCTGAAACACAGATGTGTTCCCAATGTCTATACACTAATCAGGACACATCTGGAGTAGTTAACAACTGCAACCTCAGTGATTAGCAACAATATTCTAGATCCCGGCATGTCAATTGATAGAATCAATCTTCACAGGAGAAGAATTAATGTGACTGTACCTAGCTGAAGAGTTTCAGAGTAGCAGCCGTGTTAGTCTGTATTCGCAAAAAGAAAAGAGTACGTGTGGCACCTTAGAGACTAACAAATTTATTAGAGCATAAGCTTTCGTGAGCTACAGCTCATGAGCTGTAGCTCACGAAAGCTTATGCTCTAATAAATTTGTTAGTCTCTAAGGTGCCACACGTACTCTTTTTTTTTTTTAGCTGAAGAGTAAGGGTCTTGTAAAGAGCAAATACAGTCACAGCTTCACTTAAGGCCTGATTCTAATCTCACTGAAGTGAATAGGAATTTTGCAAATGGGTACAGGATCAACACCTACTGCTTTTCAATAGCTGCTAAATATCACATTCATTCAGGACTTATACCAGCTCAGTAACACATACATATACCACTCTCAATATATAAATTTGGTCTTGTCTGATTCATTAAGCAGGGAGATACATAAAATAATATTTGCAGACAAAAATCCAAAATGTTTTTACAGTCCATTATTCAGAAAGGGACTTGGATGAATTCAAAAAGCTCAATTAACCTGTTTTTTATTCATCAGAATTAGGCAACCAAGCCTAAAATGATGAAAAGCATTTTAATATTTTAAAAACATAAGTATTTTGCCACCACACAGTCTAGACACTGCAACACAAAAAATGAATACTACAATTATTGTATAAAATGGTACTGACGTTACCCATAGGACCATGTTATAAGGGCTAAATCCAACAATCAGTACGCCTATTTGCGTTAAGCAATCAATAAAACAGTCTTTTAATTGGAATTTTCTCAGAATCTGTGAAATATACTGCAAGAGGGATATAGTATATATTTTCTGATTATGGCCCATGTAGCAGTCAGCATCAACTACTAAATACAGAAAGGGACAAATTATGGCCCTCTGAACCTCTGGAGTGCTGTAATGGATGGAGCAGCAGAACACTCTTAATGCTGGAAGGAGGAATTTTGTCCATAAGATGACATAAAGGACCAACATGACTCTCAATGACAGGTTTCAGAGTAGCAGCCGTGTTAGTCTATATTCGCAAAAAGAAAAGGAATACTTGTGGCACCTTAGAGACTAACAAATTTATTTGAGCATAAGCTTTTGTGAGCTACAGCTCACTTCATCGGAATGCATCTGATGAAGTGAGCTGTAGCTCACAAAAGCTTATGCTCAAATAAATTTGTTAGTCTCTAAGGTGCCACAAGTACTCCTTTTCTTTTTATGACTCTCAATGAGAGTTAGACCCATTTTGAAATGGAACTTAGGAGCTTCTAAAAATGTTATTCCTTGTTTATTTTTTGGTTTTTCCTTGTACCTTGTGTCACTGATTCAGTCAGGCTCTTCTAGCAGCAGTCCACCAGTCTGCTGTGAAGGGAATCCAGGCCTCTGGATCTCTGGTTGTTGTGTCTAGAGTCTGAACAGATAGTCCCAGACACTGCATTCACAGCTAAAGTGAGGCTACTGGTAACAAAGTGACAATGCAGGGCAAATATATTGGTATATGATAACTTCATTATACTGGAAGAACAGGAAGTTTCTTACCTAGATTATAATGAAACATGCAGGGAGTGGAAGTGAGTGTTTCTCAGGTGGTTTTATTTGACTTTTTGCTTAAAATAACAAATTCTTTATTCTTCGTAAAATTGCTGGCATACTTGGGACAAAACTATAGAATGATCATTTCAGGCTGTTAAAGAAAGCCCGTCTAGGGACAATGACTATATCCACCTAAGAAAAGTGAAAACGTTCACAAAAAATGATAAAATCTTAGCAAAACATGATGTGTCTGTGTTATGATTTCCTCAACATATGGAAGAAGATCTTCAAGGAACTTTAAAAATACATAGGTGATGTGCTGAGAGAGAATGCGGTCAGTTCCCGTTTGTTGACATACAGGATTAGAAAATATGTGTTATTTCTGTTATATTTAATACCTCAGAAATGACAACTGTATTCTCATCCATTAGAGAAGTGCAGTAAAAGCAGAGTGTTTTGTGTTCTAAATGCACTAATACTGATAGCATTAATAAGCCATTTTTTCTTGGGTTTGATCTAATACTTCTAAAATTCCACATTAAATCTTTCAGCAGACATTGAGTGCTACCCTGATTCCCCCTCTCCCGGACCTCCATTTGCATCCCTGCAATAGATCTTCTACAGGACATTGTAGATAAGCTGGCTGTACAATTTGCTAAAATGTAAACATCCAAAACCTGTAAGAGTATACTGCTCAGTAGGGAAGATTTGACAGCAGGGATGTTGAAATATTCTGCACAGTCAACATATTTAACCATATATTCCCAAACAAAACTCTAGGCAAGCTTCAGACATCCTTGCTCGCACTGAGTAGTATCTCACTCCACAAGTAGTTCCTTTGATTTCACACATCCTTTACAGCACAGTGTCCTATTTCCAATTTTTTAAAAGAGCTGCTCATGGAGTAAAGTATTATTCAACATGACTTGGGGTGGCAGAATCTGGCCACCTAGTTAAAAAAAGGGGTCCAGGATGAAGTTGTATTTCAGTGGAGCATAACCAACAATTTTCAATTTCCTTCTCCATCTTCTACCAAAAAACATACACTTTCTCTGTAAAAACTCAACTCCTCTCATTAAAAAAAAATATTCAACATTGCTTTAGGTCCTGCAGTAAGAGTATGTTTCTCAGGTGTACTTGTGAGTCAGAGGAAAAAGGGAGAAGAGATAAAGAAGAACAGCTAAAATACTCTGTCTAGCCACGTCAGTGGCCAGTGGCTTGGCGTGAGCAACTCTAAAGCTGGTAACTATGATAACAACTTTGCAGAACCTGTGTATGTGTGTATGAATGAATGTGTGAATAAATATGAAATTGAATGGAATGTTATAGCTATAACTAATTGCTTACTATGGTTCTTTCTATATTCACAATAAATTTGGCATTTTGCCTTTTCCCCTTTTAATAAGATCCTGCTGGTTTTTATTTTATTGGTATAACAAGTAGTCTCCGTGAAGTCCTAATGAGTAGAACTGGTTGAAATTTCAAAATCTGAAAAATAACTGGAGAAAACAATTGACACAATTCTCACAAAATGTATCCCTGCTTCTAATCTGCTCTATTAATGAGCTCATAATTAACCCTTTCTCTGTCTACTTCCATGTGAGTTATGCACACACTATCTTTATTCCCCCCAACCCAAAAAAACCCACAGTAAATGTGACATCTAAGCAAGGATGAAAAATGAACCAACAATTTGAAGCCATTCTGGAGATACAGATAAGCTAAAAAAGTTGGGAAATTTTTCAAAATGCCAATGATAAAGAAATGGTTTAAATAATGCCATAACTTTAATACTCCTTTTCTAATTGTTTTTATAAACATCCTATACAATTATACCTTGGGATACACCAACATGTGAAATTTGAGGGGGATTGGCTTCTTTCAGGGAAAATTTGGGATGAGGGTGGCTTTAATGTTCAATATAGTATCATCTCTTTAACAATGTGGTAAATAGCACTGCATTTTATGCATTAAAATTTTTGCTGTTTCTTTGTATGACATACAGCTTTTTTCTCTATCCCAGCAAGTTAAGATCCACACCTTCATTCTGTCTGGCCATTGCTCAGAGGAGGTTAGGTATTGGGGTTTTGCTACAAGAATGTATCATGTGAAAGAGTATTTTAGTTTTCAGTGCGAGACATCTCCTGTGGGATATTTCATCATAATAGTCACAAAACTCAGTTACACTTTCTTATTGATAGGCAGATCAATATTCATGCTTTTATTCCAGTTTAAAAAATGTCCTTGAGCAAACCAAATGTTCAAATGGACTTTTGGAATTGGGAAATCAAGATTTAAAAAGCGTGAATGGAGATATCATCTTGGATTCCCGTCATATAAGGTGTGAGACCCCCATAGTTTGATTTAACAGCTTTGACACTTTGTTTCCTGTTACCGCACCTAATTTGAACAATGAATATGTGTAATAGCAAACAGTTTCAAAGCCATGAAATCAACTGAAAGCATTTGCTCTTCAAATGGAATGAATTAAAGATGTCAGCCAAGACTTCATGGCTCCCATATGTGATCAGGTTAATGGGGTGGGGGCTAATGGTAGCTCTCCCATAGATGGAAAGGATTACAACAGGCAAAATGACCTGCACCAGAGAAGTTATTGTCAGATAGTTTCCATATGTGTTTCTTAATAAAGTAGCAGCTGAGTTAAACCACATTCCTGGTGTCTTATCTTTCTTCCTGCAGTGCCTGATATACTAGAAAGTGCAATGTTTGATTGTTATCAAACTCCCCTGTTTCACTTGATACCTTTTGTGACTAAAACACCTATTTCAATTTGCAGCCAGAAATCATATGTCTGATAAAGTAGTTGGCTGCAAATTGAAAAGCATGTAGCTATGTAATATAACACAGGAACTGCATGAGACCTTAGTCTGAGTGTGTCATAAAAATACGTGGAAAAGCAACTGATGAATTCAGGAGATGTAGTATGAGTCAGGCTGGAGCTATGTGCTTAGCCAGGCAAAACTCCATTTAATTTTTTAGGAGGAGTTTTGCCAGCCTCAGAACTGGACATTCTGTGAATGAGGTATATAGAGTGTTTTATCTGAACCTATTGTTGGTACCACATAAAGACTTTTACTTGACGATTTTGGATCTGAACATTTTAATTTGATAGCAGTTCATCAAAGTATGACAACCAATGTCTTTGCCATATCATTTTCTAGGCTTGCACATTATCTCTGTGACTTATTTCTTCCCTATTTAATTTCTGTTCATACATTTCTTATTTAAAAAAAACTAAATCATGTGAGAGAAATAAAGCAAACACAAGCCTTGCCACAACTGAACCAGAAAGGACTGTGTGATAAAAGTGGTAGTGACTCTTTGAGCCAGTTTAGGATGACCATATTCCCAAAGGGAAAACAGGACATTGCATGGGGCTGGCCTGAGCCACTCGCCCAAGCCTTGCCTCCCATCCCCCTGCTTACGGCTGGTGTCGCTGCTCACCCATACCCTGCCTACCTCCTGCCCGCTCACCCATACCCTGCCACCATACCCTGCCTGCTGCATGCCCAAACCCTGACTCCGCACTGTGACTGGCGTCACTGCTCGCTGGATCCCTGTTTCCCCCTCCGCCTCCCTGCAGGGCTGGTGCTGCCGCTGTACGTTCCTCTGCACCCCTCTAAGGGTGCATGCCCCATTTTGGGGGGCAAAAGTGGGCATTTGTCCAATTTGCTCTTGCCTACTGATCAACTGAGACTGTCCTGGCCAAAACAGGACGCATGGTCACCCTAGGCCAGATCCGCTGCAGTGCTAGCCTGCTTTCCCTAAGGATTGGGGGTGGGGAGAAAAGGTGTTAAAAAGCTATCTATGCTCTTACTTCCAGGTGCACCAAGCAATTCTCTGATGCACCTGAGGCTCTGATCTATTGGCTATTGAAGAAAGCATCCTGCTTTTCAAATGCATTTGGCTCTGTTACCATGGTGTTAAGGTCTCTGTAGCAGGCACACAGATGCTCTCCTCTCCTGCTTGAATCACGTTCACCTGTTTCCTTCTCTGTGTTTACTGTAATGCAATGATTTTTTTTATCTGGAGCATGTTTAAGATCACTAATTATGGCATCCATTTTCTTTTCCATTCAATATAGCTGCTGCTGTATATACTGAGGATCAGGGGATAAACTAAGTTTGGAATTTGCTCAAGTGAGTACTGCATCTGTTGTCAGATAACATGTATGTTTGATTTCCATAAAGCAACATGTTACCAAAGCTCATGCTTGCTGGTGTTGTGTTGCATGCTGGTTTTAATTAAAATTGCATTTTCAGGTTGTGGCATCAACTGAAAAATGATATTTACATAATTGCTAAACCAACCAAGAAGGAGCACAGCTACAAATCTCTTTTGGAAAGAAAAGCTGATTACTGAAGAGTGAAATAAACCACCCTTGCAAATGCCTTATTATGGGTTATTGTGTCCCTCTTCCATTACCCACCTCAGAAAAGGTACTCTAGCAATGTGTACACTGACAGATACTGCAGGACAATTTTATTATCTCCACATACAGCACTTGTAAGGCCATGTATAAAGTAGAGACCTTACAGTGGCATAGCTGTACCAATGCAGCTGCACTGCAGGAGAGAGCTGTCTACACTGGCAATTCTATCGGTGTAGTTTATGTCGGTCAGGGGTGTGTTTTTTCAGGTTTTTTTTTCACACCCCTGAGCAAAATAAGTTATACTGACAAAAGTGCTAGTGTAGACATAGCCTAATTTGTATCTATTGAATAAGCTTCTTACCAGTACTCCACAGATATTTCTGAAACTTATTTTGTAGGGATCACTTGTACAGGTGACAGTGTTCATCAAACAGCTAATCAGTCCCATTCAGTCACTGAGCTGTTTTACTCAGACTGTGGTAGTGGGTATCTGTATATTAATAAATGGCATGTGACCAGCAACCTACTGATCTGAGTTGAATTTGAATCAGTGTTCTACAGATGAAAGACATAGTGTGTGTGTGGGCGGGTGATAAGTCCTCTCAACTCTCCTGTCCCACATTGAGTGTAAATACAATATAGTACTTTGAAGTGGTCCTGGGGGATATATGGCTGTATCCCATTAGCTACTTTAATTTAAAAAAGAGCATCCCATGATGTAAATCTTTCATAACACACTTAAAACCAGGTTCCTTGCTGATTTTCTAGAATAATTTATACAGCATATAGTATCAATAATAAAATGTGCAATAACCAATTAAAGTTGGCTTACTCTTATTGCTGTAACTTGTTATAACAAACACAGTAAGCTGCAATATTTTCTCATTGTCACATAATTGTCCTCTTGGAGAAAAAACTGGGATACTGTGAATAAATTGCAAGCTAGCTCTCACTCAGGTGCTGAGTATCAGAGGGTTAGCTGTGTTAGTCTGTATCCACAAAAACAACGAGGAATCCGGAGGCACTTTAAAGACTAACAGATTTATTTGGGCATAAGCTTTCATGGGTAAAAAACCCACTTCTTCAGATGATGGAGAGTACTCATGTACTGGAAAGTCTTACTAATTCATATGGTTGCTGTAATGTAGTTCTGCCCATATTTAATGTATATTGGAGGTGTGACCAGGTGCAGCTCTTGTCAAGACTGCAGGCATTAGCTAAGAACCAAAAACTCAGAGCTGGAGACAAGACCAGTTCACCTGTATGTTAGTTTTGCTCAACATAGGTATTAGTCTTGTAAGAATGTAGTAGTGTTTAGACTTCATGAAATGCTTGTAAATTGCATGAAATGCATGTATTAATTTCACTTGTAACGTCTGTAGTCCAGGCTATAAGAAAATATGTAAGTTTTGCTTTATAACTTAGAAAATGTTTGCTCTGAACTTCTGATCCCAGGCAAAGGAATCATCTCTCCATGTTTCCCTACCCCCATTCCCCCATCCCCCCGCCATCCATCCAGGAGGACTATCAACATTTAACTGGGCCATTATAAAACAAAGGCTTTGTTAATTGCCCCCATCTACCCATGGGGAAGTACACTGTGAATGCTGGAAGAGGGAAATGAAAACAGTTGATGTGAAGATTTTTCATCCCTTCTGCTGTTTGAATGGTAACAGGGCCAAAGAAACCAAGCTCAAGGCTTTGTCTACACTGGCACTTTTGTCGTTAAAACTTTGGTTGCTCAGGGGTGTGAAAAAAACACACACCTGAATACAAATGTTTTAATAATGAAAAGTGCTGGTGTGGACAGCGCTATGTCGGCGGGAGCTGCACCCCCAGCGACAAAGCTACCATCCCGGTTGTTGCTGGGAGAGTTCTCTCCTGGAGATAAAGAGTGGCCTCACAGCGTACTTTACAATGGCGCAGCTACAGTGGCACAGCCGCGCTGTTGTACAGTGTGCAGTGTAGACATCACCAAAGCCAGAGATCGCCAGGCGTTACCTCCTGGATTTGCCCTGAAAGACACTTTGAACTGATAGCTCACTACAACTCTGTCACTCTTAGGATCTAGATGGTAACTCATTTGTGTGTATATGTTTGCTTGCTTTAACCTGTAAATAACTCTCTTATTTCTTTTTCCCAGTTAATAAAACTTTAGATAGTTTATTACAGAATTGGCTACAGGCATTGTCTTTGGTGTAAGATCTAGGGTATCTGTTGATCTGGAGTAAGTGTCTCATCTCTTGGGACTAGAAGCAATCTGAATATTGTGTGATTTTTTGGTGTAAAAGACCATTATCACTAAGTCCAGTTTGCCCGGCTCACAAGATAGACTGGAGAGGTTAAGAGGACTGCCTGTGACTTAATGGTAGGACTGTTCTAGTGATCCCGCAGTTCACATTCATTACTGGCTTGGTGAAATCTAATTATAAAACCCACTACCAGTTTGGGCTGTCTGCCCTGTTTTTGACAGTCTGCCCTGATGTAGGCACTCACAGTCATGAGCCATCCTAGACAGCATGACAGGAGGTAAATGAGAACAAAACTGTGATCCAGAATAGACTAGTACAAAATTAGAAACTCCCAGTGTCAGGGTCGGACAGAATACTGTGAATCCTCAAATTCTATTTTTCACCTAATCTCAAGAGAGTCCCTGAGAGAGAACGGTTGAAACGGCTAGTCACAGCTGCAGTATTTGAAATTATAGGCCAGATCCACAGCTGGTGTAAATGGATGCAGCGCCACTGATGTCAAGGGAACTTTGCCAGTATACACCAATTAAGGAGATGGGCCCAGATTTTTAAAGGTACTTAGGCATTGCTCCACTCACTGTTGCTATCTGTAACTGACTAAGAAGCTTAAATCTCATTTTCAGAAGGGACTTCGGTATCTAGGGCCAGATTGAAATTGAATAGGACTTAGGTTGATAAGTGCCTAGTCACTTTTGAAAATGAGACTAGTAACTTATCATGACCTCAACCATGTTTTCACTTCATCAGTGTTCCCAGACTTTACTACCCACAAGGCAGTTTCTCCCTTAAATACCTTCATGCTTTCTCCCATGCTGCTCTTTATGCATGCAAAAAATTCTCAGTTATTATCCACAGGGCCACTACCTGATCCTCCTTCAAATCCCTCTTTAAGACTTGCCTCTACTGTGACGCCTATAAAACCCTGCCTCATCATCACGGCTAGACAGATGATAAGCTCTGAGTATCCCTCCTTCCTTTTCTTATCTCCTTTCTTGCCAGCATTCCCAATTTTGCCATTTGCCACTCAACATCTACTCCCCAACAGAACAAGCATCAACAACGACAAAAAGCCATGCAACTCACAAAGCCGAGCCAATTCTTCACAATATTTACCTGGTTATGTATTATATCCCTATGCCTACTCTTAGTCTGCTTTACGTCTTTTAGAGTATGCCTACACTGCAGTCAGAGGTATGAGTACAGCACATGTGAACAAACCTGAGCTAGTTTTGCTCTCGCCAATAACAATAGCAGGAAAGCCATGGTAGTATAAATGGCAGCACCTATTGGAGGTGTAGGGAACAGGGCTGATTGAGCCCACAGCCTCTTGGCCAGTGTATTTGTATATCTCATCACAGCTATACTCTCTCATTTTTGCTCATATGAAGTAGTGCCTTATTGACAAGTTCCATTGCACAGCATGTAGAATAAAGAACTGCTTAGTATGGATATGGGAGATAGAATCAGGCCTTATTTGTTTGTTTATGGCTCTGGAATGGCTTTTATAGTCAGGTCTATACTCAAGGTGAGAGTAGAGAGGTGTTCAAAGGAATTTTTCCTTGTGGAATGTTAAGGCAGAATGTTAATGCTTCTCAAAACACTGTGGGGAGAATTCGGAAGCAGTTTTTACATGTCCTTACATTCTCTTTAGAGAAGCAGCTTGAGGTTCCCACAGCTCTGATTGCTTGTTGCAGTGCAGGCAGCACAGACCTAGACATACCATATGGACAACTTCTCACTGTGCTATCTTACCTCCAATTCCAATACCACTACACTTAGGTTTGAAAGCACTGACATTCTGGCTGCCCATTATATCAGTGCAAAAGTGGGAAGGGTTCTCGTATCCTGCCCCACCTGTCATGCATCCATGCTGGGGCAGCCAGAATCCAGCACATAATGTTTTTAAAGAGAAGGTATTAGTATTAGGGTTTGACAAACAGTAATTAGGGTTTGACAAATATCAGTAACTCTTTCAAAGAAGATTCTATCCTGTAACAGGACTGCTAAGCAGCTGGTCTTACATATTCAATGAACATTGTGGAAAAGTATACAAACTTACTGAAAATTCTTGAATGATTTTTTGGAGTTCGTTGTGCCCGTGCTTTCCAGCAATATGTGCTGGGTTCTCTCCATGTTTGTTGGTTATTCTGCAAGCCTGACTTGCCTCAGGGCACTGGAGTAAAAGAGTAGCAAGGTTCTTTAATCCAAACTTAGCTGCACAATGGAGAAGCGTAGGAAGCTCTTCCCAATAGGAATCTGTACATGGAAATAAGAAAAGGGTTTCATAAAAGTCCCTGGTTTATATACAAAACATATCACCCTCCTTTACCAAACTTCCAGGGTTCAATAATATGTAGTGTTTTGAAAGCAGTCCTTGCAGAATTGGTCCTCAGAGAGCAAATTCTTATAACTAAACATTTTATAATTCAAGTAGTTGTCACACATTTCAGTAATGGTGCCTCTTAACTTTCCTATAACATAACCGAGAAGTCCCATTTTCTCTGACAGATGGAATTTCAAAAAACACTTGAATTATTTCTACTGATAAATAATGAGAGCTGGACACTGCCCCAGGGAAAGAAAATTGTACAGTATAGGCATACCTTCCCATAAGTATTTATTACTAAAATTCTCTAGAGTCGTTTTTATAGCTGACCTCTATAGCTGACCTGAACATGACATTTCTAGAGAGATATATGCCTATATTTGTAATATAATACCCATTTTGCATGTTTCATATAGCTAGATTGTATCTGCAAAATGTATGCCTATCAACTTACCGAAAATCAGGCCCATTTTTTGTTTTAAAAATTACTCTACATTTGGGGAACAGATTTTTAGTCATTGTTCTGAAATATTGGGATGTTAATTTGTATTGTCTTCTGCACTTCTCTTTTGGGGAATAAGTGAGGTAGGTACACTGAAATTAACCAACTATTTCAGAATTTATTATTAGCAATGGTACAATGGTAGTGGTGGAATGGCAAAATCTCAGCTCACCATCATTAGAAAGATGGATTGCAAAGACATAGGAAGTTCTTGCAATAGAAAAAAATAATTACTGATCCCAAAAGTGACTCTTATGGTAGTTACTTAAATACTCGATTGCCTTTTAGACAAGGAAGTAAGAGCAGAGAAACCCAGAAATATTTGTACTATGCCATACTGAGTGGAGAACTAGCTGTTACTACTCTTTGTACTGTGGACTATAATGTTGAAGTTTTTAGCCACCATAAGTAAGCACGTGTGTGTGTGTGTGTGTGTGTGTGTGTGTGTGTGTGTGTGTGTGTGTGTGTGTGTGTGAGAGAGAGAGAGAGAGAGAGAGAGAGAGAGAGAGAGAGAAACAGAAAGAGACCTCTGGCAAAAAACTTCAGTGCTAATACCTAAGATTGAGCACCTAAATATAAAAGGCCTGACTTTCACATGTATGGAGCACCTGCAAATCTATCTGAAGACAATGGGGTTTTAAGTGCTCAGCATCTTTGAAAAAACAAATCACTTAAATATAAATAATTAAATAGGCTCAGGAGCCTTGCATATATTTTATAGGCACACAGCTTCAAAAATTTGGGCCTCTGTTAAGAAAATGTTTGTTTTCCTGTGTATATCCATATACTAGCTGTGTTTTCTTTGAGTTTTATATTTCTTTGAGTCTTCTTAGTAAAAGTCTATTAAACATTACAATAATTGTAATTTTAAAATAATAGCTCCAGCAACAAAAATATCTAAAGCTTCTTTGTGAGAAATAGCTGCTGTATGACGTTTACTCTGCCATTCTCAGCCTTCTTATTTAAATTCCATTGTCTAGATTCTATATTAGAATAACTATAAATATTTTTCCCCTAGAAAAAAGTGAACATAATCCATAATGTAGTTAGCTATTTCTCTATATTTCCACACACAGCAGAAAAAATCCCTGGGGAAAACACACACACATACTAACAGTATAATATATGCAAGGAATTTGAAAACTAGATCAAAACAATTAAAGATAGGTCTAATTCTGCACATTATGTGGGATTCTTTTACAAGTAAAATGTCTAAAAAATAGCTAGTATTTCAAAAGCACCAAAAAAAAAAAAAGATTTCTTCCCTGAGTTGCCTGTATTAAACTTTCTGCCTTTGTAGGTGTCTAGCAGTAACATAAACGTTGAAAAAGGTTAAAGGATAATTTTAGAGAGGATATGATAACAAAAAAAAATAATTTCCAGCCTATGTTTTTTGCAAGCATACGTCAAGAGGTCAAATATTTTATGCAAAAAACTTTTACAACATGTTAATGACCTGTTCTAAGGAAAAAATCCATGCCTTCAAATTAAACCAGATATAATTGGCCATGAATGCAAAATAAGTCCTAATTCTATCATCTTATAAATTCCACTCACACACATTGTTTGAGATGGGAGGAAGTGACAAAATGCATCATAAAGGGTGCCACAAAGGGAAATGAAGTAATCTCAGCACCTGAACTTCAATATTTTTGTCAAATTTGTCATAGTACTTCTACATACGCATAACAAAATGCTATAATGTATGCAAACTGTGACAGTTTAGTATTTTATGGAGGCACTAGTTGAGACTCCTAAGTTAAGGTTGAATTTTCCACTTAAAGCAGTACTTCAATATCTTTGTCATGAACAAAGAATATAGAACATCCTCACAATTAGAAAGGATGAGTGTTGAAATAATTTCTGAGAATTTACAAATAAATAAATAAGTTTATTAGTTAAATTTTTAAAATTGTTATTTTAAAGAATTTTAACTTATAAAGTTGTCGGATTTTTATTTTTAACCTGAACAATAAAACAGCATCTTCAAACTTTTCATGTAGTTATGATTATGGACTGTTGGGGGTCAGGTTATTAGCTCATGTCACTTTTGAATGGAGCCATTCTGACATTACAGGTAACTCAACTGTGACAAAAAGTGAGACCTGACAGTTCTGGAGGTGTGGTCCTATTGAAATTCCAGGGAAGTGGGTGGGCATAAGTCCGCCTATGGCTAAAAGACCCTCCTCCAGCCTTTGGGAAGGATTCACTGAGCCTGGGAACTCAACTGATTACGGGGGACAAAACCCCTGCAGACATCCCGTGTAGTCCTGGGCAAAAGAACTCCAGTATCAGCTTCTGGAGATTGGCCAGGAAACCCGATGTCAGGCTCAGGGTGTTGAGCTGGTGCCAGAGCATGGACAGGATCAGTTGGTTAAGCAACAGTGCCCTCCCCGAAGAGAGAGGCCCCGGAGCAGACCTGTCCACTCTGGAGGTGTGGGTACTGGGAAGTGGATAGGTGTAAGCCCACAGCTAAAGGCCCCTCCCCCAGCCTAGGGAGGAGCTACAGATCCCCGAACTCAACTAAAGTCAGGGGACAACAAAAAAAAACCAAAACCCAGGAACAGGTGTGGGGGTCAAAGGGCCAAAACCAGGAAACCTGATGGGGACACTGAGCAGAGAACCCCGGACAGCGCCCACTGCTCCTCAAAAGCATCAAAGGAGCAAGCGGATCTGGAAGTGTGGTTGAAGGCAAGTATATCAGTCTTAGATTGGTTAAAGCCCTTTTTCTATGACCCGAAAGAGGTTATCTCAGGTTAATTAGGGACACCTGAGTCTAATTAAGGGCAGCCTGTGATCTTTAAAAACTTCTTCCAATGTGGGAGAAAGGAGAGGTGGAATGAGAAGTAAGCTGCAGAAAGGTTGTGTTCAGTGAGGGAAAAATGTTTCTGCTAGGTCAAGAGCTGTTTTAACCCTATAAGGGGAAATCTTATTTTTATTTCTGTTTGGGGAGGAGGCTTTGATTCCCAGCATAATTGGGCCCAGAGTAGTTTAAAGAGGGTGGAGCCAACAGACGAAGAGGCAGTGCTCCAGGAGGAGTTAAATTTTTTTTTTTTAAAGAAGCCCTTGAATCAATCTTAAATCCTATCCTGTAAATAGGCCAATATGAAGTATTAAATCTGCAGAATAGGACTGATTTACCCCAGGTCCCCCTCAATGCCAGGGGGAGAAACACTGAGCCCTGATGTGACAAAAGAGGCACATTTGTCACACAACCAATGGTTACTATTTCTATCCAACTACTTTCCCTGCTGCAATTCTATTAGTTGAAATGAGACAGTGTGTGAAGGAAACTATACAAAAAGTGTCACTTAGCTCCCAATGGTCATTGGATTGGATCCAACTTTTACTGGTATTAAATTCTTATGCTGTATGTTAAATTAAAGGACAGATTGACCAGAAACATTGTGCTACCCCAGGCAATTTAAGCAGCCAGCTTGTACCAGTGAGACTGTATCTGGCCGTAAAAGTTAAAAACTGAAAAAAATTAAAGTTGATAGTACATATCATTATTACATATATTCCGCTTGCTAGTGATATCACAAGGTGGCATTCTCCAAGGGTTTCTTGTTTAATATTAATGTATGAAATCTGTAACAATTAACATAACATTAACAAAGAAACCGTAATAATTTTTTACAGTCCAAAATGAGGATGAATAACCCATCTATCTCATTCAACTTGGAACTGAATCATTATTGATTGTTTTACATTAATGATGAAATAATGACTTTAAGGTGCTGTGAAGTGTCTGATTATCAGTGGTAAAGGCATTAATTCCCTTTGATTATTAGAGTGTTGTTATTTAAAAACACTGACAGACAATGCAGAATAAAGAGAGAGATTGTAAGGTATTTATAGTAAATCAGGCTAGTCTGCCTTTGGAAGATTCAATATAGTGTATTCTGTATATCAGTCATGTCACTGAGGCTGCAAATTCATTTACGATTTTTTATATTGATGACATATAGGTTATAGTTACACTGCAGTTGAAGATGTGATTGTATACCTGCATTAGCTTTATTTTAGCTAGCATACTAAAAATAGCAGTGAAGCTGGTGCGGTATGGACTTCCGCATGGATGTACAAGTCTGCTCCTAATACTAGGTATGTCTCATTGCTAGCCTGCACTGAAGCCCAGGCTGTCGTGCCTTCACTGCTGTCGGGCGGGAGGGCGGGGCGCTCATTCTTACATTTGCTGCACAATGGCACTGAATTCAAGGGATATTTTGGGTGCTGAAGGAATGCAGGCACCAGGGACTAGCTTCACAAGGGAGACTTGCCTTACATTACTCTGTGTTGCAACACCTAACTTTCAGGTGCCTTGCTGCACAGTGGAATACACAAGCCCAAGTTAGATGCTCAGGCTCCCTAGCCAATGCCTGCAGAGAATTGGGTGCCTAAAAAAGGGATTCACAGAAATCAGCTTGCTGAGCAGGCAGCTGCCTGAGCCACCCAGAAGGAAAAGACTAGGAGAGGATTGACTTAAGCCCAGCTCCTCAAAAGGGAGTTAGAGCCTAACTCTGGGTCACAAGGAGGTGCCTCTGTCTGCTTGGGTTTCACAGCCATGAACCCTCTCCTGGAGGTAGAGGTAGGCACCTAAGGCAGATCAGCCCTTCCTTGCAAAAAACAAAACAAGGAGGAGGAGGTGGTAATGATGCCCCCTGCCTGATCTAGAGCAGAGATTTGAACCCAGGTCTCCCAGGTGAGTGTCCTAACCACTGGGGTACAGGGTCATTCTCTCTCTCTCTCTCTGACTCAATAAATATTGAATTATTTACACAACGTGGAACAGCTTCAACAGGAGAGATGGAGAACCTCCCCGGCCCCCCCACATATCTTATAGTTCAGTGGTTAAGGCACTCACGTGGGAGATGGGAAACCTGGGTTCCAGTCCCTGCTCAAAACCAGGAAGAGTGGAGATATTAACTTAGTTCTCCCACATTTCAGGGGCAGCACCACCAACTCCCCACAGATTAGGCGTGCTGAGAGCACACCTACTGGATTGAACCCCAAAGGTGAGATAAGCAGGGAAACGTGCAAGTTTGAGGATCTCACTGGGGCTTAGGTGCTAAGCAACTAAACACATTTAGGACATAGATTTGCACATGCTTTCTAGAAGAAATTTAGGTGCCATTGGGACTTTACTGGCAGAACTTGAGCACTATGGGACTTTAGCCACCTACAGGGTCAGGCAGCAGCGGAGTGGGGGTTTGTGAATGCCAGTGGCACCTAAAAGTTGGACTTAGAAATCTAAAGGGGCAGCTAGATGTCTCAGTCCCCCTTGTGAATCTAGCCCCTGAGGTGAAATCTTGACCTAGAAGAGGCCAGGATTTCATCCACAATATCTAGTGTGTCAAGAATACCATTCTATTTGCAGTTTCTCTGACTCTACAGCCTGTCAATAGAATGCAGTAGCCCAACGTAAGTAAAAATAGTGTTTCTTCCCCTTCCATTCATGCACTCCAGTTCCAAAAAAGCAAAATTCCTAAAATCCAATGTCTGTAGCAGTTTCTCAGATTCATCTGTCCATCATCTCTTCCAAAACTGGGATTCTGTTTTAATGCACCAAAATATTATTCAGTGTTTTAAAAAGAGAGGCATTGGAACAATTTGTTACACATTTTATTAGTCTGTTGTCATTAACTTGGAAGGTAGTTAGGGAAAAATAATCTAACCAGTGTTAATTCCCAATAATACATACATCTTGATGAAATGCAGACTTAAAATTAAAAATCGGTAATGTCAAAACCTGTCAGGAAGTCTGTTCAGGTTTAAATTATCACACTTGATGAACAAACCATTTCTTAACATTACACAAGATTAGAGTTATCAGAACTAAAATGAAAGTTTAAAAGCATCTTAATTTGAACTCCACCCAAATTTAAATTCCAGCAGCACCAGATAACAGTACAGATCAGGATTTTAAAACAAAATGCTTTGGCAAGTCTCTGTTTGTTTATGTTCTAGATAAGAGAAATTAATGCAAATGGCAAGAGCAGCGTTTGAAAATGTGTACCTACAAAATGGGAAAATGGAAGCAGAAGGAATAAGAACTACAACTTGTGGTGGTGGTTCTGCATTTCAGCAAGATTGTTATGAATATTTTAAAAGCTTCCCTTTCCAGATTTCAGAATGAACAAAAACCCACATATCCCTATGTACTTTGTGTGCACGTGCGTGTAGTGTAGTGTAATGTAACATAATGGATATATCTGACTATAAATAATAATAAACAATGAAAATAAGTAATATACAGTTTCCCGTCAAAATATTAACAAGCATGTCAGAGTGAAAAAATCCTACACTGGTTTGTTGCTGAGCTCATCTCTCTTACAGCCAGTGATGGCGCTGTATGGTGATCAACTAACACTATATCTCCTTTGAGGTGAGATTAAAGACCGGATAGACATACCCATGCTAATATAGCTAACAATGTGGGGCACAGATTTCAGCGTGGGCTAGCAATGCGAGAAGGTACACAGGGTTCCCAGCCTTCTTGTGCAGCCTATGCTTAAGCCTGTGGTGCCACATCTGCACAGTTACTTTTAGCCAAACTAGCATGGACAAAGCTACCACAAATACATCTATCCAAGCTGCAGTCACACCTTGGATTGCAGTGGAGATGTACCCTTAGATAGTGTGGGCCTGGTTTTGAAAATTTCAGGCCAGGCGCAAGGGCAATAAATGTATGTTTTATTTATACATGATGACAATAATAGCATACACAATGATGAGGTATTTGCATGTGCCACTTGTCAGGTATTCTGTGCCATTTGTGTGCACAAATAGGAGATGTGGTAGCAACTTTGATAACTGCACACACATTTAATGCACATTTTTGTACATGGCTCCATGCTTTTCAGGTTTCAAAAAAAATCAAGTTCCAAGAAGCCTTGTGAGCCATATGCTCATGTTTACAATTCAAAACATGTCCTTTATACCTATTTTTGGCTTAACAATTCATAACCAACACATGCATTTTACTCATTAAATAGAATGTACATAAGAGTGCCTGTTTTCCTGCTGTTATCACTTATTAAATGGGCAGTATGTATTCCTTTTCCAGAACCCAACATTATGATTACAGATAATTACAACTGTTATCCTTGCAAATCTACATCTTTTGTGTCAGCAGAGAGAAACTGAACACACATGCAGCAATTATTTGAACACACAGAGTTCAGCATGGTGCAAAGCACTCATACAACTTAATTCTTCAGCTTTCAGAAGCTCTGGTTGAGGAATTTACATTTCACATCTTAGCAGATATTGCACATAGTAGGAGGCTGAGGTGGGAATGGGGCTAACTTGACATGCTGGATCATGGAGGAGCTGCAATCTGACAAATTTCCTACGATTCATAAGAATGCAGTTTTCCCCCAAAAAATTATAAGCAACTTGTTGGAATATTTCTCTTCTCTCCTCTGAATTTTTCCTTCACCATCTCCCCCCTGCAGAACCCACTCTCGTCACATCATCCTTCCTCACTCCTGGGCACAGCCCCACTCCCCACTCTCCATCCTATGACATCCCAAATTCACAGAATGTAGCTGGGGAGTCAAGAAGGCAAACTGGCCTACACCAGAGAACAGATGGAGCTGGCACATTTGTGGCTCTACATTGGATTATAATGAATATGAGGAGTTTACATCAAAAGATGTAACTTTTGAAAACTGTGCTACTAATATGTGAGATTTTATGAAAATATACATGTATATGAAGTTTGCAGTTTATAATGAGGATGGGTGTTTTAGCTATAAAGGGCCTCCAAAAAACCTTGGACTGTCTGGGGTAATTTCAGAAAAGGCTCATTTCTGCCACGGTTACTGAATCTCTCATGAAAATATATTGCAAAAAATTTGAAGAATTATTGTGTTAAAGCGATTTAATTGAATCGTTAAAGTGTGAATTACAGAATTTTATCCTCACTTTAAATACAAATCTCCATGCGATCTGAACTATGGAGGCGCTAGTAGGATTCTTCCATATTTCCACCTTCTCTAGCTTTTCATGGCATCTGGTTCAAAGTCAGTGAGGAAGGAAAGATAAATTCTGTTCAGAAGGGACTCCCACTACTTTCTTGGGGGCATGAATTTTAGCTCCACCTTTAGTAAAGGTGTGACACACAGGAGTGCTGGTAAAAGGTCTGTCTTGACTTTCTGAGCTGGTTCAGGGTTACAAAAGCTTATACAGTAACTCCTCACTTAAAGTCGTCCCGGTTAACATTGTTTCATTATTAGGTTGCTGATCTATTACAGATCATACTAGTTTAAAGACACGCAATATTCCGTTATACTGTTGTTTGCCCATTCTAGACGGGGAGCAGGAATGCCGGGCAGGTGGAACGGGGCAAGCCCCCGCGCCCTGACCTGCTACGCGCCTTCCTCAACCAAGCTTCACAATCATAATTGGTGAGTACAGTATTAAATTTCTTGTTTAAAATTATTTAAAACTTATACTGTATATGTCTTTTATCTGGCAAAAAAAATTTCCCTGGAACCTAACCTCCCCTATTTACACTAATTCTTATGGGGAAATTGGGTTTGCTTAACATCGTTTCACTTAAAGTAGCATTTTTCAGGAACATAACTACAAGGTTAAGCGAGGAGTTACTGTACCATGTCACATGGCTACAGTCAGTATCCAGTACCTCCTGTTACACACACCTTTCATTTAAATGACAGGATGATAACTCACATCTGAATAGTAAATATGTTTTTCCCCCCTTAAATAAAGATAAACTTCTCTTGAAGTCAAAGATTCTGTTTAGACCACTAGAAATTATGCTACAATGAGAATTTTTGGAATGATCAAATGCTCTTGAAGCAAGAGGGAACAGGACCATCAGCAATCACTTATGTCATTAATGATGTGCTATCATAATACAGATGATGTAGAACAACTGGCTGGCTAAAATGTTTGAGAGATTTCATCTTGCATTACATATGCTATTTTAGCTAGACTTTTATAAAAATATATATGTATATCACACGCTGTACAGTAGACACTTGCTTATCTGCACTTCACTAATATGTACACAATCTGCACTTTCCTTCTCTGAAATTTAACAGAGTGCCATAGTGAGATCTCTTGTGCTAAGAATTTTTTATAGCTATAAAATATATTATACTGTGAAGTATCATAAAAAAAACTAAATCTTCACCTGTCAAAATAAGTGAATAAGGATAATGCATCACAAAATGTACTTTGCTTCTTAGCTTACTTTTTTTAAAATTGTAATTGTTCACTTAATTGCTGATCCACAACATTCAGTAATTTGCAATGGGTTCTCTATTAGCTCAAATTAGAGATGTTCTACTGTAAAGAACTGTTCTACTGTACCGTGTTTAACTCATTAAAATGAGGGACAAAAGAGGTTTTATGTTGTATATGCTAGCAAAGTACTGTAATTATTTGAACACACAAAAGCTTTAGAAGGAAAATAACTATCTTTAAACTTGAAGTTTTGTCATACTGAAGCTAAGCATAAAGAATATCTCTAAAACCTTTACTAGTTGTAGAACCAGAAAGAACTACCCGTATATACTCATTCATAAGCCAAATATTTTTGGTAAAAAACTGAAGCATTAAAAAGCGGGGATCGGCTTATCAACGGATCTACACCAAAACTTGACAATTTTAAGCTTTATTGAATTATTGAATTGAATATCTAATACATTGTCATTTTGTTTATCTGGAGCATTCGCAGGCACGGTGCCCTTCAGCTCCCAGTGGCTGCAGTTCGCCGTTCCCAGCCAATGAGAGCTGCAGAAAGTGGCAGCCAGCATGTCCCTCGGCCTGCACCACTTCCTGCAGCTCCCATTGGCTGGGAACGGCAAACCATGGCCATTGGGAGCTGATGGGCTCCATGCCTGCAGATGCTCCCGCTAAACAAAATGTTCTGACCCGCTAGCAGCTTACCCTGACGGGCCGGGAGCCAAAGTTTGCCAACTCCTGAAATATAGGGTCAGCTTATGAAAGGGTCACAACAGTTTTTGCCTTTTTTACCTTTCCATTTTGCGGGGGTCGGCTTATAAATGAACGGGTTAATGAACGAGTATATACGGTACTTTTGTGTGCCCACTTTAGGCTAGGACATCTATGGGATGGGAACAATTTTTGGCCACTAAAAATTTAAATCCTGACCTGGTAACCTAGAGGTGAAATTCTCTTTCTTTATTCTTTCCATTATCACTCCCCTAATGAAGGAAGTTAAAAGCAACAGTGCAGTGGTCAGAGCGTAAAGATATTGCATATGTCCAGCTTAACAGAGTATTAACTAGGTAGCTAGTGATCATGTGTAGGAAACAGAGTGTATAAGGATAGGGAGTAACCCAGGTCCAGCTTTTTAAGGCCTGGTCTACACTGGGGGGGGTGGGGCGGGGAAGATCGATCTAAGTTATGCAACTTCAGCTACGTGAATAACGTAGCTGAAGTCACCATACCTAGATCTACTCACTGCGGTGTCTTCACTGCGGTGAGTCGACTGCTGCCACTCCCCCGTTGACTCTACCTGCGCCTCTCGCGGCAGTGGAGTACAGGAGTCGACAGGAGAGCGCTCGGGGGTCGATCGCTGCCCACTAATCTGGCAGGTAGTATAGACATACCCTAAAGGTATTTAGACACCTAAAGACGCAGATAGACACGTAATAGGATGATTCTTTAAAAAATCCCACAAGATGCCTATCTACATCTTTAGGGGCCTAAATACCTTTGAAAATCTGGTCCCCAGTGCTTTCTTGTGATTAAAAATAACTTCTAATGGATATGTGCAAGGCTACATGTGAGTTGCTGCCATATGTGTGTTTACTTGCCTACCACAGTCATTATGCACCACCATTTTATAATTCCTTACTGTAAAGCTGTGACGCCGGCAGGCCAAATGCCAGCTCTTTCCCAGACTGCAGGCATTAACTAAGAACTGACAAATTCATAACTGGAGACCAGACTAGGTCACCTGTATCTTAGTTTTGCTCAAAATAGGTATCAGTCTTATAAAACTATTTGGTGTTTAGACTCTGATACAAGCATTTCATAATCTCGCTTATAATATTCCATACCCCATGGTATAAGGTAATATTTTCAGTGTTTGTTCTGCAATTGTAAAAGTGTTTTCTCTGCAATGGTAAACCACCAGCACACCCCTCCCCAGTCAGAAGAGAAGCATGACTAAATGTGAAACCATAAGAGGTGTTAGCTCCTGCCCAACAAAAGATTGCCTATAGACACCAGACAAACCATTGTGGAACACCAGAGGATAAAAAACGGTTGACTGTTCATCACCACCACCACCTATGAAGAGGAAACATGCATGTGAACTAGTCCCATCGTCTGGAACTCTGGGGGAAGGGAACAAAAATCCCCGACAAGAAGAAACTTCATCTTTTTTGACGGTTTGAACTCTGAAAGACCAGACTCTAAACTGAAGCCAGAGACCACCAAGGGCTCCCTTTTGGGTCTGCACTGAAAGACACTTTGAACAGACCGATCATTACAACTCTGTCACTCTTAGATTTTGGATGGTAACTCATTGGTGTGTATATGTTTGCTTTCTATCCCCCAACGCCGGCCCTGTGGATGTTTCCATGATTTATTGTTTATTTCCCACATCCTGTCCTTGACTTTCACTAAAATACCCATGCCAACATCGCAGCCTTAGGTAAATATTATGGTAATGCCCAAGAGGATCTCTGATCTTAAGGACTACATACACTGGGGTGATATGGATTGTTTTGGGACTTTTGTTATGGAATATTTATACATTTGTTAATCAACTGCTCTGGGACTAGAGGACAAGACTCCATGAAGTTACCATGGATCCAAGAGGGAAACTGAGCTGAGGGGATCACTTGCAGGGCTTCCCTGAGACCATGAGGGGGTGCCTAGGAGCATAGGCGCCGACTTCTGCTGGTGCCGGTGGGTGCTCGACCCTCCTCTGCCCCTGCCCCATCCCCATTCCAACCTCTTCCCCAAATCTCTGCACCAGCCCCACCTCTTCCCTGCCTCCTCCCCTGAGCGCGCCGCATTCCCGCTCCTCCCTCTGCACTCCCGGAGCTTGTTACGCTGCGAAACAGCTGTTTTGCGGTGGAAAGCGCTGAGAGGAGAAGTGGGGAAGTGTCGCGCTCAGGGGAGGAGGCAGAGATGAGGTGAGGTGGGGTGGGTGTGGGGCGGAGAGGGGAGCTTGGCTGCCGGTGGGTACAGAGCACCTGCCAATTTTTCCCCAAGGGTGCTCAAAGGTAACAAAGGTATTTTCTCCTAAAGCCTTAGTCCATGTACCGAAATGAGAAGAAAAGAACTAACTCAAATAAACATTAAGAACATAATAACAGCCATACTGGGTCACACCAAAGATCCATTTAGCCCAGTATCCTGTCTTCCAACAGTGGCCAATGCCAGGTGCCCCAGAGGAAATGAATAGAACAAGTAATAATCAAGTGATCCATCCCCTGTTGCCCATTCTCAGCTTCTGGGAAACAGAGGCTAGGGACACCATCCCTGCCCATCCTGGCTAATAGCCGTTGATGGATCTGTCTTCCATGAATTTATCTAGTTCTTTTTTGAACTCTGTTATAGTCTTGGCCTAAACAACATCCTCTGGCAAGGAGTTCCACAGGCTGACTCTGCGTTGTGTGAAAAAATACTTCTTTTTGTTTGTTCTAAACCTGCTGCCTATTCATTTCATTTGGTGGCCCTTAGTTCTTGTGTTATGAGAAGGAGTAAATAACACTTATTTACTTTCTCCACACCAATCATGATTTTATAGACCTCTATCACATCCCCCCTTAGTTGTCTCTTTTCCGAGCTGAAAAGTCCCAGTCTTATTAATCTCTCCTCATACGGCAGCCATTCCATACCCCCTAATAATTTTTATTGCGCTTTTCTGAACCTTTTCAAAGTCCAATATATCTTTTTTGAGATGGGGTGACCACATCTGCATACAGTATTCAAGATGTGGGCATACCATGGATTTATATAGAGGCAATATGATATTTTCTGTCTTATTATCTATCCCTTTCTTAATGATTTCCAACATTCTGTTAGCTCTTTTGACTGCCGCAGCACACTGAGTGGATGTTTTCAGAGAACTATCCACAATGACTCCTCGATCTCTTTCTTGAGTGGTTACAGCTAATTTAGACCCCATAATTTTATATACATAGTTGAGATTATGTTTTCCAATGTGCATTCCTTTCTTGTGGATAATTTTGATGCCTCAAACTTATACCTCACACAACTGACAGTTATATGAAAAGGGAAAACTTGTATTTTCTGGGCTTCTAACTTTGCAGCAAGGCTCTTGGAGAAACTGAGGGCTAACAGACATCCTGCAAACACCCAACGTGATACTTTAGAAGCATAAACTGAGGAAAAACCATCTGTTTATTGCAATATATTTTAAAATGTGTCAGGAACATAAAATGGCTAAATGAATTCATCCAAGATTTTGATTTTGGGCCTTAAATAGTAGTTTGTGTTGATATCCCAGATATACTGGTTATTGGTGTCCTTAATGAAGGCTTCTGCATTTCACTAATAGCCACTATATGTACATCCAAAACATGTCTTAAATAGGCAATTGCTACAACAGTAGTGTACAAATAAATGCATATGAGAATGTACTCACTAGCTTGTTGATGGTGCACTTCATTCGGGAAAGCACTGAATTCATAAGCAGACACATTGCTTTTCAATAAGAAGGTCAGAGTATTGTCAAGTTTCTCCACAGAAGAAAACTTGAAAGCCTGTTTAGAAGAAAGATAAGAGAAAAATTCAGAGAAAGCAGTGCTTATGTGTTATTAACCATGTCCTTGTAGTGGCAGTGAATCAAAGGATTTAAACAAAATAAACATAAGGTCAGTCTCATTAAGGTTAGTTTATTTTTGAAAGACCACAAAGGAGAAGTAATCTGACATACGGCCACCAAGATAATTTGACCAAAATAAGGAAAAGTGGACATTTTGGCCCCAAGCCTTAGCTGTGACTAAACTCAGAAGGATTGGGGAGGGTCTTTAAAAAACCTTTGTGTTCCTCCTACTCTTGGCTCAGCAGTGCACTGGACCAGTACGCTGCCCTAATTTAGAGCAGTGTGAGGGTTATTCTAATTTATACCAGCAGCCAATAGACCCAAGAGGCCATTACTGCAGCTGAGGATCACAAGGCAGCATGTTGCCTAGGTTGACCCAAGTGAGGAGGATGGTATGAGTCATTACCCTGGCTCTACACCAAATAGGCATCCCCCCTAAGCTGGCTGCTAACACCACTTTCAGGTTTACTACGCACCAGTGACACAGTGTAAAGCAGCTACACATATCTGAGGATCGGGGTAACTATGTAGAAAGTATTAGTGGTTTTATGGTAAAACAATTTGACTAGCACGTTTATTATCTACAGAAGACATACTACACTGAATCATGTCAGGAACCAAGTTATGTTAGCTGCAATGATCCAAGTTAATGTCCCAATCACTGCACCACACTCAAAAGGGCTGAAGAAGCAACTTTGCCTCACGGCAGCCCGGCAAATAGTGGGGACTGTGCAATCTGCTCTCCACCATGCAGCTAATATTTCTGTGGGTTAGGAAAGCAAGTGGAACAGCAGGGCCCATAGCTGTATTTCCTCCCTGCCACCTTTGAGGTGCCAAGGAGAGTAGTCTGACTGCAGAGAAATTGTGGGAAGCCCTAGAGCGGGCTTCACAAAAGTTCTTTGCATGTTCTCTCCATCAACACAAACCCCAGAGAATGGCTTGTCACTATTACTATCCTAAAATGATTTTTGAGAGAGGAGTTTCAAACAAAGAGGCTTAAAGTATAGTATATAATGTTTAATATAACAAAGGTTTTGAAGGGTGACATTTACACATTGAATTATCACTTTATAAGTTTTTCAGGATATGTCTACCCTGCAGTTGGTGGTGTGATTGCAGCACCAGCTGGCATACCCATACTAGCTTTAATTTAGCTAGCATGGCTAAAAGTAAAGATGTAGCAGTACAGGATTCGATGCAGGCTAGCAAGGTGAGTATGTAGCAAAGGTCCCCAAGGTGCTTGTACAACCCAAAGCAAAGTCCATGCCGCTACAGCTTCACTGCTATTTTTAGCATGATAGCTAAATTAAAGCTAGCGCAGGTATGTCAGCCTGTGCTGTAATCACTCCTCTGACTATAGTACAGATATACCCTCAGACTCATGGCAGCTGAGGAACCTTTTACTGAGGGAACATTTCTGAGCATGCCCTGCCATACATAGAAATATGCACTAATAAATTAAAACAAAAATTGAAAACACTGACTGCACACCAGTCACAGGGATATCCTCTTCAGAAGAAGAAAAACTAAAGGAGCAGCCAACTTTTTGCATCTCTGAAAGGATCCTACAAAACACTGTACTTAGTCCAAAGATATCTCCATGCTTTATCATGACAGCCATGCAGTACCGCCATTTTCATTGGGGGATTTTTCCTTGTAAACTGATACTGATTTCTGTTTTAGAATGGAAAACCCATGTACAATACGGGATAAAAAGAATTTAACCAAATAACTATAAGGATATATTTTAATTTATAAGCTACTGATTAGAATTATTACAAATTCATTCCTGTACATGGAAAATAAGTTATCAATTAACAGTTCGATAAGAATCAAAAGATGGAAGACACAACCAAAATGTAGCAGAAAAGATTATTAATGTGCTGCAAAACCAACTGAGAGGAAAAAAATAAAACAAGATAGCAACACTTCATTGAAGTCTATTGAGTCCCACCTGTTTATATGTAGAATTTGTCCCTTTACATAACTTGTAAGGACTGTACATTTAATAACTGTTTTATTTTTAGAAAGATATTTTAAAATCTCATCACATCGTGCCCAAACCCACTATTTTAAGCTGCTTAGGGTCTGTAAATACTTCTGAAGGTAGGACTAATTTCGATAGTATGATGAGGCCAGTATGTACTACACTGCTATCAGACTATGTTTCCAAAGCCAGCCTGACCAGCCTAACAAATGTAAAGGTCATCTTCCAATGGCAAAGATTCAATTTAGGGTCTCTTCCCTCCCCCCCAATCCCTACTACCAGTTTGAGTTATCGCAGCTCTTGGCCAGACACTTTTGCACACAAACCTCTGCCACGCGCAGTGTACCAATTAGTTATGCCCCAGGATCTGGCCTTTAGTGCTTAGTACCATGTGAAATCCCATAGCACTATGGTCCTGATTCAAGAAAGCACTTAAGCATATATTTAACTTAGGTGTGTGCTTCAAGTCTCATTGAAGTCAATGGAAGCTAAGCATATGCTTAAAGTTAAGGATGTGCTTAAGTATTTCTCTGAATAGGGATGTATACATGTTTTCCTGAATCATAGCTTGTACTAGGTAATAAGTGTTAATAAATTTGGACCCTTAATTTGTGCAGCCAATACTTAGCCAATAGACTGGCATATTTCTCATTGACTTTGGAAGCTCTACAAAAGTCACATTTTCATACAGATGAACTATACTTGAGTATCTTCTATGTATCGGATAATACAGTCTATGTATCATTGACTTTCAATGAGACTTAGGCTCTTCAGTGACTGTGTCACTTTTGAAAATAGGATTTAGGTTCCTAAATCACTTATGCACTTGTGAAAATGTTACCCATGGTCCATTCTGGGCTATCATAATTTTGAGCGGAGATTCCACATTTGGAGGAAGAGAAGGAAACATTTTTAAATGGTATTTGCTGAAGTTGTTCATAAAGGTCAAATATTAAAATTAGTCCCAAAGGAAATGGATTCATAGGTAGACTGCATATGAGGCTCTACGATTCATCACATAGATAGGAGCATGTATGTTGTATCTATTTCATATAACTTTTTATAGAGAAGGCTGGATTTAATTTATCTTTTCTTCCCTCCCCACAAACTTTACATACTGTAACTGGAATTATGTTTAATGTGTATCATAAAAACATCTTTTGATATATCAAATGTCTCAAAAGCTAAAAATATTATTCAAAAAGAGTTTGATGTGAAGATTCCCTAAACCTCTCTAGATATTCAAAGTCACTGTAATTAACAGGAGCATCACAATTTCAATATTAAGCACCTGCAACTGGTTTTCATCTTTATTCTGAAACCAAAGGAAATCTTAAAATAAAAAATCTAAATAAGTTGGATCAATATTTGTATTAGTAGAAAATCTCATAGGAAAAATCAATAAGCTGTATAATGCAATGTTGAAATAATAAATTAAAGAAAAGTATATAGTGAAATAGGAACAAAAGTCTAATTATGAAGCAGAACAGCCTTATGATCATGTCTCTGCATAAGGAGTTAGTATAACAAGATATGTTCCTAGGAGAGCTTCTTTGATGTAGTATTATATGAATGTGTTGTTCCCACTTTTATAATTAAACCATTAGCAGTCCCCACCTCCCATATATCTCGATACCAAGTCCTTTCAGCACTCATCATTAAGGCTATGATCTAGTCATGGATATTTTTAGTAAAATTTGTGGACAGGTCATGGGCAATAAACAAAAATTCAGGGCCTGTGACCTGTCGATGACTTATACTATAAATACCTCTGACTAACTCTTAAGGGGGTCGCTGCTGGGGGGAGCACCTAAAGGGGCCACTGCTGGGGGGCAAAGCCTGGAGGAGAGCACGGTGGGGCTGTTGCTGATGGTGACAGGGACCAGCCGTGGCACCAGCTGCCAGGGGCTGCCAGCAGTGACTGCACTGGCCGGCTGGGAACTGCTGCAGACAGCGGCTGCACCAGCCACCCAGGGACCACTGCTCAGCCAGTCCCAGGGGCCAGCCATACTGGCCACTGCTCAGGCAGTCCCCGGAGCTGGCTGCCCAGGCAGCAGCCAGTGAGGCTGTCCCTGGGGCCACCTGATCAGCTGGTCCCCAAGCCAGCTGCCCCCCGCAGAAGTCATGGAGGTTGCAAAAAGTTATAGAATCCGTGACTTTCCGTGACCTCCATGACAAACAAGGAGCCCTACTCATCATGATGATGCAGACTAAAGTAAGAAGGAACATCCAATACTGAAAACCTAAAATTTCAGAGTTTTGTTTCAAAGGGTTCAAAACAAATTCTTTTTCAAAACATCTCGGAATGTTTTAATATTTTATTGTATTGTATTGCTATTAAATACCATTTTAATAATGTTTTCAATAATGTTTTGATAAAAATTTCAGAAGCAAATGGAAAAAGGCACATTTTTGCACAAAACATTTTGATTTTTAAAAACGATCATTTTAAGATGTAAAATGTTTTCTTAAAAAATTTTTTGATCAGCACTAATTTTTAATCTAATTTTGGCTTTTGACCCCAGTCTAAACAAGTGACTCAATTGGGTTTAGCGGTACAGTATTACTCAAATCTCTGGCGACTATGTCCTGATTTGGCCAACAGTAAGAAAATGAACTTAGCACTCTAACCCTCTTTTTTTAGTGAACATTAATGCACATCATGTACAAATAATCTGAAAGGTCAACAACAGAGGATACAATTTCTTAAAAGTATATTATCTAAACATGACATCCTTAGTATGTCTTATTGGACTAATTTGCATTCATTAAGAGATTTTAATAAGCACCTCAGACTGTAAACATTCACAAGAAACTTGAAATTTTCTTTAAAATCACAAAAAGAAAAGGAGTACTTGTGGCACCTTAGAGACTAACAAATTTATTAGAGCATAAGCTTTCGTGAGCTACAGCTCACTTCATCGGATGCATTTGGTGGAAAAAACAGAGGAGAGATTTATATACACACACACAGAGAACATGAAACAATGGGTTTATCATACACACTGTAAGGAGAGTGATCACTTAAGATAAGCCATCACCCACAGCAGGGGGGGGAAAGGAGGAAAACCTTCCATGGTGACAAGCAGGTAGGCTAATTCCAGCAGTTAACAAGAATATCAGAGGAACAGTGGGGGGTGGGGTGGGGGGGAGAAATACCATGGGGAAATAGTTTTACTTTGTGTAATGACTCATCCATTCCCAGTCTCTATTCAAGCCTAAGTTAATTGTATCCAGTTTGCAAATTAATTCCAATTCAGCAGTCTCTCGTTGGAGTCTGTTTTTGAAGCTTTTTTGTTGAAGTATAGCCACTCTTAGGTCTGTGATCGAGTGACCAGAGAGATTGAAGTGTTCTCCAACTGGTTTTTGAATGTTATAATTCTTGACGTCTGATTTGTGTCCATTCATTCTTTTACGTAGAGACTGTCCAGTTTGGCCAATGTACATGGCAGAGGGGCATTGCTGGCACATGATGGCATATATCACATTGGTAGATGCGCAGGTGAACGAGCCTCTGATAGTGTGGCTGATGTGATTAGGCCTTATGATGGTATCCCCTGAATAGATATGTGGACAGAGTTGGCAACGGGCTTTGTTGCAAGGATAGGTTCCTGAGTTAGTGGTTCTGTTGTGTGGTGTGTGGTTGCTGGTGAGTATTTGCTTCATATTGGGGGGCTGTCTGTAAGCAAGGACTGGTCTATCTCCCAAGATCTGAGAGAGCGATGGCTCGTCCTTCAGGATAGGTTGTAGATCCTTGATGATGCGTTGGAGAGGTTTTAGTTGGGGGCTGAAGGTGATGGCTAGTGGCGTTCTGTTGTTTTCTTTGTTGGGCCTGTCCTGTAGTAGGTGACTTCTGGGTACTCTTCTGGCTCTGTCAATCTGTTTCTTCACTTCAGCAGGTGGGTATTGTAGTTGTAGGAATGCATGATAGAGATCTTGTAGGTGTTTGTCTCTGTCTGAGGGGTTGGAGCAAATGCGGTTATATCGTAGCGCTTGGCTGTAGACAATGGATCGAGTGGTATGATCTGGATGAAAGCTAGAGGCATGTAGGTAGGAATAGCGGTCAGTAGGTTTCCGATATAGGGTGGTGTTTATGTGACCATCGCTTATTAGCACCGTAGTGTCCAGGAAGTGGATCTCTTGTGTGGACTGGTCCAGGCTGAGGTTGATGGTGGGATGGAAATTGTTGAAATCATGGTGGAATTCCTCAAGAGCTTCTTTTCCATGGGTCCAGATGATGAAGATGTCATCAATGTAGCGCAAGTAGAGTAGGGGCATTAGGGGACGAGAGCTGAGGAAGCGTTGTTCTAAGTCAGCCATAAAAATGTTGGCATACTGTGGGGCCATGCGGGTACCCATCGCAGTGCCGCTGATTTGAAGGTATACATTGTCACCAAATGTGAAATAGTTATGGGTCAGGACAAAGTCACAAAGTTCTGCCACCAGGTTAGCCGTGACAGTATCGGGGATACTGTTCCTGACGGCTTGTAGTCCATCTTTGTGTGGAATGTTGGTGTAGAGGGCTTCTACATCCATAGTGGCTAGGATGGTGTTTTTAGGAAGATCACCAATGGACTGTAGTTTCCTCAGGAAATCGGTGGTGTCTCGAAGATAGCTGGGAGTGCTGGTAACGAAGGGCCTGAGGAGGGAGTCTACATAGCCAGACAATTCTGCTGTCAGGGTGCCAATGCCTGAGATGATGGGGCGTCCAGGATTTCCAGGTTTATGGATCTTGGGTAGCAGATAGAATACCCCAGGTCGGGGCTCCAGGGGTGTGTCTGTGCGGATTTGTTCTTGTGCTTTTTCAGGGAGTTTCTTGAGCAAATGCTGTAGTTTCTTTTGGTAACTCTCAGTGGGATCAGAGGGTAATGGCTTGTAGAAAGTGGTGTTGGAGAGCTGCCTAGTAGCCTCTTGTTCATACTCCGACCTATTCATGATGACGACAGCACCAGCAACCACACACCACACAACAGAACCACTAACCCAGGAACCGATCCTTGCAACAAAGCCCGTTGCCAACTCTGTCCACATATCTATTCAGGGGATACCATCATAAGGCCTAATCACATCAGCCACACTATCAGAGGCTCGTTCACCTGCGCATCTACCAATGTGATATATGCCATCATGTGCCAGCAATGCCCCTCTGCCATGTACATTGGCCAAACTGGACAGTCTCTACGTAAAAGAATGAATGGACACAAATCAGACGTCAAGAATTATAACATTCAAAAACCAGTTGGAGAACACTTCAATCTCTCTGGTCACTCGATCACAGACCTAAGAGTGGCTATACTTCAACAAAAAAGCTTCAAAAACAGACTCCAACGAGAGACTGCTGAATTGGAATTAATTTGCAAACTGGATACAATTAACTTAGGCTTGAATAGAGACTGGGAATGGATGAGTCATTACACAAAGTAAAACTATTTCCCCATGGTATTTCTCCCCCCCACCCCACCCCCCACTGTTCCTCTGATATTCTTGTTAACTGCTGGAATTAGCCTACCTGCTTGTCACCATGGAAGGTTTTCCTCCTTTCCCCCCCCTGCTGTGGGTGATGGCTTATCTTAAGTGATCACTCTCCTTACAGTGTGTATGATAAACCCATTGTTTCATGTTCTCTGTGTGTGTGTATATAAATCTCTCCTCTGTTTTTTCCACCAAATGCATCCGATGAAGTGAGCTGTAGCTCACGAAAGCTTATGCTCTAATAAATTTGTTAGTCTCTAAGGTGCCACAAGTACTCCTTTCTTTTTGCGAATACAGACTAACACGGCTGCTACTCTGAAACCTGTCTTTAAAATCACAGAATGCTGTTTCTTTGATCAATAATTGCTGTAAGCTTTTCTTTTTGACTTTAATTTTGTTTTATGTTGTGTCTGATTGTTACTTTACATAAACTGCTGTTGCCCCAGGATACCTTTGTAGATAAAATGCTAGTCTCAAAGGTTTTAATTATACTGGTTAAATAGAAGTTACTACTATTCCTGCTACTTGATAGGAATTCTAATGATCTTCCTAAACTGTGTTTTGGTTTTCCTTATGTAAATCTCTTTTTAGGGCACATTTAGATGATGTTCCATTAACTGAGCTTTTACAATCTACCTTGCTGCCATACTTCGTTAGCAGAGAGCTAAGGTCACCCAGTAATAACTTGTGCCCTTCCAGAATGTCAAGTTCAGCAAAACTCAAACTTCTGAAAACTAGGAAATACAGAGTTATGGTAAACACCTATGCAACCTTAACTGTCCCCCTAGAGCTGGCAATAGCCACTGGAAATTGTCTGCATACAGTGCAGCAGCATTGATTGGGTTAGGTGTAGCTGTATTGAATTGGTGGAGGAATAAGTTTGAACAGCTTGGAAGAGCTGTGATTGTGATCTGAGGAGATCTGCCTCTGAGTATTCCCTTGTGTGTTATCAAAGGAAAGAGATGCATATGTACCTTGAGGTTCCAGTCTTCATCATTTCAACATAGAATTGTATAGACTATATCAGCAGCAGGGAACTGGGGTCTTCTTGCCATTGGTATTATCAGTGGTGAGGTGAAATATGAAAGCAGTTTGTGGATTTAATGATGGGGAGGGTAAAGCAAAGGTTAAAGTATAGGGTAAAGCACAGGTTTAGGTGGCATCCTGTGTGTGTGAATGGGTTGAAGAAAGGTATGAAGTTTTTGCTGAATTTTACAAGTGTAGTATTCTGTCAGGGGGGTGGGCTCAGAGTTTGAACATATGGCAAGTGCCAGCAGTGCCTGTCCATCACAGTGAAAAGGCAGAGTGTTATGGGCCTTGTGGAGCATGGCACAAAGAGGGAAAAGTTAAGGTTGGATGGATGTTTACCTTTACTCTGTATTTCCTGGTTTTCAGAAGTTTCAGTTTAGCTAAATCAACATTCTGGAAGGGCATGAGTTATCACTCGGCAACCTTAACTCTGTGTTAAAGATTTTGCCATTCAATTTGCTAGGGTTTTTTTTTTAATAGAAAGAGAAATGTTTGTTGATAGAAGTTAGTGGCCATTTAGGCAGCTGTAGTTCTCACCTAGGTTTACAGTTCATGTGATACTGTGGCTAGATAATAAAAAAAAACTAGTTTTATACAGTGCTTTTCGGCATTATACATTATCCCCATTTTACAGATGGGAAACTGAATCACACAAAGGTGATGTGACTTGCCCAAAGTCACCCAGCAGGCCTGTGGCAGAACTACAAATAGTTTCAGTCAGGTAGTCTTTCCATTAGGCCACGTGGTTGCTATGGGATTCCTCAGTGCTCTTGTCCTCTCATGGACATTTTGTTCCAGTGAAATGGGAATAATGGTCAGTTTTTGAAATGCTTACAATGTGTAGTTGCTAAGAGAACCGGTGAGATAAATCTCTGGTCTATGTCTCAAAACCTTGTCAATTTTAATACATGGTTGTTACAATAACTTTAAGGGCATGAGAGAAGCCTGGTGTGTCTCTCTTCTCCATCCTCTGCCACACCACTCCTTGCAACATGTAGCTCCCCTGCCAACATTTCCAGTTCTCTCTCCCCTTCCCATCCCATTGAGTCATTAGTTGTCACTGCAGAAGCCAATAACATGTAAAAAAGTTTCTCCTTGCTGTCTCCTGCCCTATGCTGCTGTGTGTTAGGGTTGCCAACTTTCTAACTGCACAAAACCGAACAACCTTTCTCTTGCCCTGCCCCTTCTCCAAGCCCCCACCCCCCACTCACTCCATCCCCCTCCCTCTGTTGCTCATTCTCCCCACCCTCGCTCACTTTCACTGGGCTGGGGCAGCGGGTTGGGGTGCGGGGAGGGGGGTGAGGGCTCTGGCTGGGGGTGCAGGATCTGGGGTGGGGCCAGGGATGAGGTGTTTGGGGTGGAGGAGCGGGCTCCGGGCTTGGGCCGAGGGGTTCAGAGTGCAGGAGGAGGTACAGTGCCAACTGGGCGGCGCTTACCTCAGGCGGCTCCCTGTCAGTGGTGCAGCGGGACTAAGGCAGGCTTCCTACTTGCCCTTGCTCCATGTGGCTCCCAGAAGTGGCTGGCATGTCCGGCTCCTAGGTGGAGGGGACAGGGGGCTCTGCGCACTGTCTATGCCTGCAGGCACCACCCCTGCAGCTCCCATTGGCCATTGTTCCTGGACAATGGGAGCTGGGGAGCCAGCGCTTGGGGTGGGGGCAGTGCCTGGAGACCCCCTGGCTGACCCTATGCCTAGGAGCTGGACATTCTGGCCACTTCCAGGAGCTGTGCGGAGCCAGGGGGCCTGCCTTAGCCCCGCTGCGTCACCAAACAGACTTTTAGCGGCCTATTAAAATCTCTGTGATTGCTTACAATACTCACTCGGAGATAAATGCCAATTCCGGTTGACTCCCACCAACCCGGGAGAGTTGGCAACCCTACTGTGCGTACATATCACTGGAAGCAGTTTACTGGAAAGCTAGTGGCTACCTTGGTTACATGATCGAGATGCACACGGAGCTGGGCTCCTCACTCCTGCTACTCACCCATAGCTGGGAATCCTGTCCCTGCTTCAGCTTACTTCCCCAGCCATGCCCCAGGTCCATCCAGTCTGCCCCTCCCCCACACACCGGCTAGATCCCATTATCAATCCCAAGCAGCGATACCTATTCATTTTCTGGATTTCAGATATTTATATTTGTGTTACCTTCAATCCCCCCACTCCAGATCGCAGCTCACATGGAGGGGCTTAAACATCTGGATCCCCCATATCTCAGAACACACAGTAGGCAGGGAGAGGGGCTCAGACCCCTGCAGAGGGAAGAATTCAGAACTGGCAGTAGTCTCCCAACCAGTCATAAACCCCCAACTTCCTCTGCTACCCCTCATATTCTCCTCCCCCCTCACCTGAGCCCCCCAACCCCTCTTCTCTCCCCTAATACCCATTTCCATATAGGGCCCCATAATACACCCATCCCTCGCTGCAGATACAAACTCCTCTTCATTCTTTCTCTCCAATGAGAATTCACATGTGCAATTTATACTTTTCAAAAATAGTTTCAGCACCTTCTGAATATTCTGTTGTACTCAGATGATGGTTTATTTGGGTTTTTTTAAAGAAAAAAACCTTTTCAAAGTAAGATTTCTCCCAAATGCTTACAGTTCATTCTCAGATTTCTGCCCAGATTTCTTTAAAGTTGCATATTCAAAGAGGTGTTCAGTAGCTCATTCATCTCAATGAGATGTTCTCCAGTGAAAGGCTATTCAATGTGGATGAATACAGCCTATAACAATAGCCCTGAAATGTGTCAACTGATCCATTCATATAGTGGGTGTTCCCCCCCCCCCCGCCCCGGGCAGGAAGAGAATTTCTGATGTGTGTCCAGCATACCCCTTCTCAGATCCTATTCCAATATCAGCCACTTGTTCTTGGTGCATGCTGGAAGCTCCCTCCACAGTGGGGTGTGGTTCCCCACATCCTGTCACACACATGGGACAGGGACTATGGCTCAGTCACCAACAGGGGGAAGGGATTCTGAGCCCACATAAGGGCGGGCGGGGGAGCAGAGAAAGGGGCTCAGATCCCCAGATCCAGCCATACAGAGAAAGGGAAAATATGGGGCTGATGGGTGCTCCTGGGCTTCTCCTCCCGCTCTCCTGCCACTCCCATCTATCTCTGTCCCAGTGTCCCTCTCCATCACCTAAGTCCCCCAAACCCTCTCACCACCATTACCTCCCATCCCCATTTATCCCCCTTCCCTTGGTTCAGCCTCAAACCCTCTCATTCCTATTTTCCCGCACTCCTCCACACCTTAAAATACCTATTCCCTGCCAGTGAGCATGCACTTTAAATAAATAATAATAATTTTTTAAAAACCCTGACAGATCTTAGTAATAAGCCACCCACCCATTTCCAGATTTCTGCCCCAGCTAGGGCTCAAACTGACACTAGGTAGGGGGTCAGATTCAAAGAACCACAACTTTTCCCCTGGAGCTAACCAACTAGCATGAAACTTTGCTGGCTAACAATCCTGTTAACGCCTCTGTTTGCACGTGTTCAGTGAAATCTATTAGGAGTGAGAATTAGCACATGCGGCTTGCAGGAAGCCTAATTGCAGAAGCAAAATCTTTTTCAAATAAAGTTTTAATTTGATTTCCCATAAACGGCTGGTTGATGCCATGCACTCTATTGGGATAACCTTGAGCATTTGAGACGCTGGTCCAATAGTCTGAGCCCTGGATTGACTTTTATGTGTGAGCTAAAAAGGTTGTCAGAATCTCTAAAGTTTAAGAAAAGCTGTTTTTATTTTCATGGGACTTTATCTCAGGAATCCCTTGTTCAAATGTCCCCAAATTTGGACTGCTAACAGAACTCACATTCCCATACCAAAACTTCAAGAGTCAAGCTTTAAACAGAAACCTCATCTTACTCTTAACTATAACAAGACTGTTGATCTGCTGCTATAATAAGAGGTTAAAGGAATTGAAAATTGTGGGAAATAGCTTAGCTCGTGCAGTTACATTGCTCCATGGCTTGGTGTTCATCACTAAAAATAACACCACAAAATGGATTTCCCCTTACCATTCTTTCCCACAGAACTGCCATGATGCTGTGTAGATAGGGCCACTTAGCTGATTATAAAAAAGTCTCTTGGCAGTGACTTATGTTTCCTATACTAACCCAGAGCAAATAAAGCTAAATAGCCAGACCTACAGTAGCTCCAAATTTGTACCCCTATTTATTATTCAGGTGAGTAAAGGTTAGGAGATCATTAAAATATGCCTGGCATTCAAAACATTAGTAGTGTATTTATAGATTCATAGATACTAAGGTCAAAAGGGACCATTCTGATCATCTAGTTTGACCTCCTGCACAACGCAGGCCACAGAATCTCACCCACCCACTCCTACGAAAAACCTCACCTATATCTGAGCTATTGAAGTCCTCAAATCCTGGTTTAAAGACTTCAAGGAGCAGAGAAGCCTCCCTCAAGTGACCCGTGCCCCATGCTACAGAGGAAGGCAAAAAACCTCCAGGGCCTCTCCAATCTGCCCTGGAGGAAAATTCCTTCCCAACCCCAAATATGGCGATCAGCTAAACCCTGAGCATATTGGCAAGATTCACCAGCCAGATACTACAGAAAATTTTTTCCTGGGTAACTCAGATCCCATCCATCTAATATCCCATCTCAGGGGATTTGGCCTATTTACCCTGAATATTTAAAGATCAATTAATTAACAAAATCACATTATCCCATCATACCATCTCCTCCATAAACTTATCGAGTAGAATCTTAAAGCCAGATAGATCTTTTGCTCCCACTGCTTCCCTTGGAAGGCTATTCCAAAATGTGTATTTCCTAGTACACATACTGTTCTGCATGGAACATTTTTACAATTTGTATTTGAATATTATTTAAAATTGTATACGTCTTATTTACTGAATTTTAGTCACATTGTTAAGATGAGGGGCCAACCTAATGAACAAAAGAAGCTAATAACCTATAGACATTTAAGACAGACATGGTATTGCTAGCTCACTATTTTTTTTTTAACTCAGTCTGACACCCTCTCCTTTCAACAGAAAATTTTGTTAAATCCAGATCAAAGTCATTTTAGATGGCCTTTAATCTAGAGATTTAAGAATGATCAGATATTGTAAAGACTTTCCGAAGTGCACTGGCAGAATAAGCTAGACTTTATATTATTTTATTTTATTTTATTTTCCAAGAACAAAAGTGAATTGTATTTGGAAGAAATCTACCATTGTGTTTAAACAGAATACTAATAATTAAATATATCATTTTTTATTAATCCTTTTGTTATGCGTGTAATGCCTTAGGTGATAGATAAGGTATATTTTTCACAGGAGAATGAGACTTGTTTACGTTACACACAGACTTTTTTGTTGTTCTTCTTTCTTTGTCATTACAATATAGATGTATCAAATATGCTCAAACTATCAATCCTTGGACAAGTGATATTTCAGTTTCTGTCCATTCTAAAGACTGCTTTCTTTTCCTGTTGTTTTTTTACATGTTGCTGGTAAAGGAGACTTCATGCTGCAGTGGCTTTATACTGCAGTCTGCAGTGCTGAGTATGAAGTCCAGCTTCAAAGCAGGAATTCTTCTAAACACATGCAAATATGTGCATGGCAACCAGCAGATCTCATGAGTTATAACTGAATAGCTGTGTACAATCTGTATATGCATAGTAAGCTAATGTTTTCCATACACAGTATGCTTTCAGTTTTCAATACCAACCCAAAAGAAGGGATTTACTGCTGCTGGATATACTGTGGTCCAAATCTCTCTCGCCCTCCCTCCCCAATCCTGAAACACTGTGTGATTTAAGGACATTTTCCCTTGGTTTCAGAATAGATTTAGCAGTTTCCTTTTTGCTATTGATAGAAATTAATTATTATTATTTTCATCTAAGAGGCAGGGACATTAGTCTATGACTGTAAAGAATTATTCAAATTTATGTCATTGTGTAAACAATAAATAGCAAATAACACAACTAATAATAGCTCAATAGAGATCATTTGTTTTCACTTCTCTGATTTGTTTACAACTAGACATCTCAAAGATTGGCTTCTTTCCACTCTTGTTGATCCATTGCTCATTATTTTATCAAAATAGCCTTTATAGCACAGTATACGTTCTCTTATCTCATACTGGCACTTTTATGCTTTTTTATTAACTTAATGGAGATGTCAACTTACCTGACAAGCAAAAGCTATTGGATCAGCCACTTTTTTAAATATGCGTTCAATCTCCTCTACTGCTGTGCAGTATTCAATCTGTGTCATGGCCTTAATGACTCCCCCACAGTAGACATTTACATTTACAGGGCCAGCAGGAAAATCTTATAAAACACAAACAAAAACGGCAGCTGAAAACATTTTATAATGCCAGACAGGAGGTCTCAGGGAGTAAATAAAAGAACAGAGAAATATCACAAACACCATATAAAAGGTAACAAATAAGATTTTCATTTCACAGATGTTTCAGTGCAATAATTTTTAATCCAATCCTTCAGTTTAACACAAAAATGCAACAAAAATACATATCTGTAAATTGTTATAAAATATAGCTATGTATTGTTTCAAATTAGAAGAGAGATGAAAACAGAATGTTTCACATTTCAACCTTCCCTTTGATGGATTGATGCTCTATAATCAGCTGCCTTCTGCCTACGATTAAGTAAAGGTTCAGTCATTTATTACAAGTTACAGATTTACTATTCATCTTTTGAAACATTTTTCTTAATTGCAGACAAGCCTCTCAGAATTGGGTTTTGTAGAAATTACAGTTTAATTACTTCCATTCCAGTTGTTTATCTACTGAAAGCTGAGGAAGGAGGTATTTGTATAGTCTATTACTTTAGAACAACTTGCTCCATGTATGCAGCATGAGACCTCTTTATGAGTACATTTTATAATTCATTAGTATTCATTGTGCCATGAATCCTGCTGTACCTACCAGCAGCAGAACTAAAATTCTAGCTCTCCTCACAAAAGAATTAAAAATGGACAAACTTGAAGACAGAGAAGAAATGGAGAGTCAAAGAAACTCAGATTAATAGAAATCAGTATCTCAATTCACTTAAATGATAATAAGCACAGCTCATTTTACTTTCCTTTGTTAAAATTAAATCAGCTGGATTCTTGGTCCAAATGGGCATTCCTATACTTTAGTTATTCTAGGTTTTTCCCGGCGGGAGAGGGGGAGGGACAAATAACAAAGAAGCTAAATTAAACAATGATGGGAGGAAAATAGTGCTTCTGTTGGAATGCCAAACACTTTTTATTTACAACCTCTAACGGAACAAAAAACTGACCTTGGTTTGGGCCAAAAAGAAACTGAACATATTAGTTATGCTTTGTATTTTGTGTTTATGAATCTATACCCCTTATGGCTATCTGCCCTGGCCCAATAATGTCCCCAGAAGATATGCCTGGAGGAGCCCCCAAAATACAGTCAATGGGAATTTCAGTTTGTCTTTTCTGAAGGATGCCTCATCACCAAGATCCTACTCTGGCCAAGCACAGCCATTTCAGATCACCACCTACCTCCCCATGGAGCCATCCTGGTAATGAATAACTCTCAAGCATATGGATAATCAGGCAACTTGCAACCTCACCTTTGAGTGCCTCCATACTTGAATGGACTTCACAGAGAAGTGGACCCCAGAAGCTCTTGTTCTAATCCCAGCTGTCACTGACTTGCCATGTTTTCCTGATCAAATCACAGCTTGCTTGCCTCAGTTTCCATCTGTAACATGGGGATACTACTACTCATCTAACCTCACAATGGTGTCATAAGGATCAATTAGTGTCCATATAGCCCTTTGAATGCACCATACAAATGTTAAGTACAACTATTACTATCAAAGCCACCTATGATCCCCAGTGAGAGGGAGCCAGTGGTGGCTCCTTTAAGGGAAGAGGAATGAGGTCAGTGATGGTAATCAACTTCTTCCCTGCAAAGAGAGATGCAACCTCCCACAGGAGCTGATCTGAGAACTCTAGTACAAGAAATAGCTGCTGCTCCCATGGGAGTGAAGAGAAGCTGATGTTCAATTCTGTTACCTACAGATCACATACGCCTCAGAGGGAACAATGGGATTTGCTAGTGTTAGCATCCCCGAAAAATTAAGCCAGTTATTTAGGCCTTGTCTACACTACAAATTTTGTCAACAAATGTCAGCTTTCATTGACAAAACAAAGATGCCAAAATATGGTGTGACAGGGTCAGGCCAGATGGCTATAGGAGAGTAACAGAAGGTAGATATATTAGCCCCAGGCTAAGTAGGTCCCTTTTCCCTGGGTAAGGTAACAGAGAAGGTTCCAGAACAATCAGGAACCTTCTGGAGACAATTAAGACAGGCTGATTAGAACACCTGCAGCCAATCAAGAAGCTCTAGAATCAATTAAGGCACGCTAAACAGGGCACCTGGGTTTTTAAAAAGAGCTCACTTCAGTTTGTGGTGTGCGTGTGAGGATCTGGGAGCAAGAGGCACTAGGAGCTGAGAGTGAGAACACGGACTGTTGGAGGACTGAGGTGTAGAAGCATTATCAGACACCAGGAGGAAGGTCCTATGGTGAGGATAAAGAAGGTGTTGGGAGGAGGCCATGGGGAAGTAGCCCAGGGAGTTGTAGCTGTCGCACAGCTGTTCCAGGAGGCACTCTAGACAGCTGCATTCCACAGGGCCCTGGGCTGGAACCCAGAGTAGAGGGTGGGCCCGGGTTCCCCCCAAATCCTCCCAACTCCTGGTCAGACATAGGAGGAGTCAACCTGGACTGTGAATTCAGAAAAACAGCCAAGCTGAGGTCTGCCGTGAAGCTCCAAGGCGAGCAAATCCGCCAATAAGCGCAAGACCCACCAAGGTAGAGGAGGAACTTTGTCACAATGGATTTTAGGGCCTAACTTCAGGCGACCAAGTTTGAAAATTGTAGCTTAAAGTGTTTTCCTTCTAAATGATGTGATATTACCATGGTTTTTTAAAAATAAAATATTATATACTACCGTTTGGGAATTCACAGCATGGAACAGAGAGGCAAACTGAACCCTGAACTCCAAGCTGAATATTTCCATCACACCTCTAGTCCAATAACTGGGAGGGAGGTATGGCCATTCCCTCTGCATTCTGAAGCTCATACAATGAAAAATGTTGTTGTATGGTTTATCATGCTCTAGGCAAAATAAGAAAATAGAATAGCTAATATTATGGATAAAGTGATTGACAAAACCCAGAGAAACCAAGGGAGATTTAGTAACAGAGAAACGGGATGGATATGAAATCACAGCAAAGAAAGGAAATGTTCTCAGATGTCAGTAAGAATTATAGACAGGCATATGGGCAAAAAGAAAAAACAACTTCGCTGAATAAAATAAGAGACAAAACATCTTGTTAAATCTAATGCAGTAATAAGAATATTAGCTTTGCATTTTATAGCAGGAATTTATTAAGAATGTTAATCTGTGACTAATCAATGACATTTTAAAGCCTGCCACCTGCCACTTAACCACACAAAAACAACCCAATAAAATCCAGTTTCCCATAAATCACAAGCCCTTGTGTTGGTGTACTAATAAAAATAATAATGCTCTGTATGCAAAACCCATATACAGGAAACACTTACAAAATAATATTAGATTCTGATGGGAAGTGAAACTACTTATTGTAAGACAAGTGAAGAGAGTCCAGGACCAAAATTTTCTATTTATTTAAAGCTACAGCAATGTGCTCTTACCTAAAGCTTTCATGCATCTGACCTTCTGATTCCAAAACGCTGGCTGTGTCCTAATTCGTTGATTGTCTGTTATGAATTCAATTTCTACAGTTTCTGTTATTTCATCTCTCAAAAGAATGAATATTTCACCTGGGTTCTATAAAGTTAGAAATATGCTCCCATTAGCCTTTCACCAAATTAAACTGAAACCATAAAATGTAAATTATATGATTTAATGTAAGTTGCAAGAAAAGTTCTTTTACCAATAGCTTTATATCCTGAAATATTGTTATATAACAGCTGTGATGCTATTTCATTAAGTTCTCCTTTATGTTTCTCTAAGTAAAAAATTGACAGGATTATTGTAATAGTTTGAACTCTGTTTACTAAAACCATATATAATGAAATTCTTTTCACTGTAAGGCTAAGATCATATATTCACTTCCAGTCCACAAAGGGTGACATTCCCCTCATGCAGAGGACCCCTACACTACTTAAAACACACGTAAACACTCAGAATTGGATTCATGGGTAAGGAACTTAAGTGGTACAATGGTCTTCTGAGGACCCTCTGAGCAAGGGTGAATTTCAACATAGAGAACATTAGTGAGCTACAGTACGTGATGGGCCAAATTCAAAGGTGACCTAGGTGGTGTAAGCTGCATCTCAGAGATGGTATAAAACTGCATCTCAGTTTTAGGGGTAAGCTGGTGCATTTTAAATACTAAAGTCAGAATTATAATAAGGCAAGGAACTAACAAGAAGGTATACAATAAAATAAGCTGACTACTTTATCTTATGCCTTCCTGCACCCGCCCCTTATTTGTTCTCCATGCATTGCTCAACCTTCTCTGTATACAAGTGACACCAGTTTATACTCACTCATGCTGACTCCCACTGTCATACTGGTCTGTAATGCTGCACTGTTCAACATCTTTAAACCTGGCCCACTGATCTGTGGCAAATTTATATATTTTCACTGGGAAAATATACACACATGCTAGTGTTCTTTGAAGAACAGAACAAGAGTCAGAACAATCATTCACTATGAACAATTCACTGAGCTATATTTGCCACCCTTCAGATCAGCTAAAACTGAACTAAATTTCACCCTTAATCTCTTTGTTAGTCCTTCAAAACAAAATTTATACCCTTATATCACCACATAATCTCCCTTCTGAATGTGATGGGGTGATCCGTGCATGAAAGGACCCTTCAGAACAGCAGTCTGGGGGCAGGGGGATAATCTAGGCCCTTGTTATTCTTATCTTTTTAACCAGAAAGATTTCCCAAAAGTCAAAAGAGAGTGTATTTGTTTCACTGTTTAGAGAAGCAGTTTAATACTTTCTAGCGTTCCCAAAATAATAATTTCCTAATTTATATTATGGAAAGGTCCTATAAAACTTAACAGACAATGACAACTCTTCCAAAAAAAACTGGAACTAACCTAGAAGATTCTATAAAAGGGATATTCATTATTAAATTCAATGTGTTGGGTTAAAATTCTATTGCAAGTTTCTACTGTTTAGAATAATACTCTCAATCTTCATAATGGGGCTTTCCAGTGAGGAAAAACAGTATTTCTCAGAAGTACACATTTTAAAGCACACTAACTGTAATTCTTTATTCAATTCTATAGGTTTTGGCGTAATTTATGTAGAGCCCTATTGGTTTCATCAGTGCTGATTACTGAAAGAGTTTTCCAAAATAGTTTTAAGCTAAATATGTTCTACATGCATGTCTTTCATCTGATTTTCACCTGTAATCAGTAATCTAGGATTCTCTGAACCACTGCTACTCAGTGGCATGGAATAGCCTATTTGTAACAAAGCAGCCAAAACTGTGCAACATTCCTTCCACTTCTCTGCCATGCCGTTATTCACCTGATTCTTCAGCCCTCACATGACTGTGGCCATTTACTTGTCTAAGGGCTACAGGGTTGGGGTTCAGATGTTGCACTCTTTATACAGTTTTCATGCTTTTGTGTTTTCTCACATACAGTGTTTTTTAAAAATGAGTATTCATATGTTTGTGTACACACACACACACACACACACACACACGTCTACCACCCCAAACCTGATTCTTACTGAGAGGCAATTAATAACTTTTGAAAGTTCCTGACTACAATTTTCCTTTACATTGCAATGAAACATGTTGAAGCGGAATTATATCTGACCCAATCTGCCAAACAATTTTTAATAGAAGTAAAATCCTGCAACAATTGTCCCAAATCCATATTAGTTTGCAGATGTTTGTATTGGATGTGACACACAGGCAGCATAACTCCCACTGCAGGTAAACTCTCATTTGTGCTCCAGAGTAATAATCTGCCCCACAGAACTGACATGCTATGAAGGAGCTTGTAGCAGGGCAGGGCAGAAGAGTGATATTTATCCCTAACTTTTTAGCATTGAAAGGTCTTACCTCACAGGATATCCTTTCTGGAAGCACCAGTACTGATGGTCTTTCCAACATTTCAGAAACGACTTCAGTTTCCAAACTCACATCTGTTTTCACTGATACTCCTCCTTCATACAAATGCAAGTTAACTTCAGAGTTATCTTGGTAATCTGAAAGATATAATATTGAGTGAAATGTATTGTTAGTCATCCTACACAAATAAAACATGATGGGCTGAAAACTGCTAGACAATGATTATTTACAAAATGCTACTGATGTACGTGGCATTTTGTGAAGAAATAAAAGAAAGTAGATGAAATCCTGGCCCCATTGAAGTCAATGGATTTCATCCAGTGTCCTTGTCCAAAAGATCCCACAACCCATATTCATCTCGATAGTCTTTGCTTGCATAAAAAGTCCCACCGAGGTCAAACGTATTTGGCTTTGTCTACAATGGGGATTTGCCACCAGTGTAGTTGCAACAGCAAACCACAGTCTATGCAGAGTAAACTGAGATAAGCAATGATTTTCATCACTGCAGCTTATCCTTGTTTCAAACAGGGCTAAACTTTACTGATGCAAATGCCACCCAACTGACTCAACAGGTAGGAAACTTTATAGGAGCTGCTGGGGGCAGACAGCTGCTGGGAAAGGGCTGGGGGAGGGGACACATACCAGAACACAAAAGGTGGGCCCTTTCTCCTTCAGGGTTTCTCTGCCTTCCATTGGCCAGTCAGAGAGAGATGGGAGGTAATTGGCCCCTTTCTTCCCCCCACCTCATTAATTTAAACCTTTGCCTAGCTATCTACCCTCTTCCTCTGTAGTTTTAGGATACAAGCCGTGTATTTCAGGATGTTATGGGTCTAACCAATTATCTCTTTTGGGAGGTTAGGAAGGAACTTTTCCCATTGGTGCCAAATTGTGAGGGGCATATTGAGTTTTTTCTACCTTCCTTACAGCCCCATGGAGACAGTTGTGTTAAATAGCAGTAGGACTTAGAAATAAATATTAGTAACTTGTGTGACTGTTTAGTTTGTCATAACTTGTGGCTGGTGTCCAGTGTGGATAAAAAGGCCAAAATGGCCAGGTACCTGAAGTAAGAGACCTGGGATTTCTTTGGTAGACTTGTGCTTCTGGGAGAAGGGGAGACCTGAAGTCTTTGCAGACTGAGGTCCCTCTTTTGGTTCTGTCCCCATTTGAGTGGGGAGGGTGAGAAGATACACCAGAGTGAGCTGAATCCTAGGGATAGGCTGAGGTTAGTCTACTCTGAGTTATGCGTTTTATGGTGGGAGCCCTGTAACCCTCGCATTGGACCCATTTAAATATCTGGTACACGTGAGTCAGGAGAAACAGGGAAGATGACACTGGAGTTGTGTTCAGCCATTAAATCCACCTCTGTGCCTGTTCTCATTCACCTGTGTGTCCTGACCAACTGCAGCGTTGTCTGACTACACTAGGGGTTTGCCTCAGGGCAGCTATACTAGTGAGCTGCTACCAATGGATCTAACCAGGGCAAATCCCTGGCATACACAAAGATCTTTGCCATAAATATGTAGTGGATGTAATGAGCAGCATGAGTTCCTTCATCTGTCATTCACATCTAACAAGATGGACTCACAGCAAACTAAACATATACACTATCTGTGCATGATGATATTCTGATTTTAAAATAAGATACCATCCCATTTAGTTTGTGTGCAATTTACAGTGATGGGTTTCTTCTTTATTCCACAATACTAGTATGGCCGGAAGAGCTGTAGCCTGAGCCCTTCATCCCATCTCAGAATTTTAATGTGAAAACATAAAAGAATTGGCAATTGCCTCTCCAGAACTGTGTTTTAGAAAAAGCCGTTCTTCACACCTGCTACTTCTCAACTTTATCATTATTACTCCATTCTACTGACTAGCTCTAACATAGTACAAAATGTTACACAGTCTCACCACCTCATCTCCCAGGACAGCAGCACATTCGTAGTGATACAGGATTATACAATATTCTGCAGCACATTTAATGTAGTCTAATGATATTTCAGACTTCTCATCAGCCAGTCAGGATTCTGTGAGCAGTCAGAGGACCGGAGCATTTTGTATTACTGTAAATTATGGAACACTCAGTCAATTATAGTCAAGAACACAGACAACACTGAGGTGCAAACTCGTGATGGGCAGACCTTGACATTTTGGGAATTTGTTTTTTTTCAGATAAGCCCTAAAGGGGTCTGATCGGGTGTCCTCCTCACACTTGCCCAGAAAGAGTTAAGGCAGGCCAGAAAGTCCAGTTAGCCTGTGACCATGATTGCTGGGGAGGGACCACGCTGAGATTGCTCAATCAGGGCAAACTGCAAAGAATGGGGCAGACAATACCCAGCACTGGTGGCCTGTTCTAATAATTAGATTCACCAAGCTAGCAACAAAACAGCTTCTGTAATTCCTCTCTGGTTACCAAGAAGCCCCAAAATAGTCTCCCTTAACTAATCCAGTCTTGGACTCCTACCCAGACAGCCAAATCAAATATGATGAGGCTTACTAAAATATTATTCACCATAAAGTTCTACCAATTCCAAAAGATCGGACACATTACCCACCAGGTCAATGAATATTTCCGATTTTACTCAAGCACACACATACAGCCAATTCTTATTAACTAATCTAAGATTTATTAAAGAGAAAAGAAAGAGAGTACTGTGAATAAATATCATTATACATACAGATAAGAATAAAGTTCTTGAGTCAGTTTCACATCGTAAAGCCCTACTACTGCTATATAAATGCCAGTGTTGAGAGAAGCCAAAATAATTGCTTTCAAAGTAGGAGACATTGAGCCTGTGACAACATTGCAATTATTTTGTAATTATTATGCAGTTTTAGCTCAAATATTGGTCCTCACCATAGGCAAAATCTGCCCCCCTCTCTCCTCACACAAATTGTGTAGCCAGACTTGCATACAGAGACTTCCATGGGAAACGGGAAGTCCTCCCACCGTGCCACAAACTGCTGCTACTGCAACCCTGTGGATGCAGAAGCTTTTGCTACTGCTGTGCCCCTGCTTGATAAGGAGTGATGACCAGTGGATATACATAATTTCAGATCCACAAACCCAGCTCCGGCTCCTCCCCTGACCTACCCTTTTCCCATCCTCCACAGCCTGTATGGGATGCAAGACCTCGTCAAGGACTTTCCAAATCAAGCTCCTCAAACTTCTGCACAATGAATTTCATTGCAAGCAGGCATGTGTTTGGTTACAAAAACAGGTGCAGGATTTTCCCTGTATCCTAAATGACCCAGAGAATTCTGACTGACACAGTGAACAGATAGTCATAAGACAGCTTGTGCACATGTTACCATTGTGTAAAAAAATACTGTACATTTATTATCAAGTCAGATTGTAGCTGACGAATTTTATTATTAATATAAACTTTTGTCATACAAGAACTAATCAATATGGAGCTTAAAGGTGTGAAGGAATGTGGCAAGCTGTCTACTCTTTGGTGACCAGCTGTCCCGATTTTATAGGGACAGTCCTAATTTTTGGGTCTTTTTCTTATATCGTCTCCTATTAACTCCCACTCCCTGTCCCAATTTTTCACACTTGCTGTTTGGTCACCCTATCTACTCTAGAGCCTCTAACATTGCTGACTGCTATTGGAAATATCCCTAACCTAATGAATATCAGAGAGAGATACTGGGAAAGTCTATAGAAAGAAGGTTCAATTACAAAGAGACAGAGCTGGTTATTATCAGTATATGAAGAAAATTGTAGACCAAAATTTGTCCATTTACACAGTGAATAGTAGGGGTGAGAAAGTAAAATCCCTTGGAAGTAGATCCCTTACTGTTCATCTCAATAAAGTAGAACCTCAGAATTACCAACACCTCAGGAATGGAGGTTGTTCATAACTCTGAAATGTTTGTAACTCTGAAAAAACATTATGGTTGTTCTTTAAAAAGTTTACAACTGAACATTGATTTAATATAGCTTTGAAACTTTACTATACAGAAGAAAAATGCTGCTTTCCCTTTATTTTTTTAGTCGTATACATTTAACACAGTACTGTACTGTATTTGCTTTTTTTTTTTGGTCTCTGCTGCTGCCTGATTGTGTACTTCCAGTTACAAATGAAGCATGTGGTCGACTGGTCAGTTTGTAACTCTGGTGTTCGTAACTCTGAGGTTCTACTGTATTTTATTCTTGTCATGGTGAGCTGATAACACATACTCTACAGTCACCTTCAGATTTAGATCAAGACATTCTGATACTCATTTCCCACTCAAACAATGCAAAATTTCTGGTGATGTTAATTCACCTATTTTTATTTTTATTTTAAACTGAAAAAGCATTTTCACTGACCAAAACAAGCACATTTCAAAAATACATTGACTGCATAATATAAAGAAGCTAACTGTGCAAACATACGAAAGATCATGCCAGTTTTACTAGTCAGTCATTTGATTTACCAGTGTCCCACAACCTTCTTTTCAGGAAGATCTTCTTCCAGGAGATCTTCAATGATCTAAAACTCAAAAAAGAGTCCTACAAAAAGTGGAAACTCAGTCAAATTACAAAGGATGAATAAAAAAAAATAACACAAGTATGTAGCTACAGAATTAGAAAAGCCAAGGCACAAAATGAGCTCAAACTAGATAGGGACATAAAATGTAACAAGAAAACATTCTACAAATACATTAGAAGCAAGAAGATGACCAAGGACAGAGTAGGCACATTACTCAATGAAGGGTGAAAGACAATAACAGAAAATGTGGAAATGGCAGAGGTGCTTAATGACTTTGTTTTGGTTTTCACCAAGAAGGTTGGTGGCGATTGGACATCTAACATAGTTAATGCCAGTGAAAATGAGGTAGGATCAGAGTCTGAAATAGGGAAAGAACAAGTCAAAAATTACTTAGACAAGTTAGATGTCTTCAAATCACAGGGCCATTAGCAATTATCTTTGAAAAGTCATGGAAGACAGGAGACATTCTAGAAGACTGGAAAAGGGCAAATATACTGCCCATTTATAAAAAGGAAATAAGGACAACCCGAAGAATTACAGACCAGTCAGCTTAACTTCTGTACCTGGAAAGGCAATGGAGCAAATAATTAAGAAATCAATTTGCAAACACCTAGAAGATAATGAGGTGATAAGTAACAGTCAGCATGGATTTGTCAAGAACAAATTGTGTCAATCCCACCGGATAGCTTTCTTAGACAGGGTAACAAGCCTTGTGGATGGGGGAAAGCAGTAGATGTGGTATATCTTGACTTTAATAAGGCTTTTGATACTGTCTTGCATGACCTTCCCATAAACAAACTAGAGAAATACAACCTAGATGGAGCTACTATAAGGTGGGTACATAATTGGTTGGAAAATCATTCCCAGAGAGTAGTTATCAGTGGTTCACAGTCATGCTGGAAGGGCATAACGAGTGGGGTCCCGCAGGGATCGGTCCTGGGTCTGGTTCTGTTCAGTATCTTCATCAATGATTTAGATAATGGCATAGAGAGTACACTTACAAAGTTTGCAGATGATACCAAGCTGGGAGTTGTTGCAAGTGCTTTGGAGGATAGGATTAAAATTCAAAATGATCTGGACAATGTGGAGAAATGGTCTCATGTAAATAGGATGAAATTCAATAAGGACAAATGCAAAGTACTCCAAATAGGAAAGAACAATCAGTTGCACACATACAAAATGGGAAATGACTGCCTAGGAAGGAGTACTGCAGAAATGGATCTGGGGGTCATAGTGGATCACAAGCAAAATATGAGTCAATGGTGTAACGCTGGTGCAAAAAAAGGAAACATCATTCTGGGGTGTATTAGCAGGAGTATTGTAAGCAAGACACAAGAAGTAAGTCTTCCGTTCTCTTCGCACTGATTAGGCCTCAACTGGAGTATTGTGTCCAGTTCTGGGCACCACATTTCAGGAAAGATGTGAACAAATTGGAGAAAGTTCAGAGAAGAGAAACAAAAATTATTAAAGGTCTATAAAACATGACCTATGAGGAAAGATTGAAAAAATTGGGTTTGTTTAGTCTGGAGAAGAGAAGAATGAGAAGGTACATGATAACTGTTTTCAAGTACATAAAAGGTTTTTACAAGGAAGAGGGAGACAAATTGTTCTTCTTAACTCTGAGGATAGGACAAGAAGTAATGGGCTTAAATTGCAGCAGGAGTGATTTAGGTTGGACATTAGGAAAAACTTCCTGTCAGAGTGATTAAGCACTGGAATAAATTGCCTAGGGAGGTTGAGGAATCTTCATCATTGGGGATTTTTAAGAGCAGGTTGGACAAACACCTCTCAGGGATGGTCTAGATAATACTTAGTCCTGCCTTGAGTGCAGGGGACTGGACTAGATGACCTCTTGAGGTCCGTTCCAGTTCAATGATTCTATGATACCTGAAGTGTCCCTGATTTTTCATGTTATCAATCAAAATGTTTGATTTTTGTATATTACATAATGTCTGCTTAAGACATATCGCTATATGCGAAATAGAATTTGCTCTGAGTTTACCAGGAACAAACAAGACAGCGAATGACCATTCAGTGTGATGAACAGTCTTTGGAGTGATGTCAAATGAACACAGATGCTATCATAGAATATCAGGTTGGAAGGGACCTCAGGAGATCATCTAGTCCATCTAGCTCAAAGCAGGACCAATCCCAATTTTTGCCCCAGATCCCTAAATGGCCCCCTCAAGGACTGAGCTCACAACACTGGGTTTAGCAAGCCAATACTCAAACCACTGAGCTATCCCTCCCCCTATGAAGAGCTAGCAAACAAACAGGGGACTTTAGTAGGGGAGTTCAGAGAGGGATTGTGAAAGCCACATACACCTAATAAATATTCTCTAAACTTCGGCCAGTAACACCCCGACACACACACTCCCTGTGCAAAAAACACCACACACACTACACACATTACCCTGCAAGAGTAAAACTAATACAGGTGGAAGTCCAGCAGCATACTGGGGGTTATCCATCTTATTGCACTGAATGCAACATGCATGATTATCTGTATTGTGGGCAGGTGCTATATGTGTGCATTCGGCGCAAGTCGCACATGGCCCTCAGAGACCATGTACGGGGGTCTCAAGACCAGAGTGACTGAACTGGAGGAGTTCACGGACACAGTAGAGCAATCCCACCCCCAGGCTGACAGCCTCTGTGCTGATGTGGAGGATGAGAGTCTTAGGAAGGAAAACATAAAGCTGGAGAAGACAGAAAAGATCCTATATTTGGGACCCTGCTTCCAGATGATCTCAAGGTATCCTCTCTCACTGAGGATACCTCTCCCTTGGAGAGGTCGCTCGTATTAGGTAGATAGGTAATAGTAATGGTGATTGAATTAATAGAAATATAGATAGTTGGGTTTGTGATTACGGAGAGAACCGTATAGTGAATTGCCTGCTGTGTGTGACGGCTGAGAGCCTCTCGAGACATCTGTGCAGTGCTGAGGAAGAGCCAGTGGTCGTGGTTCAGTGACATAGGGAAAGGTAGAGAGAGATCCTGGAGGCCAAATTTAGGCTGCTAGACAGCTGACTGAAGTCCAGGACCTCCATGGTGGCATTCTCTGAAATGCTTCCCATTCCTCAAGTAGGGCCAGTTAGGCAGGCAGAACTGTAGAGTCTCAATGCATGGATGAGATGATGGTGTTCAGAGGAAAGATTAAGGTTTATTACGAACTGGAGAATGTTTTTTTAAAGCAATCCTGGCAATTATAGGCTAGTAAGCCTTCTCCTGTACCAAGCAAAGTAGTTGCAACTATAGTAAAGAATAGAATTATCAGACACACAGATGAACACAGTGTATTTGGGAAGAGTCAACATGGCTTTTGTAAAGGGAAATCATGCCTCACCAATCTATTAGAATTATGGGGGGGGGTCAACAAACACGTGAACAAGGATGATCCAGTGTAACTGGATTTTCAGAAAGCCTTTGACAAGGTCCCTCACCAAAGGCTCTTAAACAAACTAAATAGTCATGGGATAAGAGGGAAGGTCCTCTCATGGATCAGTAAATAGTTAAAAGATAGGAAACAAAGGGTCAGAATAAATAGTTAGTTTTCACAGTGGAGAGAGGTAAATAGTGGGGTCCCCCAAAGATTTCTACTGGGATCAGCGTTATTCAACATTTGTAAGTGATCTAGGAAAAAGGGGTAAACAGTGAGGTGACAATGTTTGCAAATGACTCAAAATAAAGCAGTCAGCTTTGGACTTGGCTAACAGTTAAAGGAATTTCACAAAACTGACCAGTCACCCATCAAAATGGTAGATGAAACTGAAGGTTGATAAATGCAAAGTACTACACATTGGAAAACATAATCCCAACTAAACATACATAATGATGGGGTTTAAATTAGCTGTTACTACTCAAGAAAGAAATCTTGGAGTCATTGTGGATAGTTCTCTGAAAACATCCACTCAATGTGCAGCAGCAGTCAAAAAAGCGAACAATGTTAGGGACCATTAGGAAAGGGATAGATAAGACAGATAATATCATAATGCCACAATATAAATCAATGGTATGCCCACACCTGGAATACTGCATGCAATTCAGTAGTTGACCCATCTCAAAAAAGAAATATTAGAATAGGGAAAAAGTACAGAGAACCAAAATGATTAAGGGTATAGAACAGCTTTCATGTGAGGAGAGATTAGAAAGACTGGCACTGATCATTTTAGAAAAGAGACAACTAAGGGGGAATATGATAAAGGTCTACATATCAGGAATGGTGTGGAGAAAGTGAGTAAGAAAGGATTATTTACCCTTATACGTAACACACGAACTAGGTGTCACCCAACGAAATTAATAGGCAGGAAGTTCAAAACAAACAAAAGGAAGTACTTCTTCACACAACACACAGCCAATCTGTAGAACTTGTTGCCATGGGATGTTGTGAAGATCAATAGTATAAATGGGTTCAAAACAGAATTAGATAAATTCATGGAGAATAGGTCCGTCAACAACTCTTAGTAAAAGTGGTCAGGGACAAAACTCCATGTTCTGGGTGTCCCTAAATTTCTAACTACCAGAAGCTGGGACTGGAAGACAGGGAATGGATCACTTGATGATTACCCTGCTCTGTTCATTCCTTCTGAAGCATCTGGCACCAGCCACTGTCAGAAGGCAGGATACTGAGCTAGATGGACTATTGGTCTGACCCAATATGGCCATTCTTATGTTCTTACGACTCTTTGTCATAATGAATGGTAGTGTCACATGTCTAGTGTCTCATGATAAACCCATTAAAACAAATTTTTAGAAGATATTCTCCACTCTGAGCAATATGCATATGTCACTTTAGGTTAGAAACTGGCAGCACTGACAAGAGAACAAGTACTTTTTTATTTTATATGTGTATTTCACAACTCTAAAAAATGCTGCCATAAAACTGTCCTTTCTATTGTGAAAATATTATCACCTTAAAAAAACACTGATTAGAAAATAAATGTCATTTAGATGTTGTACCTAGTTATAAAGGTTTCAAAGAGAGAGGTAATGAGCTCACATAAATGACTCTGAGTCAGTGTTTTATTAAATCTCAAGATACCTAGCAGCAAAGAAAGAATGGATATAGAAATTTATGTAATACCTTCAGTTAATGTATCATTATGAACTAGATCTCATTATATACTTTTTCATATTACTTCCAAAAAGTGATCATTTATCAATCCAAAGGTGTTAGCAAGTTCAGCCAACCATTCTGTACACACATGAATAGCTAAAGAAAAAGTGTGACAGTACAAGAGCTCAACACCTTTGAAAATTATTCACTAAGAGGTTTTAAAGTAATGAAGACCCATCTAAAGACAAACGTGGTAAGATATAGGGTATGAAATAAAGCTGTATTTTAAAGAATCCCTATTGAGGTTATAGGGACAAACCATCCCGAAGTGTAGAAAGAATAGTCAATATGGCAGGTGACCAGCTTGGCTTAACAGTGAAATCCTTGCTGATCTTAAACACAAAAAAGAAGCTTACAAGAAGTGGAAGACTGGACGAATGACCAGGGTGGAGTATAAAAATATTGCTCGGGCATGCAGGAGTGAAATCAGGAAGGCCAAATCACACCTGGAGTTGCAGCTAGCAAGAGATGTTAGAGTAACAAGAAGGGTTTTTTCAGGTATGTTAGCAACAAGAAGAAAGTCAAGGAAAGTGTGGGCCCCTTACTGAATGAGGGAGGCAACCTAGCAACAGAGGATGTGGAAAAAGCTAATGTACTCAATGCTTTTTTTGCCTCTGTCTTCATGAACAACGTCAGCTCCCAGACTACTGCACTGGGCAGCACAGCATGGGGAGGAGGTGACCAGCCCTCTGTGGAGAAAGAAGTGGTTTGGGACTATTTAGAAAAGCTGGATGAGCACAAGTCCATGGGGCCGGATGCGCTGCATCCGAGAGTGCTAAATGAGTTGGCGGATGTGATTGCAGAGCCATTGGCCATTATCTTTGAAAACTCATGGTGATTGGGGGAGGTCCCGGACGACTGGAAAAAGGCTAATGTAGTGCCCATCTTTAAAAAAAGGGAAGAAGGAGGATCCTGGGAACTACAGGCCAGTCAGCCTCACCTCAGTCCCTGGAAAAACCAAGGAGCAGATCCTCAAGGAATCAATTCTGAAGCATTTAGAGGAAAGGAAAGTGATCAGGAACAGTCAGCATGGATTCACCAAGGGCAAGTCATGCCTGACTAATCTAATTGCCTTCTATGACGAGATAACTGGCTCTGTGGATGAGGGGAAAGCAGTGGACGTGTTGTTCCTTGATTTTAGCAAAGCTTTTGACACGGTCTCCCACAGTATTCTTGCCAGCAAGTTAAAGTAGTATGGGCTGGATGAATGGACTGTAAGGTGGATAGAAAGCTGGCTAGATTGTTGGGCTCAACGGATAGTGATCAATGGCTCCATGTCTAGTTGGCAGCCGGTATCAAGTGGAGTGCCCCAAGGGTCGGTCCTCGGGCCGGTTTTGTTAAATATCTTCATAAATGATCTGGAGGATGGTGTGGATTGCACCCTCAGCAAGTTTGCAGATGACCCTAAACTGGGAGGAGAGGTAGATACGCTGGAGGGTAGAGATAGGATACAGAGGGCCCTAAACAAATTAGAGGATTGGGCCAAAAGAAATCTGATGAGGTTCAACAAGGACAAGTGCAGAGTCCTGCAGTTAGGACGGAAGAATCCCATGCATCGCTACAGACTAGGGACCGAATGGCTAGGCAGCAGTTCTGCAGAAAAGGACATAGGGGTTACAGTGGACGAGAAGCTGGATATGAGTCAACAGTGTGCCCTTGTTGCCAAGAAGGCCAATAGCATTTTGGGATGTATAAGTAGGGGCATTGCCAGCAGATCGAGGGACGTGATGGTTCCCCTCTATTCAACATCGGTGAAGGCCTCATCTGGAGTACTGTGTCCAATTTTGGGCCCCCACTACAAAAAGGATGTGAAAAAATTGGAAAATGTCCAGCGGAGGGCAACAAAAATGATTAGGGGATTGGAACACATGACTTATGAGGAGAGGCTGAGGGAACTGGGATTGTTTAGTCTGCGGAAGAGAAGAATGAGGGGGGATTTGTAGCTGCTTTCAACTACCTGAAAGGGTGTCCAAAGATGATGGATCTAGACTGTTCTCAGTGGTAGCAGATGACAGAACGAGGAGTAATGGTCTCAAGTTGCAGTGGAGGAGGTTTAGGTTGGATATTAGGAAAAACTTTTTTCACTAGGAGAGTGGTGAAATACTGGAATGCGTTACCTAGGGGATGGTGGAATCACCTTCCTTAGACGTTTTTAAGGTCAGGCTTGACAAAGCTCTGGCTGGGATGATTTAGTTGGGGATTGGTCCTGCTTTGAGCAGGGGGTTGGACTAGATGACCTCCTGAGGTCCCTTCCAACCCTGATAGTCTATGATTCTATGAAATGATCCATTAAACCCAGGATGTACAAATGTAACTATACATGGTGAAATAAAGAAAAATGTTATATTCCTTACATTACAGTGTTTTTGCAGAATTCCTTGCCCTGTTATACAAGAACAGCGTTTGTTATAAGCTGCAAGTCTGTATGGGACTGCTACTGCCAGCATGTTTTCTATCTGAGAAAACAGTGAATATCTTTCGGACTCCAAAAATTTTTTGTTACAAATTTTGCTTTAGAAGAAGCTGAGGAGTTGAGAGTTGGATGTACTTCTAACACATGACCAAATGTTTTCTTATTCAGCATCAGGTATACTCATTTCCAACTAATCCTCCTCCTTGGGACTTACTTTACTTTGAGTTACAAAATGTTTAAGAGGTTTAAGTATCAGTAATTTTTCAAATGCAATACAATTTTGTCCCATTCCAATTCTTAACATAATATTTGCTTAATAAAGTAAATCGCTACTTATACAATATAGTGCAGGAACGTAGAGACTGGGTATGGACATACTTTAAAACAGGTTCTGTGGACCTCTGGGTTCTTTGTTACTGATAGGATGACTCAAATGAAGCAATTTGCGGGGGGTGGTCTTTTTGGTGTGGCTTGTGTTTCCCAGATGAACAGGATTTAGGTGGAAAGGCGATGACAGATACAGAGGCAGCTGTGGGAGTGACTCCTCTAGTGGAAGACACATTGAGGATAACTGGATGTGAAAGTTGTGGTATGTACATGATCCTGGAGGGAGGAACCGGTAAGAGTTTTTTCTGCATGAAATGCCGCCTGATAGAGCTGATGGAGGAAAAGATCCGAGGTTTGGAGATGCAGGTGGAAAGTCTCGTTGAGTTTAAGAAGGGGTTTGAGCAGATGATGGAACAAAGATATGAGGTATCTGAAGGGAAAAGCTCAGACTCATGGATGGAAGCAGGGCTGGGGAATTTTGAGGGGAGACTGGGTGAGGAAAGTGGTCAGTGGAAACACGTGACTAAAAGAACCAGGCAGAGGAAAAGACAGGCTAGTGAAGGAGAAATAGAGCTTAGGAATAGGTTTGCAGAGTTGGAAAATGAAGAAGGGGCTCAGCAGGTACTTGTTGAAGGTGGAAGGGTAAGGAAGAAGAGAAGAGAGGCTAGTCCTATAGGAAAAGCGGAAGAGTCAAGGAAGACTACACCAAATATGAGTCCCAGGAGGATACAGGATGGGTTGAAGAGGATTATAAGGGAAAATAGGAATGGAAAGAACTTGCAGCCAGAGGGAACAGGGGAGAGACTGGAGAATAGCACCGTCACCAGGAAAAGGCAGGTCTGTGTGATCGGGGACTCTTTATTGAGAAGAATAGACAGGTCTGTAACTAGAGCTGATCCAGAGAATAGAAGGGTGTGCTGTCTTCTGGCTGCTAAGATACGGGATGTAGACCTGAGGTTGAAAAGGATCCTAAAGGGAGCGGGAAAGTATCCCCTAATTATCCTTCATGTGGGAACAAATGATACGGCTAGATTCTCGCTGGAAAGTATTAAGGGAGACTATGCTAGGCTGGGGAAGATGCTTAAGGAAATTGAGGCTCAGGTGATCTTTAGTGGGATCCTTCCTGTTCCTAGAGAAGGGCAACAAAGATGACAAGATTATGACTGTTAACAGATGGCTTAGGCAGTGGTGCTATAAGGAGGGCTTTGGGATGTATGGCCACTGGGAGGCATTCACGGACAGAGGACAGTTCTCTCGGGATGAACTTCATCTGAGTAGGGAAGGAAATAGACTTCTAGGATCGAGGCTGGCACAACTGATAAAGAGAGCTTTAAACTAGGAATTAGGGGGAGATGGATGGGAGATGTCCAGGAAATCTCCACGCCAGATTTTAGCATTGAGAGGGAAGAAGACGAAGTAAGAAAGGATACAGCCGTGGGTAGGAGAATGTGTATAAGGAGCGAGGGCAGTGTGGATACTAGTTTAATAGGTTATACTGGCTGTAGAATGACTGTGCCTAATAGGGTACAAAATGTGAGCGAGGCCAAACAGCAAAAATTAAGATGTTTATACACCAATGCGAGGAGCCTAGGTAGCAAAATGGAGGAACTAGAGCTACTGGTGCAGGAAGTGAAACCAGATATTATAGGGATAACAGAAACATGGTGGAATAGTAGTCAAGACTGGACTACAGGTATTGAAGGGTATGTGCTGTTTAGGAAAGACAGAAACAAAGGTAAAGGTGGTGGAGTAGCATTGTATATCAATGATGAGGTAGAATGTAAAGAAATAAGAAGCGATGCAATGGATAAGACAGAGTCCGTCTTGGCAAAAATTACATTGGGGAAGAAAACTAGTAAAGCCTCTCCTACGATAGTGCTTGGAGTGTGCTATAGACCTCCGGGATCTAATTTGGATATGGATAGAGCCCTTTTTAATGTCTTTAATAAAGTAAATACTAATGGAAACTGCGTGATCATGGGAGACTTTAACGTCCCAGATATAGACTGGAGGACCAGTGCTAGTAATAATAATAGGGCTCAGATTTTCCTAGATGAGATAGCTGATGGATTCCTTCATCAAGTAGTTGCTGAACTGACTAGAGGGGATGCCATTTTAGATTTAATTTTGGTGAGTAGCGAGGACCTCATAGAAGAAATGGTTGTACGGGACAATCTTGGCTCAAGTGATCATGAGCTAATTCAGTTCAAACTAAATGGAAGGATTAACAAAAATAAATCTGCAACTAGGGGTTTTGATTTCAAAAGGGCTGTCTTTCAAAAATTAAGGAAATTGGTTAGGGAAGTGGATTGGACTGAAGAACTTATGGATCTAAAGGTGGAGGAGGCCTGGGATTACTTTAAATCAAAGCTGCAGAAGCTATCGGAAGCCTGTATCCCAAGAAAGGGGAAAAAATTCATAGGAAGGAGTTGTAGACCAAGCTGGATGAGCAAGCATCTTAGAGAGGTGATTAAGAAGAAGCAGAAAGCATACAGGGAGTGGAAGATGGGAGGGATCAGCAAGGAAAGCTACCTAATTGAGGTCAGAACATGTAGGGATAAAGTGAGACAGGCTAAAAGTCGAGTAGAGTTGGACCTTGAAAAGGGAATTAAAACCAGTAGTAAAAGGTTCTATAGCCATATAAATAAGAAGAAAACTAAGAAAGAAGAAGTGGGGCCGCTTAACACTGAGGATGGAGTGGAGGTTAAAGATAATCTAGGCATGGCCCAATATCTAAACAAATACTTTGCCTCAGTCTTTAATAAGGCTAAAGAGGATCTTAGGGATATTGGTAGCATGACAAATGGGAATGAGGATATGGAGGTAGATATTACCACATCTGAGGTAGAAGCGAAACTGAAACAGCTTAATGGGACTAAATCGGGGGGCCCAGATAATCTTCATCCAAGAATATTAAAGGAATTGGCACCTGAAATTGCAAGCCCATTTGCAAGAATTTTTAATGAATCTGTAAACTCAGGAGCAGTACCGAATGATTGGAGAATTGCTAATATAGTTCCTATTTTTAAGAAAGGAAAAAAAAGTGATCCGGGTAACTACAGGCCAGTTAGTTTGACATCTGTAGTATGCAAGGTCCTGGAAAAAATTTTGAAGGAGAAATTATTTAAGGAGATTGAAGTCAATGGTAAATGGGACAAAATACAACATGGTTTTACAAAAGGTAGATCGTGCCAAACCAACCTAATCTCCTTTTTTGAAAGGTAACAGATTTTCTAGATAAAGGAAATGCAGTGGATCTAATGTACCTAGATTTCAGTAAGGCATTTGATACCGTGCCACATGGGGAATTATTAGTTAAATTGGAGAAGATGGGGATCAATATGAACATCAAAAGGTGGATAAGGAATTGGTTAAAGGGGAGACTGCAATGAGTCCTACTGAAAGGCGAACTGTCAGGTTGGAGGGAGGTTACCAGTGGAGTTCCTCAGGGATCGGTTTTGGGACCAATCTTATTTAATCTTTTTATTACTGACCTTGGCACAAAAAGTGGGAGTGTGCTAATAAAGTTTGCAGATGATACAAAGCTGGAGGTATTGCCAATTCGGAGAAGGATCGGGATATTATACAGGAGGATCTGGATGACCTTGTAAACTGGAGCAATAGTAATAGGATGAAATTTAATAGTGAAAAGTGTAAGGTTACGCATTTAGGGATTAATAACAAGAATTTTCGTTATAAATTGGGGACGCATCAATTAGAAGTAACGGAAGAGGAGACGGACCTTGGAGTATTGGTTGATCATAGGATGACTATGAGCTGCCAATGTGATATGGCTGTGAAAAAAGCTAATGCGGTTTTGGGATGCATCAGGAGAGGTATTTCCAGTAGGGATAAGGAGGTTTTAGTACCATTATACAAGGCACTGGTGAGACCTCACCTAGAATACTGTGTGCAGTTCTGGTCTCCCATGTTTAAAAAGGACGAATTCAAACTGAGCAGGTACAGAGAAGGGCTACTAGGATGATCCGAGGAATGGAAAACTTGTCTTATGAAAGGAGACTCAAGGAGCTTGGCTTGTTTAGCCTAACTAAAAGAAGGTTGAGGGGAGATATGATTGCTCTCTAGAAATATATCAGAGGGATAAATACAGGAGAGGGAGAGGAATTATTTAAGCTCAGCACCAATGTGGACACAAGAACAAATGGGTATAAAATGGCCACCAGGAAGTTTAGACTTGAAATCAGACGAAGGTTTTTAACCATCAGAGGAGTGAAGTTTTGGAATAGCCTTCCAAGGGAAGCAGTGGGGGCAAAAGATCTATCTGATTTTAAGATTCTACTTGATAAGTTTATGGAGGAGATGGTATGATGGGATAATGGGATTTTGGTAAGTAATTGATCTTTAAATATTCAGGGTAAATAGGACTAATCCCCTGAGATGGGATATTAGATGGATGGGATCTGAGTTACCCAGGAAGGAATTTTCTGTAATATCTGGCTGGTGAATCTTGCCCATATGCTCAGGGTTTAGCTGATTGCCATATTTGGGGTCGGGAAGGAATTTTCCTCCAGGGCAGATTGGAGAGTCCCTGGAGGTTTTTCGCCTTCCTCTGTAGCATGGGGCATGGTTGACTTGAGGGAGGCTTCTCTGCTCCTTGAAGTCTTTAAACCATGATTTAAGGACTTCAATAGCTCAGACATGGGTGAGGTTTTTCATAGGAGTGGGTGGGTGAGATTCTGTGGCCTGCGCTGTGCAGGAGGTCAGACTAGATGATCAGAATGGTCCCTTCTGACCTTAGTATCTATGACTCTATGAATTTATTCTTTTTCCATTTTAGAGAACAGATTTTCTTTAGAAAACAGATTCTGCTCTGTCATCTGACACACATGTAAAGCCTTTGCTCAGAGGATCTAGGAGATGTTGTGGAAAGACAACCTTAACCAGAATTAGACACCTTGATGTAGCATAGCTTCCCAACTGCTCCACTGCCATTATAGCCCATGGTTTGTGGAAGCAGATGCAGCCCCTTTGCAGGAGGTTTAGGTGTTTGCAATTAAATAGTTCCATTTTTCCAAAGCACTCTTGCTTACATCCTCCAACCCCCCCTTTGCACAGCTCTTGAGAAAGAACATGGAGGGAGGGTGTGTGTATGATGTGAACCATTATACAACAAATCAGTTGTGGTTCTGCTGGATTTATGGTCTTGCATTTAGACCTAGATTAGGAATCTACTTTGTTCTGAGGCAAATTTTAGGATTATTCCAGATTAGTGTTCTGGGACACTCCATAAACATTATCTAGAAACATCTGGAATTTATTTCAGAATACTCCAAGCAGTGTTAAGTATATCCTTCTTCTATAGTGAAAACAGCATTTGATTTCAATATAACAGGTTTTGAAACAATTAATAAGGGGTGTCCTGTCCTTCACTGCATTAATTCAAGAGAAGACCTTATTCTTGCAAAGACAAGAGCTACTTCACCATCAGATAAAATGAAAAGGAGAAATAATATAAAAAAATCTGGTAGGGTTAGGCCTGTCAGATGCCAGTTTCTAGTTATCATCCTTTGAGAGCTCTGTGGACACTTGCCAACCCGTATGAAGTTCACCATAACTTTATTTACATAGTTTCTACTCTGTTTATCAATACTTAGAGAAGTTGGTGCCATCATGTAGTGTCTCTAGTACTTTGCCTAGTGATATAGTCCATGTTAGAGCTAAGCAACTGACAAATTAGCATGAAGTTTAACAGCCAAATTTTTATTTTTATTTATTATTTATAGTGCAGTATCACCCAGAAGACCTGAATGAGGACTGGAGTTCATGGTGTTTAGGATCTGTATAAACTCAAAAGATATGGTGCTTGCTCCAAAGAGCCTAATATCCAAGTGTCAGAGTCCCATCTTCTGATATTCACCAACCTTTGTGGCATAATTTTGGCAATTCAAAGACTCTGCTTCAGCTTCCCTCTTTCTTTGACGGATTGATTGCCATCTAGACAATTGTTGGTTCTTTGTAACCACCGTGGCCCACTGGCTGAGTCATTTGGTAGTCCTTTCTCCAGGGTAGTAAAGAGCCCAATATGTCAGGAGGCCAACTGCCCGAGACAAAGGGCATACGAGTCTCCTGAAGAATGCTTCGCTTGTAAAAGGGCTTTATAAACCCCCTTGCTGGTTTTGATAGGCAAACCACCTGCCCACTCTACTGGGTCCAGGCCAGGGACTCTGTATGACGTGGTTAGTACCACTCTCCGTAGTGTTTCCCTTGCTTACTTCTTACCACACCTCTCTTGCAGGCTGTTCCTCAGAGACTCACCCTGGAGTCCTCACTTCCTAGAACTCCAGCTTCCTGGGTGGCTTCTAACTAGTCTACTGCTGAAGGGTCCTGCTCCCACTGGCTCCTCAGCCTCTCTGACAGCTGCCCTGCTCTTTTGCTGTGCTCTACAGTTGTTGAGGCCACCAATTAGCCCCAGCCGAGCAGTCAGTTTCCCTATTAACCCTTGGCAGCTGAGACAGTATGGGATCTGCATACTCCATGACAGTAAGAATAAAAGGATTTCCCTGTTGATAATGAATGGAAAGCAGTGGCGATAGACAGCTGTGTGTCAATTACTGAAAGCAAACAGGTAAGATTCCCCCAATAAATTTCATATTCACATTATACAGCTATTAATTCAAAAAGAGGTTATCTGTCATTGCAATCCAAGGATAACAGGGCTTGTATCATCACCCTATATTTTATAGTGTTCCTTCCCTCTAATCGAGCCCCCAAAACATAATTCCCAATATTTCCATTTTCACCATGAGTGCCAACAACACTGTCCCTAACATGTCATGAAACAAACACATTATTTCTGTATTCTGAACAATCACCCTACCTGCTTTTTGAGATTGGGTGATAAGGGATGGATTCAGTAAACCTTTTGTTCTAGGCATTTACTATAATATGTGATGTGTAAGGGATCAACATCAATGTTCTTAGAATGGTGAAATTTTGCTAATAAGAGACAGAATATGTATTGACATGTGAGATGCTCCTTTTCTATGAGTTTTCCACTACAATCATGCTAACTATTGAGATTAGGCTCTGTTTGTCACATAGGTCTTTTGAAAACTGGGTTTTTTCAAGCCTTGATTGTGATTCCCATTTGCTGAAATGGCTGTGCCTCTACCAGAGAGGTCACAGTTAGGAAGTCAGCTATTCTGCAAGCCTTGCAGGAGTTTAAGCTCTTTTAACAAGATTTTGCAATTGTAGATGCATATTGGCATGTAAGTGACATGATATGGCAATATGAAATAACATCCATTGCTTTCCTAAAGTCAGATCCTCAAACACAAATCCATTTGATGATCATATTTGGCAGGATTCACTTTTTTATTGCTCTGAAATCTATCAAGATCTTCAGTGTAAACCCTTTTAAAAACGATGTCACCCAAACCAAACTGTTCATCATGCCTGACATTACTTAAATAATTGCCATCAAAAATAACTCTGTTAGCTAGAGAACATCCAATTATTCTTAGCTCTTCTTCACCATAATATATTAGCTTCGAGTGGAGAAGTACTTTTTTCCAATATTTATTGTTCAGTGAACTCAAATATTTTCTTTTGCAATGACCTATATGAGTGTATGCATTGGAGGAATAGTGGTTTAAATAATGGATCAATAAAAATGGGTCCCTTCTTGAAGGATCTAAATATCAGAAATCATTAATAGTATCTAATGATGCTTACTTAGACAATTAACAGAAGCTAAAAATGAACAAAAAAAAGCTATTATTCTTTTTCCCTTGGGTATTTAAGATACTCCTGAGAATTATAGTTCATTATAGAAGGTAATGCTCTATCTCACAGGCTGCTTTCTTTGGCATGCTTTTGACAAATATCTATTGCTATTTTTCATACTTAAAAAGGATTAATATAAAAAGTTTAGCTTCATAACTCAGAAACCAAATATTAGCTATGTATCTGTTACATACACTTTAAGAGTTATTTGTTTAGTTGGATTCTGTACTGATGCTTTCGATTTTATTTCAATCTCTCTTCCTAATTCATATTATGCAACACATTATTTCAGTATATTTTATGTCAAACCTTTTGGAATTCATTATAGCTTTCAATTCCACATTCTCAACTGAATTTATGAAATTTCTTTGAAATTGTATTCCTCCTCATAAATACAATTTTTCATGAATGCCTTACCACAGCTCCTGACAACCTACACTTGACATCCAACTTCCTGCCCAAAATGAATTCTAACCTTTCAAATGTACTCTATTTAATCCTTATTGCAGTCTACAAGGTTCACAAATTATCTCTGTTTTGATATTTGATACTTGTTGTATACTTTGAATCAACAATGTGTGTGACAGGCTCTGGGTGTTAAAATCAGCAAAATAACTAAATGAAACATGCATATGTTTTCTAAGGTTACCATGGTAAAAGGCTCATGGCCAAAGCCTGAGATCCCTACTCAGTTTTTATTCAGCCTTTACACATACAAACCTCCCTGTGGTGCTCAGTAGAGAACTGAAAGTGGTACAGCAATGTTAATTGAAGAGCTAAGGTGTAAGTTCAGCTACTGAACAAGGTCCCTATGTTCCCTTACATCACATAGCAATAGAGAGGATCGAAAGTGATTTAAAATCATGCATTGGGCTAAGGCGACAATATAGATTGGAAAGGTGTTTATGCAGTATAGGTCCTTCAGATTGTGGAGCGTTCAGCCCCACTGTATTTAGCCTTAATTCGGCAAAGTTCTTAAGCGAATACTTAGCTTTAAGCTTGTGAGTGGTCGAACTAGATTCAATGGTATTACTCATGTGAGTAAAAATATGCATGTGCTTACGTGTCCTGCTAAATCCACCAAAGGCCTTGTAAAGCGTATGTGTAAGTGATTTTCAGGATTGGGAATTTAATCCCTCAGAGTAGTTTTGTGGGAAAATAATTCATAGCCTATTGGAGTGTGAACGAATGAAGGAATCGTTTCTATACACTTTGTGTTCCCCTTATAGTCCAGCATAAATGTATGCCTGGTAAATATGCCTGCTGGTGCTACTTGGAGCAGGGATAACTAATTCTAAATGCTCTCTGCCCCATTAGAAGGCTCACATGAGTATATCTGCTAGGTGGGAACCAATGGAAACTCTGTGACAACATTTTGCTACTGATGAGGGGAGGGCTGAGAGGGACATGGAGGCAGTAGGGGTCCCTATATGTAACCTGAGAAATTAAGGGTTTAATTTCCTTTTTACTATAAAGCTCTTGAAATCACATCATTTCAAAGCCAATCCCTTCACATCTTTGGGACTATCACTAGCCTGACTCTTTCTGCTCTGTTGAGAAGGAAGACTTCTTTTGTTAATGGTCAGAGGCCCTGAGAAACTACCCATTTTAAAGCACTTCAATTGCAAATACAAATCTGTGCTACATATTAACAGAAATTATTTCCAATTTTGTAAAAAATAAAAAAACCCCAAATCTTTATGATCCTTATGCCAAAAATATTGATCTTCCTTTGAAGCAGTCCTGATATCTGAGCAACCTGACAATTCCATTGGCATTTATCGGATATGTAGGTGAACAAAGGAGAGATCATACTTGAATGCCTGTGTCAAGCTATCTGGAGTGGTTTGTTTTGCTCAAAATAATTTTCAATCCCATTTTCTACTTCCATGGTTGAGCTCTTCTATCAAAAATTAATGTTCGTTTGTGTTATCTGTGAGCTGGCTGGTATTGTCTATGAATCCAAAATGGTCCTGTTATCTGAAAGAAAAGTTGCTCACCAAAAATAATGTAAGCATCAGGCAGACAGTTTCTTTAAAAGCCATAAAATTCCCAGCAAGACACAGTTTACTATCTATCATTTCTCATTGTTCATTGCCAGCCACACATTGAACACCTACCAGTCTATGGGTGTGACACCACAAAGACTGTAATTACTAACCACACTGTGGCTTTAGAATAAGGGTATGATTTCCAGCTCCAAAGTCTGCATACACAATTGCATACATACTTTGTGCATGCACAACCACATGCATGTACATATGGCAACATCATTAATATAAATTACATGTATTTACAGTCACTCACAAGTCTTTAACACTCTTGGGGCCTCCAAGCACTAATTTAATACTAATCATGTGGCCAAAGTACCATGCACTGTACCAAACACATAGTAAGAGAGAGCCCCTCTCCCAAGGAGCTTACAAACTAGACACACAAGATAGATGAAGTGTGGGAGAGGAAACAGAGGCACAGAAAGATAAAGTAACTACTTGCCCAAGGTCACATAGGTCAGTAGCAGAACTGGTAATAGAAACCATGTATTCTGAGTCCCAGTCCATGTTTCCTATCCACTAAACCATGCTGTGTCCTCCTTTACATGGTGACATAGCTTGGACTATGGGAAGAGGTGTACCTCAAGAAGTCAGAATCCATCTTCCAGCCTCTCTGCATAAAGGGGATATCTGCCCAGCTATTCAGATGAAATATAATATTAAGGAACCATAAGCTACCAGCATTAGACTCACTAAAGTTTCATCTGAGTGAGGTCTTCAGGTTTGGACCCATTGCCAACCTGAGAGACCATCTCTCCTCATGCTATACTGTCCACAGAGGCTGTCAGCGGAAGAACTCAGGCCAGAAACAACTTTATTTTTAAAGTGGATTGTCAGCAGAGCATTCTCCATAAGGGACTCTCCATGTTGGAATTCACTCTCACCTTTGGTTTGAAATAGACCAAACTTGTTGACCTGTATGGTATGCTACAAGGCCTATCACTTTACTCAGAGATACAATAAGGACTGCTTGTCTCTAGGTCATACAGAATACTGTTTGTGTTTGGTTTAATCTTTTGTTGTTTATTTTCTGGTTTGGTGATGAAAGTAAGCTGCAGGCTTTTGTTTGGCATCATATTTTCATTTATGTCAATACTGCCTAGAGTCTGGGATAGGCATTTTTTAATCAAAAAGGGTTATAAAGTAAACTATCAGGCTACAGCATGGGCTACTTCGATCAGAGGTGGTCTGGGAGCTCTTCTGCCTAACTTTCAGAAGCTGTGCCATCAATTTTGTTATGGAGCTCTGACCTATCCGTCAAGAAACCAGGCTGCTCGTGGTTAGATCAGATTTCTGAGCAGACACACCATATATCTGGAGTTAAACTTTCCAGTGGCCAGCCATTAGGCATCAATATCATCTTGTGATGCCTACTTTATCCAGCTCAGTTTACCCAGTTCATGCCCAGTTTACTTCAATGGCACCATCACTCTTTACAGAGCATGGTGTATGTGCCAATGAGTTTTTTTATGGTTGCTGAGTCAGATGCGTGAGTGACAGTTCCATTCATAGTTAGGGCACTCTCATGCACTAGCAGTGTTCTGAATCTGAGCAACAGATTCTTTCCTCCTCTGACACTGGTCATCAAAAAGTTTGATCCAGTCTGCCTTGCTCCATCTACAAGCTAACTCCGCCAACCAGAGTGGCATTCTGCACTCCTTTCTCAATTATCCACAGAGATTCCAAAGGATACTAAGTGATATTTTGCAAATATCCTGAAATCTGCACAGCGGTCTGCCTCCCTTTTTAGACTCTTTGTGAGTTTCAGAGTACAGCAGCACACTCTTCAGGATCCTATAATCTGGCATTCACTTACATATCCATGCCACCTGAGTCTTTTCTTACTAATCAATGTTCCCATAAATGACATACCAGTACGATTTAACACTTCCACATTTGTCACCCTGTCTTGCCATTTTATGAGAAGAATTTTTTGCAAACATCTGATATGAAAACTGTTTAGTTTTTTGGTATGTTTGGTGTAAGTCATCCATGTTTCTGAGCCATATAGAAGAGTGGATAAAACAGGTCTCATAAATACAGATTTTTACTTTAGTTGACAATTTGTTATTGTTCCGGACTTTGTCTTGCAATATAGTGCTCGTTCCTGGCTGCCTTGCCAATACTACTATTAAGCTCAGCATCAAGATCTAAATTGCTGGTAACAGTAGAGCCAAGGTAGCAAAATTGGTTACATCTAGAGGAATACCATCTAAGCCGATATGTGGAACTGGTTCTGTAGAGCCTTGGTGCATGATAACAGTTTTCTTCGAGCTTATTGCTAGCTCAAAGATTTTGCATGAATCAGAAAAATTGGTAATAAGATGTTGTAGGGCATATACATTATGAGCCACAAGGGTTGCATCATCTGCAAACAACAGGACCCTTACGACGATTTCCTTCACCTTAGCTCTGAACTTTGCGATGTTAAACAAACCTCCATCATGTCTCATGACAAGAGAGACACCCTCTTGAACATCATGGAACGCATACTGAAGCAGGAATGAGAAGTAAATATTAAACAATGTAGGAGCCAGTATGCAACCCTCCTTCTCTCCATTGTTTGATGTCAAATGAGTCAGACTCTTGGTTTTCATATACTAAAGTTGCCTTTATGCCATCTTGTATGAATTTCAGAAAGTTTAGCAATATAGGTGGACAATCAAGCTTCTTCATAACAATGTAAAGCCCTGATCGACCAGGCTTTTGTTAAATCTATAAAAGCCATGTACAATGGAATACACTTCTCTCTTCACTTTTTCTGCAGTTTTCTTATAGAGAAGACCATGTCTATGGTGGTCCTTCCTGAGAAGAAGGCACACTGGCTCTCAGGATAGTTTCTCTCAGCTAAATTTGAAGTCTAGGTAAAAGAATATGACTTAAATTTTTTCCCAAGATATTAAGAAGAGAGATTATTACCTCTGTGATTATTACAGTCACTTGTTTCTTTTTTTTTATGGAGTTGGATGAAATGAGCATCCTCTAAAATCTTGCAGAACAGTTTCTTCCTTCCAGCCGAGTAGCAATACCTCATGCAATCTTTGCAGTGAGTCTTTGCGCATTTGTGGACTTCAGCAGGTAAACAGTCAGATCCTGAAGCTTTCTTGTTGGGAATCTTTTTGATGCTTTGTTCAAGTTCCTCTTGTGTAGGTTTGGCATCCAGCAAAGTCATAACTTCAAACTTAGGCAATTCGTCCAGCACATGTTGGTCTACTACGGACTCCCTTGAGTATATCATTCCTTAGTGCTCAATCCATCTCTCCAATTGCTTCCCTTTATCAGTTATAATATTGCCATCCAGATCTTTCAGTGGAGATGTCTTGTTCTTTATTGGCCCAATGGCCTTTCTAATGGCCTCATACAACTGTCGACTGTCATCTGCGTCAGCTGACTGTTGGATTCTGTCACAAAGACACAGCCAAAATTCTTGATCACACTTCCTATTTGAAGCTATTTGAACAATCTTAAGAGCTTCTCTTAGGTTGTTGAGCAAATCAGTAATAGTGGACTTGTAGATGATCAGGTCAGATCTTTTCCTCTCAATGAGTGGCAGCAGTATCTCCAAATGGTCTAAGAACCAGTCAACATTTTTCCTAGTATTCTTTCCAAAGCTCTTGACTGCTGCATTGTACATACTTGTCTTCAGGACTTCCCATGCATCTGACGCAGTTTCATTCCTTCCAGCTATCTTTGCTACTTCTTCATTAAAAAGCCATTTCTTGACAGGATCATGGATTTGACACAAGTCAATACAAGGTTGTACAGCAGTTTTGTTACAGTAGATCTTCTTAGCTTGAAATTTCACTTTGCAGCAGACAAGAGAGTGGTCCGTGTCACAGTCTGCGCTTTAGAAGGATCATGTATGTAAGTTATCTTTCAAATATATATGTTTTTTCAATACCAAGTCCACCTGGTGCTAGTGCTTGAACCTCAGATGTCTCCCATGATGTTCTTCTGATGTTATCAGCAAAGAAAGTGTTGGTCACTGATAAGGATTGACTGGCACAGATCTTGAGAATTCTCTGACCATCGTCATTTATATGTTCAATGCCATGCCTACCCAGAATCCCAGGCCAGATCTCAGCATTGGACCCAATACTTGCACTGAAGACTCCAAGTATTAGGATTGGTTCTTTCCATGGATTCCTGCTGATCAATTCTTCTAGCTGTTGGTAAAAGCTATCCTACTCACCACTAGCCTGAAGAATTGGAGCATAGACACTGAAAAGCTTGATGAATCCCTTCGCTAAACTAACTCAAAGTGTCATGATATGTAAGGACACTGCAATCGGAGCGTCACACAATGACATAAGTTAATTTCTGATAGCAAAACCTTCATCATACTCTCTCCTTACTCCTTCAGGTTTGCCATGGCAGTAAATGGTGTAGTCTTTCTCCCTTATGAAGCCTGTATCTGAAAACAGAGTTTCCAAAAAAACGGCAATATCAATTCTGAAACATGCAAGTTCATTACTCAACATCGCTGTTTTCCTCAAATCTGAATTCAGATCAAAGTTGTATCCAGAGGACAAACTCCAAATATTCCAGCAAGCAATTCTGGAAAACAGTTGAGCCAGAATGTAAATGATGAGGCAGGGCTTATTTAATCTACCTTTTCTAGAGCCACCCTCACCCAAGGCAAGCAGTCCATCCCTAAGCAAGGCTGCTTAGAAATCTTGGGAGTTGCCCCAGGGCCCTTATGCCTCTCTCGGATCCCTGCAACAATCTTGCTAAGGCCTTCAGCTCATATGCCTAGGCAAAGTTATTGAGAAGCGGAGGCTGCCATAGAACTGTTGTCCCCCCTTTAGACCACTGAGCCAGAATCTAAAATCCAGAGTGAGTCTGGATGTTCAGTGATACAAAGGTTGTAGCATCTGCCAGAGAGCCAACCTAGATAGAGCTGCTAACTGCCTATCACTTCAGCGTGAGCACCTTTTCTGTCAGGGTGAGATCCTTTAGCCATTCTTCACCAACAAGTATCCACAAGGCAGTGGAGGATGCAGTTTAACATCATGCCGAGAACTAATCTCTTTATTTACTCAATACAGGTCCAATAGGTCAATGGTAAAAAGGCAAAAATTGTACTATGAAACTGGAACAGTCTCTGTTTAATTATTCTGAATGTGTATTTTAATTTTAGGTAGCTATAGTTTTTGGGTAAATTAATTAATGTCAGTTCAACCATGGCCTGAAGAAGAACTCCATGTAGCTTGAAAGCTTGTCTCTTTCACCAACAAAAGTTGGTCAAATAAAATATATTACCTCTCCCACCTTGTCTCAGTTCAACAATGATGCATAAGCATTTTCAACTCCATGGTTAAATGGTTATTATAACGAGTATACCTGGAAGCCAGCAAGATTACTTCATTTTTCCAACTCAGTTTATAAATTGCCATAATGGCTATGCAGGGTGGGAAAAAATGGAACTTTTTTTCAAGAACTATAAGATCTCTTGAAATTATTTTTTTTAATATAGCTTGGTCTGTTTTCTTACATGTAATGAAAACACTGAAATGAAACAAAGTAAATATATATGAATAGTTGTGAGTGGCTAAAATCATTGAGTTGTTCAGACTATTTTGGCCTCAAAATTATTCAGCTTCACTTTCTATATCTTTGACTTAAATTGCTCATGAGAATTCTTTTATCAGATACAGGAATGAACCCTCAAATTCACATAATTATGATTAGCATTCTACCACTGGATATTTTCCACCACTCCCAGGTACTAACAAATCAGTTGATTTCACATCTGCCTGCAACTCATATTTCCCAAAAGGATCTCAGAGATCATATTTGTTTCCATTTTCCAATGTACACTCCCACCTTTTCCCTTAAGGACTTACACAATTCACTTTAGTCAATCAATTCTTATTGATTGTTAGGTCTCGCTCATTCCCCATCTATCTTTGCTTTATTAGATACATTATTTGCTTTCTTTCCATTTGTCTTGTCAGCTACTTGCTGTTCTTTTGACTACTGTTGCCTCATAGTTCTCATTTAAGCTTTGTACTTTGGATCTGTTCACTTTTCATTCCAGCCAAAGCCTAAATTATCCTATTCTTAGTTTGTGCCTTTTCTATGCCAGACTGTACACTTAAGAGAGAAAGTCCAACTTTCAGTGGGCCAAACTACCTCTTTTTAAATCCTTCCCTAAAAAGTTACTTATTTCATGATGTCATCCCAGGTTTCTCTCTCACATAATGTCTCCAAAACTACCTGTGTTTTAGCTGTTTATCCCAGAGATCATATTTGTCTAAGGTAAACTGGAAGCTCCTTGGCATCTATGTAGCACAGGCTTTATACATTTTTGTGACTGGATAAGCTCCCTTTTTATAAGAGATAAGCAAAGCTGCAGGATTCACTTTGCAACTGTCACCATTGAGCCAAAACATGCTGGTTTGTTTGTGAGGTTCATATACTTCTTCAAGGGCATGATCAGCTGCCTCTTGACACCTTATCTTGCCTGATTTCTGAGACACTGACATGCTAGTGGCCAAACATCCCATTCCCTCTTCTTTCTTGGGCAAGGTTCCCCCATCCATGGATCTCCAGGGATGTCAAGTGACTATTTCCTATTGCAACATCAAGGAGGCAACCCTGATCCCAAAAACCCTAAAGTATGTTCAGAAGGCAGGAAGCAGCCTGCTCCCCAAACAGGAGAGGAAAAATTGGAAAACACTTTTATTGCAACTGGCTCCTACACTGATTACAGGGGAAGCCTTATAGATTGCTTAGCAAGGTAACTGGGGAAACACTGGGGATTCCCACGTGCCATAGATTAGGGATTATACAATATCCTAGGTGACTCCCCAAAGATTTTTCTAGCCACCAAAGGGAGAATATAAGAAACCACTTACCTTTGCACTGCTGCTGAAGGAATGCAAGGACTGTGTGAGATTAATGACTTTCCAAAGTGGGTAGGATGAAGGCAGGGCTATAGCAGAGTCAGGGATCAAAGAAAGAGGGAGTACAGGGAAGTGCAGCTCCTAATTATTTTCTTCTCTTGGGTTTGAGCAGGGAGATCAGCTCTCCCTCCTCACACTCCCGTCTATTCCTCCTATCATGCCAGCAAGCTAGAGGTGCTTAGCCAGTATGTTCCCTGCATGTTTCCACTCCACATTAGCTCACTGAGTTACAGAGAATGAGGCAGTAATCTCAAAGAGACTTCCATTTGTACATCCGCCCAGTGTTCTGGACATATTGAACCAGTGACTTCAGAAAAGCCTTCTCCCTGACTTCAGACCAGCAAGACAGAGGTCCTTAGTCACCTCAGAGTTCCCTTTGTCTTGACATCAGCCCAGTCAGCTACAGGTGCCAAGACCGTGAGTGACATCAATGGCCTACTGCTTGACATCAGACCAGGAAAATTGAGGTGTTGAGCTTGTGACATCACAGATACCTGTATCTTGACATGAGCCCAGCAAACCAAAAATGGTGAACTAGATACCTCACAGACATGTCACCTGAATTCTGTCTAGCAAGTTAGAAGTTCATAGCCAATGAGCTTACAGCATCCTGTGCTCTGACATCATGCCAGCAAGGCAGAGCTGCTGATCCAGTAACCTCAGAGAGGCTCATACCTTGCCATGAGTCCAGTAAGGTGGAGGTGCTAAGCCAGGAATTCTGAAAGACACTTAGTAATCTCACCAAAGCTTTTTCATCAGCCAGAAAGTTGATTGTGCTGAGCTAGTAACTTCACATAGTGGTGTAACTTGACATCAGCCCTGAAATAAAGATTTACTGAAGAGTCCTTTAAGTAAGGGTTAGTAGTAGAGGCTGTGCTATGTGGGAACTCTTTTGCTAAAAGCAGAGGGAAACTTCCACCTTCTCTTACTCTCCTGGGCTTGGGGGGGAATTCATCTCTCCAAGTTCCATCTCCTCCAGTTTTTTAGCACTGACTGATGAAATAAGCATTCATTAAGCAAATAATCTAGAATAGAAAGCACCAGCAGGAGTTGGTACCTGGCTGGGGAGTTTACTGGGCTCCATGCCTACCTGCCTTTAAGTGAAGCAGCACTGACAGGAGAAAAAGTACTGTCCAAACGGAAAGACTCATATCAACCTCATTTCCTCTATAGCAGGGGTGGCCAACCTGAGCCTGAGAAGGAGCCAGAATTTACCAATGTACATTACCAAAGAGCCACAGTAATACGCCAGCAGCCCCCCCACATCACCTTCTCTCCCACCCCCCGTTCCCAGCGCCTCCTGCCCACCAGCAGTCCCACCGATCAGCACCTCCCCATCCCTCCCTGCACCTCCTGATCAGCTGTTTCGTGGCATGTAGGAGGCTCTGGGGGTGGGCACAGGGGAGGAGCGAGGGCACAGCAAGCTCAGGGGAGGGAGTAGGAAGGGGTAGAGTGTGGGCAGGGCCTATGGCAGAGCCAGGTGTTAAGCAGTGAGCACCCCCCCCCCGGGCCACCCCTGCTCTACAGGAAGATCCTTCCCTCCCTACCAGGGAGAAATGGAGAGGAAAAGCTCTCTCCCTCACTCCCAGCATGGAAGAGGGAGGTCCTTCCTCTGCCCAACACTACCTGGATTTGAGGGGGAGAGCAATGGTTCTGTCAGCTCCTTTTCCTCTTCTGGAACCCACGGAGCGATGGGCAGGTGGATGTGTGAGTACAAGACAGGTTCCTCTATGTAGTTCCACATTCTAGAAAGATTAGATCACTTCCTTTCGGGTCACACAAGATGTAAAGACTCTATGTGCTCAAGAGCCCTTTGCTCTACTTTCATGTAGTTTAGGGAATTTCAAACTCACCATCCACAAGAACTGTTTCATAGATGCAAGACAGCGACTCTTTGGCTTCTTCATTCTGTGGTTCATCTAAGAAAAGAAAGATACTTTAATGGATGACATCACCCTGAAAACATCTTGAAATGAGCATCTCCCTGGCCAGTCTCCCACTGCTTCTTAAGTTGTTTCTTAAAATGTTTAATTCTGTACTCCAGCAAGGACAGGTCTGATGACCATTGGTGGGATGAGAACTACTTTAGGAACAACTTATTTTGGGACAACTAGTTAATTCCAGGGCATTAGCAGTATATATTACAGATTTTTTTTAATTGAAGCTACAACAGAGGTTTTCTTCCTAAAAATATTAAAACCTGCTTGTTATTCAGCTACATTTTTCAACTTACATACTAGGAGTGAGCAATGTATTAAATGTTAGTTAATTAATAATTTATTTTTTTTACTATGTGGAATAAGTAATATGATAGCATGAGTGAGAAAAGAAAACTATACTGGCACAGTTTATACTATGAAATGCAAAGCTTTGCCACTCGAAGCCAATATGGTCAGTGGTTCAGTCTTCACAGCAGCACAATGATGTGGAATTAAGGTAGAAGTCCCACTGTAGTCAGTAGGAGTATGTGGACTGATGGCAGCATTAGGTCCTAGTTAGTTTTTACTTTGTTACTGTCAATAGTTTAGGTACACAAAAGAAGACTTCTGAGAAATGAAATTCCTAAAGAAGGGAATCACAACGGATGAGGTTCCATACGAAATCTTCATTTTGACACACTGTTCTCCATTGATGGGCATTTCACACAATCACATAGAAAACCTGCACTTCTCATTAGTCTATTAGGTATTATTGCCACTGAAATGATTCTCTGCAAAAATTAATACAAATTCTTTTAAATCTGTTATATGAAAGGAGAGATATAATAAAGCATCACTGTTTTCTTAAAATCAATGAACAAGTGTATTAATGACTCTTCTGTGAGTAAATTATGTATATATTTCTTCACTGGCAAACTTGTGGCATAACTGGAGCATCGGATGGGAAAGTAACCACAATATTAAAGAGCATTTTGCACAAATGCAATATCAGAAACTGAATGGAACAAAATAAAAAACTATAATTTGACAATATATAGAAAGATTAAAAAAAACAACAAATGAATCTTAGAAATAAGGCAGGGCCCGGTCATTTATTTTTGCTTGCATTCCCACCCCTACCTCCCATTTGAGGCTAAATCCTGAGGTTTCTTACACAAAGGCCAAAATATCTTAAAAGTGGTGGGCCTGCTGCGGAAGAGAAGATGAGGATGGGGACAATCTGGGGAGATCCCTCACAAGGCTGTATACACCCTTCTGGTACATGCATCATCATAGCTTACCAAAAATGATGGGAATGTGGGCTTGTACAGGATTGTGCCTGAGGTATGTATAGTATGAATCTACATGGCTACAGTTTGGTAAGGTGAGGAACAGGAGCCTGTGCCCTTTATTCTTCTCTGTTCTACCATTAACTGAATGTGACCTAGCTGCATGAGTGCCTCAAGATCTATTCTTGCACTAAAGGTGAAGATTCCATCCCCACAAAATCCCTCATATCTTTTGTGGGCAAGGCTATTTTTTTCAGAATTAGACCCGTGATTTCTCCATTTGTTTTCTTGCCTGATAAAACTGTATTTGTGTTTTTCTTTGTGTTATGGTCCCCACTGAAATCTTCAATGCTTTTACAAATAATTATTACTGCAGCAACTCACAGTATTCCTTGGGTATTTCCTAGGTACTATATAGGGAATACCAAGAATTCTGCGGTAATCTTATCTACTTGCAAAGGCAAAAGCAAAAAATGATTGCCATCAAGTGAGACTTTGACCTAGTTCAATTTGATGTGCTAGGCTATGCACTCTTCCTTCAGTCTACCTGACAGGAGCAATGAAACCCCTTCATGTAGTGAAAAGCTTCTACCTAAGGAAACTCGCTGTATGACAAGGCCTGAGGAAAAACTAACCTAAGTAGATTAACAGAGGTTAACAGAGGGTTCCCCGATTGCCAAGGCAGGGGCCAAGTTTTGGGCTGGGGGGTGTGTGTGTGTGTGTGTGTGTGTGTGTGTGTGTGTGTGTGTGTGTGTGTGTGTGTGTGTGTGTGTGTGTGTGTGTGTGAGGCAGAAAGCCAGCAGAAAGTGAAAAAAAAAACCCAGTGATGAGCGTGACCCTGAGGTGAAGCACAGAGACAGAGCTTCTTGGGCAAGAACTTGCAGGAGAAGCAGGCTTGAAGATTTCTGAGCAAGGAAACTCGCTGCTGTTTGTTTCTACTGTGTTCAAGGAAACAGAATTTTGCATACATACTTTGGAAATAAAGAGGATTGCACCAAAGAATATACCTGATTCAGATCACCAATTTCTCCTCCTAAGAGAAACAGCCCTGCAAGGACACAAATGTTGGCTAACCACTTATGTCAGAGGAGCAGCAAGCTACTTGTACCAAGATAGGTGAAAAATACAAGTAAGTCAGGTTTAAAACTGTTAGGGGCAACCACCTTAATATCAATTGCATTTAAAATAAAACCTGACAGAAATATTATTTTTATTTGTATTATAGTAATGCCTACAAGCTCCCACTAAAATTGGGACCCATTGTGCTACCTGCTGTAGAGACACAGTGAGACATAGCCAGCATAAAGAGATTGCAATCTAAATGGATAAAAGAGACAAAAGATGGGAGGAGAAACAGAAAAGTAAAGTGACTTCCCAAAGTCATGTGGGAAAACTCGGAACAGAACCCATGTCTCCTTATTTCCAGATCAATGCCCTAGCCAGTAGGCTAAACTGCCTCTCTATGAGACAAAAAAACCACCCCACTGCACCCCTAAATTGAAGATCTGAGTTCTGAGGTGACTTTTTATCACTATCTTGAAGTGAGAACAATGGGACTGATGAGGGCATAGGAACAATAGGTGCAGGAATTATTTGTTTTCTGTCTTTACCTGTCACTTCAACCCCAACATTCTTCTGCACTCCATCACCTCAATGAGTAGTGTAAGCAGTTATGCTGCTGTAGGAGCCTGGCAGGGACAATACAAAGCGTGTTTCACAGTTTGATTATTCACTTGCAAATTAAAGTAAACTTTTGTGGGACAGTCTCCTTGCTTTTCCCTGCAGCAGAAGTCCTGAGCAGCATTTGGTAAAAGAAAAAAATCAATGGCTGCTGGAGGGGAAAAAAGGAGGGTAGAAACTAAGACACTACTTAGATGCCACATGATGGAATCTCTCACTCAAAAATTAGGAAATGCCAGAATTAAGATTGCCTGTGCAACTTTAATTCAGCCCACTTGAGCATGTGAATTAATTACAAAAATCACATACTATTTTTTTCATATGATCCAGGAGGATGGACCTGCTCTGGAGGTGATTTGTGGCTGTGTAGTGAAGGAGGTTGTTGTCTGTAGGACCTCTGCCTCATTTGTTATGGAAGTTGGAAGGTGTGCAGTGAGTGAGGCTGGGGATTGCAAAAAAAAGAAAGAATAGTCTCATGGTTAAGGTCTTATGGCTAAGGCAGTTGAATGCTGTTCAGAAGAACTGGATTCTATCCAGAGCGGGGATTAAATTTTTCAACCAAAATTTTTTGGCAAAAATAAATAAATAAATAAATAAATAAATAAATAAATGATGAAAATGCAGATTCGGTGATTCGCAAACATTTCATGAATTTGTCAGTTTTGCCAAAATGTTTGCTTAGAAACAACAAAAATATTCTGAGAAAAAAATCAAAACATTTTGATTTGACCTTTTAAAACAAAACATTTAAATTGTTCAGTTCAAAAAGACTTTTCATTTCAAAATTTTCTTTAATTTATTTTGTAACAAATCAAAATGTTTAAAAATGCTCAAAATCTAAAATGAAATGTTTCATATTGGGTCAAACAGAACATTTTGTATGATCCAAAAGGTATTTTATTTTTCAACTTCTTGAAACTGCCAATGAAGAAAAAAAAATCAGTTATTTGCTTAGCCCTAATTCTATTCCTGCCTCTGCCACAGAGTTCCTATGAGATACTAGGCAAGTCACTTAAACCAAGCTTTTCAGATTTGATCAACTAATTGTGTGTTCCTCATTTGGTGGGTACCCAACCTGAGACCCTGGGCTCCAATTTGCAGAAATGCTGGGCACACACAAATGCAACTGAACTCTGCAGGAACTTCATTTTTAGCATATGAAGTGCTATGTAATGCTACATATTCTGAAAGGCACAAAAAGGCAGTGGAAACTTTGTACCTTAATCTCTGTGCCTCAGTTCCCCATCTGTAAAATGGGGATATCATCACTCATTCACCTCAGCAGCGTATTATGAAGATAAAATTAATTAATGTTTGTGAAGCACTTGGATACTATAGTGATGAGCATCAGTGAGAAGCTCATGAGGAAATATAATTTTGTCTTAAGAACAGGGTTTCAATAGTGTGCAGCAAATAAGGCCAAACACTAAAATATAAAGTATTGACTAGCTGCTCATTAAGTGAGCACTAGCCATACGGTGAACTGAATGAAGCAGGAGTACTGTGGGAAAAAAAACAGTATGTGTCATGTCATTAAATGATATATCATAATGCATACATATCAGGGGGCTGAATTAAGGTCACACAGAAACCTTAATTCTGGCATTTCCTACTTTTGTTTGCCTAACTGTAACCTTAATAATGTTTTTTTTAACACCGAGGGGCATTACAGTAATTTCACTGAAGGCTAGGTGAAATTCTGTTCTCAGTTACACCAATACTTTGGTATCATAAAGGTTGATTGTCTTTAGTATTATCTTAAGCATGACAACTTTTTCATTCAATTTATGACATTTATTTTTCCTAATTTCCCCATGAAGACTACAAATGATGCTTAAAGTTGCAGTCAAAATAGTGTGGCAAAAATTACAATAAGAATGCATTTCAAATGTTCTTCTGAACTAATAATTCTTAGCTAATTAATAAAAATGATTAAAGTATATTACAGATAAATGTCCGTGGTGTCTTACACCACTATTTTATACCCCTAGATTACATATCCTCCCAAAATACTTGCTAGAAATCTTAAGCCCCTGATATTTGTAAGAGTTAAAAAAACTCTCAGATCTGTAATTAAATATTAATTAATGGCTGTCCTCCTTTACACTGTACAGTTCATTTCTAAACACAAACAAACTTGGAGTTAGAGGGAAAATAATCATAAAACCACTAATTAACTTAAAAAGTAAGAAATGCATAAACCCATATAAACATGCAATTAGTGCATACAGTATAAGACAGCAACGTTTAGTTTTCTATTCATTTGAGATATATCATCAGTAAAACTCTTTATAAACTTGTCCTATTAGCTGAGAAAAAAAAATTTAAGATGTCAGTGCATTCACTTTACCAGGTGTAAACAGTTTTCATCCAGTTCGTGTCTGAAACAAGAGGAAAACATTGCATACTCTATACATACTTCATTATCCAAGGGCACACAGGTCATCACAACTGGTTAGACACATCAAAACCCAAACTGCCAAAAGAGTTACAGAAATCTGATTATATGACGAGGAAAGGCCTCTGGCTTTTCAGAATTAAGAAAAGAAGGGGGAAGTCAAGAAGTTTAATCAGCAAGAGACTGGCAGTCTAGGGAGCTGGGTTATTGGCTATAGAGTTTTTCACCTCCAGCTCAATTCCAGTCCTTGTTAGAAACATCCATAAAAATTATCATGCCCTATATGAAATGAGTCAGTGGTAATGAGCAAGACAATATCCACATCACAAATGCAATACTACCATCACACTGGCACCCTTGTAATCAGTCGGCAAAGCTAAACTTTGACATATCATGGAGATGAACATCTCCGGAAGTTCTAGGAGTTGTCCCCTCAGAATAGTTGTGAGATATATTGGCAGGGCAAAATGGAAAAGCTTACTGTTTGATTCTGTGGATGAAGAGAGGACTTCAGTTCTCCAAAAGCCCCTTCCACAAGTAATAAACTCACCCAGTTTGTTTTTGTTTTAAAACAGAAAGTGTAATTGGCATTTGAGACATTGCTCACTGAGTACAATGTTTCATTGACTTAAATCACTTAGAGCAGGGGTGGCCAACCTGAACCTGAAAAGGAGCCAGAATTTACCAATGTACATTGCCAAAGAGCCACAGTAATACGTCAGCAGCCCCCCCGCATCAGCTCCCCCGCCCCGCTCCCAGCACCTCCTGCCCACCGGCAGCCCCATCGATCCGTGCCTCCCCCTCCCGCCCCTCCCGATCAGCTGTTTCGTGGCATGTAGGAAGCTCGGGGGGGTGGGGGGCGGAGGGGGAGGAGCGAGGGCACAGCAGGCTCAGGGGAGGGGGTGGGAAGGGGTGGAGTGGGGGCAGGGCCTGTAGCAGAGCCAGGGGTTGAGCAGTGAGCACCCCCCAGCACATTGAAAAGTTGGCGCCTGCAGCTCCAGCCCTGGAATTGGAACCTATTCAAAGAGCCGTGTATTAACTTCTGAAGAGCTGCACGTGGCTCTGGAGCCACAGGTTGGCCACCCCTGACTTAGAGTGGTGTCCACAAGAAAGGTCAGCATTTCCCCAAGGCCTAGTTCCATTCAGGCAAAGGGGCTCTCTCATTGTGGATCCTTTTTGCTGTTGAATTTTAGTGCCATGTAGCATTTCAGTTTTGTTTGTTTTTTTGTTTTTTACATAGACTGCTTGCCATTGTCAATGGCGAAACTCCTATTTACTTCACTGGGGCCAGGATGTCATCCCTTTGTTAAAAATTATTTAGCACTAGTAGCCTGCTGTTTGCTTAAGAAAGTTCACATTTTTATTAATTATTTATAGTCCAGCACTGGTGTGAATTGGACTTTGCAGTCAAATAAGATGATTTATAACGTTACAAAGGGTCTACATAATATATGTCATAGTGGATTCAAAATGCTCAGTAGAACAGGTCTTTCTGTCTTATCCCTGGTGCAATTCCAGTGAAATCAGTGTCTTTACACCAGCAATGAATGAATGTTACTCTTTTTATAACAGGAAACTGATACAACAAAAGGTTCAGTGGAAATAGAGGGGTTTAATTTTTTCTCCTCTGCCCTGAGAAAGTGTAATAAGCAATGTACCTGAATTTGGTGTGAATCGTTGCATATTTTAAGCTCTATTTGCCTCAGCTTGTTTGCATTTTGGACTACTAGTTATATGACAACTATAAATTTGTAATACTGCAGACTTTCAGAGCTGCACCCTGTTAATTGATGCAAAAGCAGTTTTTCTAATGTTGTTCTTTACACTGACAATGTGTGTGGTAGTATACTCATTACATTTTAGTCAAGGATTAGAAGTCAATGGCATATTGTTGTCTCAGACAGAATATATGTATTCATTTTGTGAGGCTCACTGCCTAGGCCTAAGGAGAGTATGAATACAATTTTCAACCTTGATCACTGCTGTTAGCCAACTCTCAGCCTAGGCAAAGCTGTCATCTCTTTATACCTCTTGCGCTGGGTCACCTCTGGAACCACCTGCCAAGTTTACTGTTCCCCCAAGGGAGCTGAGCTCACTCTCAGGGTCCTTTCTGAGTCCAATTACCTCCAGTCCCTGGCACTGCTCCTCAGGTCCAGCTACAGGACACTGTCAAAGAGCAGACTTCCGAGCCCCTCTCTCAGGGCTGCAGTGCCTGTCTGTTTACCCTAAACAAGAGAGGAAAAAGCAGAGTCTAGTCTCAGCCTAGGCTTGCTAGTAGCCTCTCTTCTTAGGCAACTGCTCTGTGGCCAGCTTCACCTTTTTTAAGCTCCTCTTCTCTAGGTCGTGCATGCTCTGCAGGTGTGCCCAATTGGCACTGCCTGAGTGCAGGAATGGTTGTTAGACTTGTTGTCATTGGGATGGGGGCATGTCTGATCACAGTCACCTAATTCCTCATTTAGGTATCTATGGGCTGATGTAAGTGGCTAAAAATGTAGATTTAAGCATCATTACACCTCTACCCCGATATAACGCGGACCTCAGGAGACAAAAAAAAAATCTCACTGTGTTACAGGTGAGACCGCGTTATATCGAACTTGTTTTGGCCCCCCCGTTCCTTGTTCCCTGACCGCCCCCTCCAGAGACCCTCATCCCTAATCACCCCCAGGACCCTACCCCCTACCCAACCCCCCTGCTCCCTGTCCCCTGACTGCTCCAACCTCTATCCACACCCCCGTCCCCTGACAGGCACTCACCGGCATTGACGGGAAGCGGAGAAACGCAGCCCCAGCCCGCTCCACTCCGCCACCTCCCAGCCGTGGTGCTCCGCTTCCCACCGCCAGTGAGTGCGGGGAGGTTGGGGAAAGGACGCCCCCCGTACTCACCGGTGGCAGGAAGCAGAGCGCCGCAGCCCCCGCTCACTCCGCTTTCCTTGCTGCGGCCCCAGCCATGTCGCTGGGGGGGAAGGGTTGGGTTAAGGTCCCGCACTCACCTGCGGTGGGAAGCGGTGCGCCACGGCTGGGAGCGGGCAGAGTGGAGCGGGCTGGGGCCGGGCTGCCTTCCCCCAAGTCCCCTCCCCCAAGCGACATGGCTGGGGCTGGGGCTGGGGCGAGAGAAGCAGAGCGGGCTGCTCCCGGCCCCCCGCTAATCCCCAGGGCCACTCTGGGATTGTGGGGCCCCCAAAAGTGCTCCCCACAGCTCCTGCCTCCCAGACCTTGGTGGGGTGGGGAAGCCCCTGACCGCCCCCGAGACCCTCTGCCCTTTATCCAACCCCTCGGCCCCGGCCCGGCAGCGTGTCGGAGCTTTACCGCATTGTATGCAAACCTGCGTTATATTGGGCCACTTTATATCGGGGTAGAGGTGTATTTAAGTGCTCAATTTTAAATAAATGGATTTCTTCTGTGGGTCATGAAAAAAGGGCCCTCTTTTTCTTTAGGAACAGGCTGTAGGAGAAGAGAAGAGGACTGCTGTGTTTATTTTTGTCAACACCATCAAGTAAAATAGAGCCATTAAAGAGAGTGCTAGATGCTAAGATTCCCAAGTCCTAGATAGATTCAAAGTCCTACCAAACAGTCTCATAAAATAATAAGCTCATTTTAGAAACATTATCAGAGAGGTATCTATAGAGAGTAAAATTTTCAAAATCTACCCTCTCTTTTTGCATCTGCAAGATGAGGACAGAAATAACTGCAGAAACAATTTAAGTGATTTAGAGATCTAAGTATCTAACTGCACATGCAAATCAGTTACTTAGACATTGAACCTGTCTAAATTGTGCCTACAAATGATTGTGGGAATAAAAATAGAGGCCCAGTTAAGTCTAGGCTGAAAAACCAGGCCCATAGGATCTCTTTCTTAATGAATATATAACGGTAACCATCATTTCTAGGAGAAAGTATGTGCCTAGAATCTTGGCTGTCTGCAGTGTCAGGTTGACAGCTACCCTAGAGTGATGAGAAGGGGCCAGGGAAAGAGAGGAGGGGGAAAGGCATAGAGTAAAACACAGTGTTGAACTGTACTTTCATCAATATTAAGAAAAGCTGCGGCAAAGAAAAGTCAAAATACTAAATTAATAGAGCCACTTTGCATTAAAATTAAACACACAGTTATGTAGAAGAGAAAATAGAATCTCAGTTGCTAGCTTGGGAAAATACAACCTCCTAAGTCCTAACTTTTCTGTACAGCCTACATTTCTAATGACAAACAAGTATTCAGACAATTAAAAAAAATAGAAGAAAGGTTTTAATTGAGCTGCTCAGGATAACATCACTGTAAAAATGTTCACACCTTTTAAGAAATCTTGCTATGCCAATCTCTCAACAGCAAAAATATTTGCATTCTTCCTCGCACTAAACAGGAACATAGTAAAATCTGCCACCATCCAGGAAACATATGTTACAAAGCATAATGCCTGAGTCTCAGTTCCTCATTTGTTCCCCCATGAATGCTCTCAACCACAGACAGCAAATCCTCCCGATTTTAGGTTTTCTTTGAATCATGCTATTCTGTGAACTGGATCTCTAGTGGGTACATTATCTAACTATCAACTAACACCTTTATTTGAAGTGTGCATGTTAATTAGTATTATTTATTTGGGTAGCATTATAAGAGTACACAGCTGGAGAACAGTGCCAAAGGGTTGAAGTTGGCACAATCTGGTGTGGTAAAGGATATTTCGGCCAAATGAAGAGATATGGAGCTGGATCTCTTGGTCCATTCTATCCACTTCATGCTGCTCAGACAGCACAAACAGAATAGTCCAGCTGCAAATTAACTAGCAGAGAATCCCCTTGCCCAGAATTCCCTCCAGGCGTAAAGCCAGAAAACCCTGCTTCTGTGCCAGTCAGCCACTCGGACGTAGTGGCACGGCAGGGCAGAGTTTGTTAACACCAAATCTACATTGATGTAAAGTCTGAGAGATTGTAAACCAGTGACAGAAATTAGAACAGGACCTCTTCTGTTCTATCTAATGCTAGGACTAGCCCAATACTGAATCACAGAGCCAAAATCAGCTGCCAAATGGCCTCCTGTGCCCTACAATGAATGGAATTCAGCTGCAGAGGAGAACTGATGCTGTGGTGTCAGGTAGTTAATACTGAAATGTGCCATGGAATAAATGGGTTTTAAGGAGAAGAATGGGAGAGTTTTATGAATATTGACTAGGAGGTGGGGCGCAAGGTGGTACAAATGTGCAGAGTGAACAAATTAGCAGCAATTAATAATGTTATGAGCAAATGGAAAAGGAAGGAGTAAAATACATATAATATTGTGTTCTGTTTGGTCACTATGTCAAAAGTTGTTGCAGAAGCAGAGGGGAACAGAGATAGGTGATGAAAATAAGAACAAAAGAATGGCCATACTGGGTCACACCAAAGGTCCATCTAGCCCAGTATCCTGTCTTCCGACCGTGGTCAATGTCAGGTGCCCCAAAGGGAATGAACAGAACAGGTAACCACCAAGTGATCCATCCCCGTCGCCCATTCCCAGCTTCTGGGAAACAGAGGCTAGGGACACCATCCCTGCCCATCCTGGCTAATAGCCATTGATGGACCTATCTTCCATGAATTGATCAAGTTCTTTTTTGAACCCTTTTATGGTCTTGGCCTTCACAACATCCTCTGGCAAGGAGTTCCACAGGTTGACTGTGCATTGTGTGAAGATTAAAATTAGGTGTGGCCGGGCAGGCTTCCACATGAAGAGAGACTGAAAGTATTTAGCTTAGTGAAGAGTAAAAGGAGACATGATGGGGCATACAAAACATTGGTATACGAAAGGTAAATCAAATGCATCTCTTGTTCTTTCATTGAAAAGTAACACATTTAAAACTGATTAAAGGAAAAAAATTGTTTTACAACATCCGTAAATTGTTTTACAACATCCAAAAATCACCGATACAGGTTATCATTGAGACCGAAAGCTTAGCAGGATTCTGAATAAAAGATTAACATGGATAATGCAAACATCCACAGCTACATTAGTCAGAAGTAAACAATATAAAAGATGTAAACCTTTACTTCAGGACATATCACTAACTGATACAGATTAGGAAGAAACTTTCATTGTAACCGAGTGATTTTCATTTTTTTTTTTGCACCTTCCACTGAAGCAACTGTTACTGGCCACTATTAGAGACAGGATATTGTGGATGCCTTGTCACTTTACGTTGTCATATTCTGCAGTCTGACCACTGTAAACAAATGCTTTGTGACAACTGACCAAAATGAAGAAACACCTTTCTTCTAAGAAACTATATTTGGTTTTTTTTAATAAATGTTTGCAGTTTCCTGTTTGCGGTTCCCACTGATATGGAAGTACAGTCCCTATGCTAAATTCTCCTCTTAGCTATACTGGTGTGATCCCATTGACTTCATTCCCATGAATGACAAGGTTACTGAGCCAAAGAGCTCTTTCTCCCATTCAATAGTCAAGCATCAGTAATGCACTGTAGGAAGGTGCAGAACTTTTGGGATGACTCCTTCTGGAAGCCAAATCGGGCGACTCTGATTAGCTTTACTCCAGAACATAAAAGGAAAGAGAGGCCTTGAGAGAAAGGTAGGAACTCCTAGAGCAGAGGTAGCCAAACTTACTGATCCTCCGAGCCACATAAGATAATCTTCAGAAATTCAATAGCCGGGTGCACCTGTTTGGGGCTTCTGCCCTGCGATAGGGTGGTGGGGCGCCTGCCAGGGCCTTCAGCAAGAGTGGGGCTGAAGCCCCAAGCCCCAGCAGGTGCCTCCTGCAGGGCTGAAGCCCCTAGACCCCTCCCCACTAAAGGTCATAGCCCCACCACCCTGCCACAGGGCAGAAGCCCCAAGCCTTCCCCTCCTCCCCCACCAGTCTGGCAGGTGGAGAATTGGGGGGGGGCCTCCATGAGCTGCACTTTTACTGTAAAAGAGTCACATGTGGCTTCAGTTTGGCTACCCATTAGGAAATGTGCAAAAAGGAGCTTCTGCAGAGGAGGGGATCTAGAACTTCTGTTTGTAAGTACAGTTGTGTCTGTTCACTTGGGTCCAAGCATGCTTTCAGTTACACACCAGTGTTACTGCAGGGTAAATCCACGTTCATGTAATTAAAAACTGGATCTACTTCTTCACACCACTGCTGTAGTTTTATACTTGTGCAACTCCACTTCATGACAGCATTTTGGTAGAGTTGCTCTAGCATAAGACTGGGACAAGGGAGTGAGGAAAAAAATCAGACACTATGTTTTAATTCATATTCCTGGACTTTTGAGTACTTCATTTTCCAACCTTCAAATGTTTAATGTCAAGTTTTTCATGGACTTTCCTTCCTTTTTTTTTTAAAGTAAAAAAAAAGAAAACTCTGATGTGGAGCTACTTGCTAGATAGCAGTACAACATTCTACCCTGCACGTAATGTGCAATTTCTGAGGTCAAGGCTCATGTCCTGCTTCACTGAGAATGCACTTTGCATGCTGAATGAAAGTTTTCGAACAGCAGCTGTAACAAAAAACTAACTTATATGGGGGCAAGTGTGTGTGTGAATAGTATAACCACACAAAACAGAAGGAGTTTGGAAGCAGACAGAGGACTGAGAGGCCATGAAAAAGCAGCAGCAGCAAATGCCTATCAGAAGTGCATATCGGGTGATGTGTGTGGAGCCTGTGATAATATTACTGGAGTAATATTTGGAGCCTCCCCAAATTGATTGCGATTCAGTCTTCCTACAAAATGGACTGCAGACAGTGCTAGGTACAAAGTGACTCCTCAGTTCCATTTCTACAGCACAGTAAAGTACTTGCAAATGAATTTCAACCCTGTGCAATGGGCCAGCACAAGACCTATTCACTACTTAAGCTCTTAAAATAACTCTTATGTTGACCTCCTGCTCAGTGCTGATCTGCCTCAGCAGTCACATAACATACATATACAGGATGCAATTCTATTTAGCAGAAACTTCTTGTTTCAGCTACTGCAGAAGATTAGCATACTATTTCAGCTTGTGTGTGCTTCGGAGAGAAAAAGAATGACTGAAGTAAGCCCAAACTTTGTGGATGGCATATTTTTCCATATTAGCACATTGCCTAGGAAGTTCTGAACTAGGAAATTAAGACAATTTGAAAGTTATAACAGGTTTCAGAGAGGTTGCCGTGTTATTCTGTATCAGTAACAACAAAGTGGAGTCCTTGTGGCAACTTAAAGACTAACAACTTCATTTGAGCTTAAGCTTTTGTGGGATATAACCCACTTCATCAGATGTATGGGGTGGAAAAATAATTTTCCCTCTGTTGATACTCACACCTTCTTATCAACTGCTGGGAATGGGCCACATCCACTTTGATTGAATTGGCCTTGTTAGCACTACAAAAAGTAATTTTCCCTCTGTTGATATTCACCCCTTCTTGTCAACTGTTGAGAATGGGCCACATCCACTTTGACTGAATTGGTCTCGTTAGCACTGACCCTCTACTTGGTAAGGCAACTCCCATCTTTTCATATGCTGTATATTTATTCCTGCTTACTGTATTTTCCACTCCATGAATCTGATGAAGTGGGTTATATCCTACAAAAGCTTAAGCTCAAATAAATTTGTTAGTCTCTAAGGTGCCACAAGGACTCCTCGTTGTTTTTACTGAAAGTTATGAGACATGCATACACATTTTTCAACCATACTAATGGCAGGCATTAGATTGATATAATTATCTGAACAAAGGGGTCAGAGAGACAAGAGTATATCATCCCTTTAAGCTCACTAGACAGCTATGAAGAACATTCACTGCAGTGCTAGACTTTCCAAAGTTGCATACTCCTTACTCTGGATCTAAGAGGAGGATAACTTTAATCATAATTAAGTGACAAATATATCATCAGCAGGATTAAAATTTAAAATTACCTTGTTGAATAACGCCAGCAACAATGGAGAGATATTCCTCGGGATCCTGATCGGTGGAGATCTCTTGGCTGCTTTGGTCTAAGGTCAGTATCTCATGTAGAACGTCTGAGTTCTCCACCCCACAAAGTAGAATCACTACCCTACCAGAAGGCTCAAGGACCCTGTCCAGGAAATATCTTCTCTTTTGATTCAGGCATTTTAGAAGTCCATTTGATAGTATGAGCAGTTTACATCTATAACAGGATAGAGAGAGTGACTCTAGATGCTGAATAGACAAAGTCTCTAGGTTGTAAAGTAAGATTCCTTCTTCCTTTATAATGTGTTTGAAAAGCGATTTTAAATACAGAGCCCATTCTTCTGCCTCTTCTTCATAAATCACCAGAATGTCCTTTGCATTTTCTGTAGAAAGAAAAGATTTTTAAACCTCCATTTTATCTAATATCCACAGCTAGCATGTTAGATTTTTTTCTCTTTGTAATTTGAAACAGAATGGCAGAGATAGAAATTTGGGTTTTCAACTGCAGAAAAATTTGAAATTTATGTTCCAAACTAGAATATAAATATTTTTCAAATTTCCTGTGGAATAGAAATTCTGATAAAATATCCCTTTTGAAATTTTTTGAAATTGTTTCAAAACAAAATCTGTTTAATTTTTTCCTTTTCATATTATTTATATCATAGAATATCAGGTTGGAAGGGACCTCAGGAGATCATCTAGTCCAACCCCCTGCTCAAAGCATGCCCAATCCCCAATTTTTGCCCCAGATCCCTAAATGGCCCCCTCAAGGACTGAGCTCACAACACTGGGTTTAGCAGGCCAATGCTCAAACCACTGAGCTATCCCTCCCCATAGCTGTCATTATGTCTCAGTAGTAGTAGTAGTAGTGCATCTCACATATCATATGTCATATTATGCAGACAAAATATAATACTCAAAACAATTACTTTCTTATTTTTATTGTATTTTATTTACAAAAAATATTGGGGCAGCTGCTACTTAATACAGATTAAAGCACCTTATTTTGTTGTTGAAAATGTCTCTTGTTTGTGATGTAATGAAGTAGTTTAACACTTTCAAAAAGAAAATAATTGTTAAAGCATCAAACTGTTTAATTACAAGTTAAACAGGAGACACTAATTTAAAAAATAATAGAATACTTTGAGTATATTCTGTCATCATAATATGACATACCATATTATGACATGATTTGACATATATGGTTTATATGTCATTTGATGCACTACAACAATTGATGTGTTGCGAACTGGGTTGGTTGTTTTTTCTATATATTTATTTTAAAATATTAATTTAAATGCTAATCTAATAAAAATAGGAATAGTTCAGCATCTGGCAAGTTGCTGCAGCTAGAGAAACAAAAGGAAATGTCAAATAAAGTAGATAAAGGCACACCCATGATGCTGATATTATAAATGATAGGATGCCATTGACACCACTGATACATTGAGCAACAACAGTATGCAGCAACATACAATAGGACATCAAATGAATTAACACAGTTCTATTGTCACAAAGTTAATCACAGCTGGGTCTAAGCAACAGCATCCACAGACTACATACTTTTAGTTTCATAATACAGGTTTGTATGCTGTGGACCATATTCTACACTCAGTTTTCATGACGTAAATCTGAAGTAACAACACATATGAAATTACACCTCCTTTATGCCATTTTAAGTGTGAACAGAATTTGGCCAACACGTTTGATAATTATATTAGTGTAAAAGCTCCGGTTTTAGATTTCTCTTAATAGAAAGCACCAAATGAATAGAAAGTTCATTTCTATCTCACTATACACTAGTTATTTTGATTTTTTAAAATACTGTAAACAAACAAAGGTTAGACATGGGAGCTGCATAGCTCTTATAGGCATATAAACACATACCACACAACAGCATACATCAACAATAAATACTAACCAATTAGAGAATTAAAAATGCATAAATCAAACATCCTCTGTCATTTATATAATATTACATATGCGGTAGAACGGTGGCATAAGTACAAGACCCAAGAAACAATGTGCAAGAAACAATGTTGTGTATTGAAGATTTTCTGCAGAGGCAATTCAGGCCAAATCCTAAAGTCTAACTTGGATAATTATAGAGCTCCATCACCATAGTTACTGAGCACCTCACAATTTTTATTATATATACTCAGAGAGAGAGAGAGAGAGAGAGAACCTCACAATACCCTGGTGATTATTCCCATTTTACAGATTGAGAGCTAAAGAACAGAGAAACTAAATGACTCATCCAAAGTCACACAGGGCACAGCAGTGAAGAAAACTCGATCTCAGAGTCCTCGATTAGTGATATCACGATTTCAGAGTAACTGCTCCTGTGTCCCCACTTCTGTGATACACTCTAGGAGTTCCTAGTCATGTCTCCTGTTTCCAAAATCACCTGTCTCTGTGTAGGAACCCTTATAACACTGTCTTCTGACCAGGGGGTTTTAAGCCTGCACAGTTTCCTGCCCTACACTGTGATATCCCCAGCAAGCCAGCCTGCCGAAAGGCCAGCGCCTGTGCTTTGCTTTCTCTCCGAGGGCTATGATCAGCATACTGCCAATAGTTAGAAGTTACCCTGCTACTCTTTCTAAGCAAGCACCTTTATTCTTAAGGTAAAGGCATTACATAATGTAAAGACATTACACAAGAGAAAACATAAGGACACAATAAACATAAGGACACAACAAAAATTCATATATGCATGCAAAAAGCTGACATTTTAGTCATGGGTGTTTTTGGTAAAAGTCATGGACAGGTCAGGAGCAGTAAACAAAAATTTATGGCCTGTAACCTGTCCATGATTTGTATTATATACCCCTGACTAAATCTTGGGTGCTCAGGGGGCAGCCCGGAGGCGCCAAGGGTGCTCTGGGGGTGGCATGGTAGCTTGCAGCCCAAGACCCCCGCTGCTGCTGGGAGGGGCAGCGGCGCAGGGTCCAGGACCCCCGCTGCTGCTGCTGGGGTGGGCACGGTGGCCCGGGACCCCCATTGCTGCTGCGGGTGGGGTGGGAAGACCGGGACCCCTGCTGCTGCTGTGTGGGAGGCACAGTTGCCCAAGACTGACACACCGGCCGCTGCAGAAGTCACAGAGGTCCCAGAAAGTCACGGAATCCATGACTTCTGTGACCTCCGTGACAGACTCGCAGCATTATATCTGGGGCCTTAGTAGGTCAAAGTCCTTCCAACTCTTTGGCAAGGGTCAGGCCCCCCTCCCTTGGACAGAAGGTTCTGTCCGTTTGCTGGATCAGAAGAAAGGCTTTGAATCAGTTTACCTGCAGCCTTTTTCTGCCAAAAGCCCTTTGTCTGTTGGTCGCTGGAAAACCCAGCTTAAACCAGTATATGCAAAGCACTCCAGGGTATGGTAAGTCTCTAGAGTTGTTTAGTCTTAGTGATTCACCTTAATCACCTCCCACCATTTGTAGTTCCTAGAGAAGCTGTGCTAACCCTCCATCATGGAGTAGAACACAGTCATACGTAATACTATTCACAGGTATAAAATAATATGATCTGCAAAGATATTATGATCGCATGAAATATCTGTCAAGTGTATTACCACTGGACCATCATTCCTTTCTTAGCTTCTAATCCAGGGGTTAGCATGCTGCAGGAAGTGGCACAGGCTGGAACTACGAACCGCGGCCACTGGGAGCTGTGGGGGGCCATGTCTGCATATGGTCATTGTAAACGGAATGTCTCACGGCCCACCAGCAGATTACCCTGATGGGCCATGTGCCGAAGATTGTCAACCTCTGTTCTAATCATTCATCCTTTATACACAGTAGAGTGCATGGCATCCCAGAATGGTTGACAATGAACTGCTGCTCTCTCTCAAACCAGAGTTGATTGAAAATTTTCAAAATATATTTGAAATAGAGGCCCCCATATTTTCTGAGGTCAAAATGCGAAATCAGCCTTATACAAGATGGCTCTCTATCCCGGTTTTAAAATGCAATTCTAATAAAAAGTTTTATAATACTGTATTTCTCATTTTACTTAGAGCTAAAAATGAGTGCTATAGGTAGGGCCCTACCAAATTCATGGCCATGAAAAACGCGTCACGGACTGTGAAACCTGGTCTCTCCCCATGAAATCTGGGGTTTTGTGTATTTTTACCCTATACTATGCAGATTTCACAGGGGAGACCAGTGTTTCCCAAACTGGGGGTCCTAACCCAAAAAGAGGAGGCAGAGTATCGCAAGGTTATTGTGTGTGGGGGGTCACACTATTGCCACCCTTATTTCTGCATTGCCTTCAGTGCTAGGTGGACAGAGAGCGGTGGCTGCTGGCCAGGCGCCCAGCTCTGAAGGCAGCGTCCCTCCAGCAGCAGTGCAGAAGTAAGGATGGCATGGTATGATATTGCCACCCTTGAAGGCAGCACTGCCAGCAGCAGCAGCACAGAAGTAAGAGTGGCAATACTGCAACCCTCCTACAATAACTTGCGACTCCCTCACAATCCTCTTTTGGGTCAGGCCCCCTACAGTTACAGCACTGTGAAATATCAGATTTAAATAGCTGAAATAATTAAATTTACTATTTTTAAAATCCTATGACCGTGAAATTGACCAAAATGGACTGTGAATGTGGTAGAACCCTAGTAAGAGGACACTAGGCTAAGCAAAATGGTTTCAGTTTTACAGTAGTTTAAGAAAGTAGTTTAAGAAAGAAGAGTGGCTGTGAGGCTTTTTTTTTTTTTCAGACCCTTGTCTTGATTTTGGTCAACTGTATAGAAGAAAAGGATAAAAGAAAAAATGTTGTTAGAGTTACATAAGGAATGTCAGAAGAGAAGATGGAAGTTCAGATTGTAGGGATAGAAAAGACCCTTATCTAGTTTGATCTCCTATACCACAGAACCTCACCCAGCAATTTCTGCATCAAGCACATAATTTGTGTTTGAGCTACAGTATATCTTTTAGAAAGACCTGCAGTCTTGATTTAAGGACTTCAAGTGAAGGAGAATTCACCTATGTAAATTATTCCACTGGTTACGTATTCATTGTTAAAAATCTTCACCTTCTCGTCTGAATATGTCTCTCTTGTTTTTTCATGGTATTTCATTTTGCCTTTTTCTGCTAGTTTAAAGAACCCTTTACTATCAGAAATCTGTTTCCCATGTAGGTATTTTTAGACTGTGAACAAGTGACTTCTCAACTGGCTGTTGGATATACTTTGCAGACCTCAAATCATTCTTGTAACTTTTTTCTGAATGCCTTTCAGTTTCTTTTTGTGAACATCAGAACTGGACACAGTCTTCCAGTAATTAGAGAAGAGAAGAGAGGTTGGTATTAGCAAGAGTTCTATGCATGGCAGACATGCAGCATTGGACCCATGGCTAGAAATGTCTTCAAAGTGTTTTAGTGTTACATAAATATAAATCATATACACAAAAGGTGAAATTCACATCTGTGCAGAGGGACATCAGAAAGGACTGTCTCAGTCCAAGACTTAAGAGAAGCCGCAGTCTGAAGATGAAGGAATGGTGGGAAAGTTGCCTTGAAGTTATGAAATATGAAAAAGCCTTATATTTTTCCAAATGCATGTTTTTATTTTAAAATATTGTGCAAACAACTGGAACACATGTGGGTATGATATACCTGGATGGAAATTTCATATTCAAAAGAGCCCAAGTTATTTGGGAACATGTGACATTCTATACTTGGGGGAGCATCCTGTAACCCCCATATTCCTCATTTCTATATAATTGTGATCTTACCTATAAAGCATGCCTTGTAAGGTATCGGTGAAAGGCTATGATCTGCTGAAAGTCATTTATCTATCCATGTATGTACATCATTAATGCACATGAAGTTATGAGAATTGTGTTGTCACTAAAACATGCTGTACGTTGGGGAATCAGCCAGATATTAGGTCTCCAGAGGCAATATCAAGGAAAATACCCAACACCCGGGCGGGGTGTCAAACAACCCATCAACAGTCATTGTCTAGCAAGGGAGCTACAGTGCAATGACTCACCTGCATGAGGCCACACCAGAGGAATTGCTCAACCTTACCTGGAGACTCAGCAGTGCCCCCAGACATGCCTGGACTTGTGCTCCCCAAGCACATAGGACTGAGGTATAAAACAGACACAGTGGCCACATGCTTGGCCTTTCTCCTTCACCCATCTACGCTGCAAGCAACAAGGACACTCTGAAGACTCCAACTGAGGGGACTGGCCCAGATTTCGAGGGGGAAATCTGTGTACTATGAGCTGCAATATCCAGTGGAGTGAGAAAAACTGCTTAGTCTTGTTGTTGCCCAGTCGAATAGGGTTGAGAGTTTAGACAGCATGCTTATATTTTATTTTATTTTGGTAACTAACTCTGACTTTTTGCCTGTCACTTAAAATCTATCTTTTGTAGTCAATAGATCTGTTTTACTGTTTATCTTTACCAGTGAGTTTGTATGAAATATATGGCAAATCTGCTCAGGTTTTGCAAAGGCTGGAATATAGCCACTTTCCATTGATGAAGTGGTGAACCAATTAATAAATTTGCAATGCTCACACTGAGCAATGCAAGATGGTATATTCCTGAGGTACAAGGCTGGGAGTTGGGGGGATTTGGCTAGTGCCTTTCTCTGTGTGATTCATGAGAGCATTCTTGCAATCTACCTGGGTGTGGGGCGCCACATGCTGTTGTGCTGAATGATCACAGCACCTGGAAGGGTTTGCTGCTGGTCACTAGCAAAGCATTGTGAAAGACAACCCAGGCTGGAGAGAATTAAGGGGACACAGTGGTCCTACAGTCCCAGGCTGCACCCTGAAGATCCTGTGACAGAATACAAACCCCCAAATTCCACCCTGAGTGTGTGACGATGTCCTCTGCTGAGTGGGAATGAAAAGGATGGCAGTTTGGGGGAGGGTGGGCTTTAAGCTTTTTATTATGGCAAAATTACAATAAATTTTCACATATTACATCATACATTACTTATTATGTATGAAGGATCAGGTTAATATTCAAAGTTTTAAGTTGTTTACTGAGAGATGGGCTGTATCTCTTTTTTGCCATATTGATAATTTTTAAAGAGAGAAAAGACACAATGGTGTATTTTTGTAAGGAAAGGGGGTGAGTGAGATGTATATAATACATTTGCTGGAGAAAGAGATTTAAGACATGAATCATATAAACTTGAATTTAACACATTTTTCCTTTCCTGATCTTTTGTTTATGGGGAGACTCATAGGACTGGTACTTCATTACAGCAGTTTGGTTGTTCAAATGTTGTTTAAATAAGAAGGCAAGTGCTATTAAATTATATACAGCTGTCTTTCATTTAGAGGTGGGAGACAAAGTGGGTTTGTTTTGCATTATGTGTTTCTCTTATTTTTTTGATTTGTGCCATTTGATTTGTTGCTTTCTAAGATATTCTTCTCAGTCTCAATTTAACATTTTTTTTGTTAATAATGAATAAGAGCTGGGTTTGTTAATTACCATGATAAACTCAGGACAGAGGGCTGCAAGGGGGAGGTGGGGTAGAAAACAGTCCCAGAAGGTTAAAAGGCCCTCCTCCCTATCAATTGAGGAGGAGTGACTACATGTCAATCAGGATTATCTGAGAGGGAGTTACATGACGTCAATTAGGATCAGCTGATTCCAACTAAGGGCTGCCTGAGACCTTTTTAAACCCTCCCGGGTGGGAGAGAAGAGCAAGAGCGTGAGCAGCAGCAAGGAAGCAAGCCTCTCCAGGAGGGGAGGCAACATTTTCTCCCATAAGGGAGAAAAACAAGCCCAAAACACTGACTGAGAGAAGGACAGACTGCCGCTGTGCAGCCAAGAGGGACTGTTTTACTCCAAGCCTGTCTCACCAAGGCAAAAAATAGCTGAGGCTGGTGAGACCCAGAAGGTGGCTTGCTACATTACATTTATCATAAAGCAGGCAGGAATCACTGTTAAAGTAGTATATGTGCTCAAATGTAGGGCTAAATACTATTCAGTTACTTATCGAGAGTAACTTCACTAAAGTCAGTGGAAATTACAATGTAAACTGTGAGCAAAATTTTGCCCCTACTTTAAATATTTGCAAAGAGCCTACAGGAAGGTGATCAGGTGAGATATCTTCCCCAGCCACAGTGAGATTCAACAACCCATTGTGACACTAAGTATCCCTGTATTCACACCCTCCAAACTATTATAATAATCTTTGAATACAATGTGCCTTGTAAGGTATCATCTGAACACTAACAACTCACTGATCATTAATATTCTTGCTTGATGTATGTATATGATGTATATTAAGAGTTATGAATATATGCTGGAATTATGATTAAAGTATGTGTAAACCAGGTACAGTGAGGGACTTGTTAAAACAGGTCTATCCTAAAGAAAGGACTGTGTTTACTTCAATTTACAGATAAGTAGTAAACAGCACCATCAAGAGAGCTGGGGGAGGATATGGCAGGAAATAGAACAATTTTCATTTCAGCAAACACAAATGGGGGAAGAGAGAGGATGGAGCTTCCTTCATCAGACTCTGTGTTGCCTTTCTCACAGCTTGAATAAACTTTACTTTGAGGGGCTTCAAAGGTTTATTGGTCTATACAAGGACTCTGAACCTCAAGTGACAAGCAATTGGATTAACTAATGTATACAATATTACTGTATTATAAAGTGTATAGAGTGAAGTCTTTTCTGAAAGCTAATGACATGCTTTTAATTAACACTATATGAGGAAATATGGATACTTAGTGATATTCTGTTTTAAAGTCTGTGACCAAACTGGAAGAAACAAATGCTCTCCCAGACAGGAGAGAAGGCAGCTATTTATTGGTCTCCTGTGCAAATTTAAGCATGGCGGAATCAAAACAACAGAAGCCCCAATTTACATGCAAGTGGATGGGAAGCCAATAGGAAGGGAAAAAAACAGCATGAGGTCATCCTGCCCCTTAAAGCAAGGTCATTGAAATTTGGAAAAATATAAGCAAGGACAGGAGACATCTTCGGCATCCATCACTAAACAGACACAAGAGGCCAGAACTCTTGCAAGCTGAGAAAGATTGATAGATATTCCCTGTAAAAATATTCCTCTTTAAAATATAAATGCAATTCTCCAAGGAAGCTTACTTGAAAACTACATTACACCCAGACTTCCACCTCCACCTTCACTCCTCAAAGTAAAATAATTATTACAGGGTACAGGAAAAGAAGTCCAGATATAATTCAATAGAACTCAATAGTGAATACAGTATAGCAGGTATTTCACTTTTCAGTCTTCGTGAACTGAATATAGATGAGAAACCTACTTACGCAAAGAATGTACCTTGCTAGATTAAGCTTTAGACATTTCGATGCATGTTTATACTTTGGCTGTAAACCTTTCAAATTATTTTTTACTTGGCATCACTTAACCTATGTCCAATTGCTAATAAATTTGTTTCATTTTTTTCCATTATAAACCAACTCAGTTCTGTGTTTGAATGGAAGGGTGTATTTAAGCTGCAATGTGCTTTTATCTCTTTACAAGAACAAACCTTATTTCTCTGAACTGTCCAGTGGAGGGAAGGACATTACAGAGCACAAGGTTGGGGGAAAATTCAGGACTGGAGTGTGCACTACCCTGCAAGTAGTAACCAAGGCTGCTGCAAGCCAGAGAGTGGCCCTGGGCCTGTAGATAGGCTGCTGGGGTCCAGGCTGCTGAACCACGTCTGTCTAGAACAGACACTCAGAGTGTGACTTGCATGCTTGTGAACTTGTTGTGAACATCCCAGGTTGGCAGCTACAGCAGCAAAACATTGTGAGACACCTAGGGTTGCAAGGCAAGTAGTGACGCAACTCCTCATTGCTTCCTGAACTGCTGTCTCAACCACCCATCATTCACAAAAGGAGAGACCACCAGTCTATTCCCTGTAAGGCAGGAAGTTTTGCCATTAACATCAGTGGAGCCAGTATTTCATGTATAACACTCAACAGATAGGATTTATTTGTTTCTTTCCCCTAGGTTGGTTTTGACTCAGTTTCTTGGAGATGAAAGGTTCTGCAACTGTTCATCAAATCCCTAGTTACAGGCCAAGCAAAAGTTAAAAATCTACAAAGCCAAAAACCTACTGTATGCCCCAAACATTAATCTTTGTATATCATAATATTATTTTTCCCTGTAGAAATATTTCTCTTTAAAATATAGATGAAATTCTCTAAGGAAGCTGACTTGAAAACTACATTACACCCAGACTTCCATCTCCACCCTCACTCCCCAAAGTAAAATAATTATTACAGGGTACAGAAAAAGATGAAGTCAGATATAATTCAATAGAACTCAATGGTGAATACCGAATAGCAGGTATTTCACTTTTCAGCAAGAATTTTTCTCTTCATTGTTTTTATCTCTCACTATTTTTCTTTGAAGTTATTGCATTTTGTGTATAATACAAGTTGAGAAGAATTTTGTTCCTGTGAAAGTTAATGTAATAGAAACTATCACCACCTGACAAAATTAAGCTATGCTTTAACTGTTCATGCTTAGTAGCAGAATCAAAGGTAGAAATAAAATGTATTATTAATTCTGCAATGAGAAACAATAGGAAAGTTTATGTAATCATCCATAGCAGGAAAGGACTTTTCTGTCAGGCCAAACTATTCTGTAGGTTACTGATGTGTCATCACCCATAAAAGCATAACACAACTCTACCATAAAATGTCCCTCTAAACCATGGTTTGAAAAGAAAAATGTTGACCTACTATGCTTCAGGAGAGACCCAAAAATTTTTTTCTGGGTGGTGCTGGTAAAGAGGAAAATCAGGAATTTTTGCATGGGGGAGGGTGGAATTTAATTCCCAGGTAAGGATTAGAATTATGGATATAGGATTATGAAGAAAAGTAGAATAAAAGAGAGTAGAAAATAATTGGAAAACTGAGGAGAAAATTTAGAGAAGTGTGTGGTGTACCAAATAAATTTATCTGGACAGGGGAAGATCTAAAAGGTTTGGTGGTTTTTAACAGCTTTTAAGCATGTACATTAGATAATCAGTTTCTCTATTAATCTGATTTATAACAAGCTTCTGCTTTCTTCTTCATTTCAGATTAAGCAAGAAACACGCAGGGAAACTGATCCTTTAGGTTAACATCAAAATAGAATCACAAAAACAGAGCCTTTGCACAGATTACATTATATTCTCTACAGTATACATTTTCCTGAATGTATAAAGAATTTAATAAGATATGTTTAGCTCTTCTCCGTGATATAAAGAGATCTTTGGCAACCTATAGGCATACACAGTTTTCTTTGGCTCTTTCTACACAGCAATTTGAAATGGTCTTTCCACCTTTCTAGCAAGCTGCCTTTGAATATGGTATTTGCCAACAAAAAGGGCATAACAGAGCTTTCTTGGATAGCATAGACAGGATCTAACCATGTTAAACTGGCTTGGGACAATTCCATTTTCTCATCCTGTTTTAATAAAACTAAGGTTTTATTGCAGTGTGACAGGCTGGATTGACCCTGCACTGGTATGGAGGGGGTTAATCATTCCCTCCTACCAGAGGAAGCCCCATCCCTGAGGCTCTGCTGGGCATGCTCCACCTGGAAGTCAGGTATAAAAGCCTGCAGAGCTGCTCAGTCAGGGTGAGAAGGAAGGATACTCTGCAGGAATGGCAGCCCAGGAGCCATTATGGCCCTTACCCACAAGAGCTGAAGAGCCAGAAACCTGGACCAGAGGCCTGCTGCTAATGGAACCCCAGGGAGTGTCTGGTGCTGAGGAGCCTGGAGACCCTGAAACCTGGACCAGAGGTCTGCTGCTATCAGAACCCTAGGGAGTGTCTGGTGCTGAGGAGCCTGGAGACCCCAATACCATATGGACCACTGCTACAGGAAAGCTGGTAGGAAGTGACCCAGGGAGGATAAGGGAGTGGTACCTCCCACCCTTATGAGGTTAGTGTGTTTTGGCAGGATTCCCTCTGATCCTGTGGTGGACTGCTCTGCTGCTGGTAGGGCCCTTTGTTGGGGCCCAGTGGAGTTCGGTGGGCCTACTGGGGGCTGCCACCCCCTTGTGTGGCCCCTAGCCACTAGGCCACCTGTTTTGCCTCCAAAGGTGGCTGTACTGACTCTGGCTGCTAGGCCATGCTATCCCACTACAGGAGGAGAATTAGGTGGACTCTTGCCATTGGGCCATAGTGTCCTAGGGGCTCATTGAATGGACTCTGGCTGCTAGACTGTGCTATCCCACATGGGAAGAGCCAGTAGATGGACTCTGGCTATTGGGTCACACTGTGCTGACTACTGGGGAGGAGGAGGGTTAGAAAATGGTCATAAGCATAGAAGTGGGGTTACCTCCTGCCCCCCTGTCTGAAGGGGTTGATGAGGTACAAAGCCTGCCACACCCAGTTTAAGGAGAATCCTGATCAGTATATTCTGGGTACACTACCATTTATTGTAATTTGCCCCACTTCTTTCAGTCTGGAATGGGAAGGGAGATCAGCTACCAACCCTCTAGCTGTCCAAATCTCCCCCACTCAAGGAGTCCCTAGTTTTTCACTTTGAAAACCTGGTCATCTAAATGACAAGTCTCTGCCTTGCGAGAGCTGCTCAGTTTCTCTCTCTCTCGTGTATGGCGACTGCAGAGCAACATTCTGTAGATGCAGCAGTAGGTCCATAAGCCATTTTAAGGCATCTTCTCTGCTCAGTGACTGGTGTGAAGCAAGTTGGTGCTCTGTGTCTAGTGGACAGCTGTCCATGACCCAAAAACCTCAAACAAGCAGTCTTGTTGATTGTCTCAGCAGAGGCACCAAAGACAGAGTGGCCATTGTTGCTGAATATCTTACAGCATCTTGTATCTTATATCTGCTTATATCTAAATGAAATAAGGAAGATTGGATGAAAGTCACCTAGGCTATAACTTTGGTTGATGGTTGATCCTCCATAGTTGTCAATACAGTACTTTTCACCAATGCTAAAAATCACAAAAAAACCCCACATTTTCCTTGGAACAGAAGCATGGGGCCAGGGAAGTGCTAGGCTTTTAATAGTCAAATATGCACCCATGTTATTTATAACTGGATTTCCACTGGCAGAGAAGCTAAGCAGAATGCCATCTTAGGTGACGATGTGGCATGTTCTCCCACTATCCCCAATTCCACTGAAACCCCTCCCTCCTAGTCTGCAGGGTCCTGACTCTGCAGTAATGGAGAACTGCTTGGGATTGAAGAGTGTGTAACAGGGAGTGGGTGCTCCCTGCTGCCTTATCCCTTCTTGAACTTACCTGGCTAAAGCTTTCCATCCTGCCTACCACGGAGCAATTAGGGCAGTCAGGAACCATGCTATAATGAGACAAGAGTGTGATGGAGACATGCACACAGATACTGGTCTCCATGCGAAAGCTGCAGCTTACCATAGATATAGAATTTCTCCTCAGAACTCAGTATAAAATCCCTCTCAGTTCTGCACGTGTGTGCGTGTGCACGCAGGGTGAGTTCTGCGCATGTGTGCGTGCGCGCGCAGGGTGAGAGGAGAGGGTTGACACACTACCACCTAGTAAGAACAATCAGGATAAAACTTGATAAGCTGAAACTCTGGAGTCTCCTGGCCCCTAAATAGACTAACTCTCCACAAAGAGTAACATATGGCCATTAATCTGTACATGTGCCTTGCTGTGACAATATAATATACTATGGAATTCTAGAAAAGTTCCACCAGAAACCAAAGCAATCCCTGCAATTTCTTGGTGAAAACCAAATGAGACTTAAATTTAACATTAATCAGTGTCCCTGAGATGACACTTTCCTCCCACATCAGGAGTGAATTTACCAGTCAAAGTACCTGGCACACAACCAGTAACATAGATGCATAGTGAGATCTCTGACCTGCTAGACCTCAACAAGGCAAATTCCCTGAAGCAAGCCAAAATTGATTTGTGTGGGAGGGACAGCAGAAAACACTTTAGAGCTACTCTTGGATAATGGAAAATGTTTTCCCATGTTGCCTCTCAGAGATTTGCCACTAATGGAAATGAAGATTACAACTATTTTGCTTATAAGCTTTAGAGTGAGATCATGAAGTACCTAAAATGCAGTAAAGCAGTAGCACACCTGTTTCAGTTAAAGCAATTGTCTTAGAGGAAGGGCATTCCTGCCACCACCACATGAACTAGCTTGGTGATTGTATTTGTATTCTCAAATTGCTATTAAACTACTGTCATGTATACACAGTCTGCATTTCTTTGCCTTCAATTACTAATTGCAAATATTTGTGCAAGTAAATGCCTTCTCTTACTGTCCATAACTAGCCTTCACCTCTTGCCCATTGCATTCAGTGATATTTAGTAAGGCTTTTGATACTGTCTCACATGACCTTCTCATAAGCAAATTGGGGAAATACAACCTAGATCAGAGGTGGGCAAACTATGGCCCCCTAGGCCACATCTGGCCCATGGGACCATCCTGCCTGGCCCCTGAGCTCCTGGCTGGTGGGGCTAGCCCTAGGTCCCTCCCCAGCAGCCTCAGCCCGCCGCACCACCAGTGCTCTGGACCACTGCTCCTGCCAGGCAGCATGGCTGGCTCTGGTGAGCCTGAGAGCTTCCGCTGCTCTGAGCGGCAGGGTGAGGGTTGGATAAGGGGCAGGGAGTCCTGGGGGGCAGTCAGAGGACAGGAAGCAAGGGGTGGTTGGATGGGGTGGAGGTTTTGGGGGGGGCAGTCAGGGGATGGGGAGGGTTGGCTAGGCGTGGGAATCCTGGGGGGCCTGTCAAGGGGCAGGGGTGGGGGCAGTCAGAGGACAGGGAGCGGTGGGGTTGGATGGGGATGGGGTTCTGAGGGGATGGGGGTCTTGGGAGGAGGTGGTCAGAGGACAAGGAGCAGGGGTGTTGGATGGGTCGAGGGTTTTGGGGGGGTGGATGGGGGCAGGCTGTTTGGGGAGGCACAGCCTTCCCTACCTGGCCCTCCATACAGTTTTGTAACCCAGATGTGGACCTCTGGCCAAAAAGTTTGCCCACTCCTGACCTAGATGGAGCTACTATAAGGTATGTGCATAACTGATGGAAAAACCATTCCCAGTTATCAGTGGTTCACAGTCAAACTGGAAGGGCATGACTGCTTAGGAAAGAGTAATGCAGAAAGGGATCTGGGAATCTTAGTGGATCACAGGCTAGATGAGTCAACAGTGTAAAAAAAAAAAAAAGAGCAAACATTCTGGGATATATTAGCAAAAGTCTTGTAAGTAAGACATGAAAAGTAATTGTTCCACTCTACTCCACATTGATAAGGCCTCAGCGACAGTATTGTGTCCAGTTCTGGATGCCACATTTCAGGAAAGATGTGGACAAACTGAAAAAAGTCCAGAGGAGAGTAACAAATTATTAAAGGTCTAGAGAACAAGACCTATGAGGGAACCTTGTGTGTGATTTTAAAAAAAAAATGGGTTCGTTTAGTTTGGAGAATATAAACCTTTTCAAGAACATAAAAGGTTCTTACAAAGAGGAGGGTGAAAATGGTTCTTAGCGTATGAGGCTAAGACTAGAAGCAATGGGCTTAAATTGCAGCAAGGGAGGCTTACGTTGGAGATTAGGAAAAGCTTCTTGTCAGGGCAGTTAAGCACGGACAAAATTGCCTAGGGAGATTGTGGAATCTCCATCACTGGAGGTTTTTAAGAGTTGACAAACACCTGTCAGGAATAGTCTAGTTATTATGTAGCTGTGACATCTTGTACCTCATAGGAACACTCCACATCCCCATGTTCATCCTTATAATATGATTGTGTGGTATTTAATGCTAAGTTTGTCATGTCAAGTGTCTTCAGAAGGCTCATGATATACTGAGCATTGTTATAGTAATAGATTGTAATTTCATGTTCATAGTTAAATGGCTGAAAATGTCTTCATGGCTGAAAGCAACCCCAGGAAAAACTCTCCAGGAGCAGAGGGGCAGTTCACACCTCATCAGGGCACGTGTGGGACAGCCCAGCCTCACAGAACAAAGGACGCTGGGCTAGGCAACAACAAAGGATCTGTTGGACCCTCCAGTGAGTCACACCCCTTCCTTTGGTCAGTTTGGGACTACAATGAGGTGATGCTCACCTTCCTCTGAAAAGGAGGGGGCCAAACCAAGGGGGGGGAGAAGTTTTCCTCTCTTCCACCTCCAACTACAGACATCACCACCAAGTGATTAAAGCTCTAATCAAAGGGGAGAGTCTGCGCAAGGGAACCAGCCAGCCTGTGGTGAGAAGCATCTAAGATTGTAAGACCATTGCAAGTGTTAAGATCAGCTTAGAATGCATTTTGCTTTTATTTCATTTGCCCAAATTAGACTTTGGTTATAAGTCAAAGCATAATAAATCTTTGTAGTTAATAAACCTGTTTGTTTTTACCTGAAGCAGTGCATTTGCTTTGAAGCATATCAGACTCCCCTTGGGGTAACAAGCCTGGTGCATATCAATTTCTTTCTTAAAGTGACAAACTCAAACTTGCAGTGTCCAGCAGGCATAACTGGAAACAGCAAGACAGAGGTTCCTAGGGTTGTGTCTGGGACTTGAGATGTTGGCTAGTGTCATTTGATTGCACAATCCAAGGAGCAGCTTACATGCCAGAAGCTGTGCATGAACAGCCCAGGAGTGGGGGCTCTCACAGTAGAGCAAGGTGAAGTTGGCTCCCAAAGTCAAGGATTGGGGTGACCTACCAGGTCACCAGTCCAGATAACACCAGAGGGGAACATCACAGTAGCCCTGCTTTGAGTGCAGGGGACTGGACTCCAGCACCTAGGGTGGTAAATAGGTCAAAGTTCAGATCCTCAAAATCCCCACTCAACTGCCACCTAAAATCCCTGGGTGCCTACATTTCAGCTGCTGACGTCCCCCTAGGCACCTAAAAATCTGCCAGTGAGTGTGTACAGCTGCCTAAGTCCTGTCTTATGCTTAAATCTCAGAGGCAGTCTTTAAACTAAGTATTCCCCCCCAACTGTCAAGCTTGTGGGGCCTTATCCCCTAGATCCCCTCAGAGGCTGGGTAACAGATTGGGTCTGGCATACACACAAAGGCTGCCAGAGGAGTACGTGGCAGTGCTATTTAAGAAAGATTAATTCAAACAGGTGCAGAGAAGGGCTACAAGGATGATCCAAGGAATGGAAAACCTACATTATGAGAAAAGACTCAAAGAAGGTTATGGGGAGATATGATTGCTCTCTTTAAATACATCAGAGGGATAAATATTAGGAAGGGAGAGGACTTATTTAAGTTAAGCACCAATGTGGACAAGAACAACTGTCATCAACAAGTTTAGACTCAATTAGGCAAAGTTTTCTAACTTGGGGAGTGAAGTTCTGGAACAGCCTTCCGAGGGGAGAAGTGGGAGCAAAAAACATGATTGGTTTCAACACTGAGTCTGATAAGCTTATGGAGGGGATGGTATAACAGGACTTCCTACAATGGCATGATTGGCAACTACCTATAGCAAAAATCCCCAATGACAGGGAATGGGACACTAGATGAGGAGGGATATAGTTACTATAGATAATTTTCCAAGTATCTGCCCTGTGGGTCTTAGAATCATAAAAGATTAGGGTTGGAAAAGACCTCAGGAGGTCATCTAGTCCAACCCCTAGCTCAAAGCAGGACCAACACCAACTAAATCATCCCAGTCAGGGCTTTGTCAAGCCAGGCCTTAAAAACCTCCAAGGACAGAGGTTCCACCACCTCCCTAGGTAACCCATTCCAGTGCTTCACCATTCTCCTAGTGAAATAGTGTTTCCTAATATCCAACCTAGACCTTCCCCACTGCAACTTGAGACCATTGCTCCTTGTTCTGTCATCTACCACCACTGAGAACAGCCGAGCTCCATCCTCTTTGGAACCCCCCTTCAGGTAGTTGAAGGCTGCTATCAAATCCCGCTTCACTCTTCTCTTCTGCAGACTAAATAACCCTAGTTCCCTCAGCCTTTCCTTGTAAGTCATGTGCCCCAGCCCCCTGATAGTTTTAGTTGCCCACTGCTGGACTCTCTCCGATTTGTCCACATCTTTTCTGTAGTGGGGGCCCAAAACTGGACACAATACTCCAGATGTGGCCTCACCAGTGCTGACTAGAGGGTTATAATCACTTCCTTTGATCTGCCGGCAGTGCTGCTACTAATGGAGCCCAATATGCCATTAACCTTCTTAGCAACAAGCTTCTTATCCACGTAATCCCAAAGTCTTTTTCTGCAGAACTGCTGCTTAGCCACTCGGTCCCCAGCCTGTAGCGGTGCATGGGATTCTTCCCTCCTAAGTGCAGGACTCTGCACTTGTCCTTGTTGAACCTCATCAGATTTCTTTTGGCCCAATCCTCCAATTTGTTTAGGTCACTCTGGACCCTGTCCCTACCCTCCAGCATATCTACCTCTTTCTTCTCCCCCCACCCCCATCTTAGTGTCATCTGTGAACTTGCTGATCCATCCCATCATCTAGATCATTAATAAAGATGTTGAACTAAACCAGTTCCAGGATCGACCCCTGGGGCATTCCGCTTGATACTGGCTGCCAACTAGATATGGAACCTGTTGAGCTGACAATCTAGCCACCTTATAGTCCATTCATCCAATCCATACTTTTTTAACTTGCTGGCAAGAATACTGTAGGAGACGGTATCAAAAGCTTTGCTGAAGTCAACATCTATCATGTCCACTGCTTTCCCTATATCCACAGAGCCATATGTCTTGCCCACGTGCCCAGGATCATTTGGGAGCAGGAAGGAATTTTTGCCTCAAGTGAGATTGGCAGAGACCTGGGGGGGAGGCGGGTGCCTTCCTCTGCAGCAAGGGCACATGTCATTTGCAGGTTTAAACTAGTGTAAATGGTGAATTCTTTGTAACGTGAAGTATTTAAACCATGATTTGAAGACTTCAGCAACCCAGCCAGCGGTCAGGGGTTTATTACAGGAGTGGGTGGATGACATAGGCTTAACAACCCTGACTGTTAGGACATTTTTCCTAATGTTCAATCTAAACCACCCTTGCTGCAATTTAAACCCATTGCTTCTTGTTCTGTCCTTGGAGGTTAACGAGAACAATTTTTCTCCCTTCTCCTTGCAATAACCTTTTTATGTACTTGAAAACTGTTATCACGTTCCATCTCTGTCTTCTCTTCTTCAGACTAAACAAGCCCAATTTTTTCAATCTTTCCTCATAGGTCATGTTTCCTTCAATCTTTAATCATTTTTGTTGCTCTTCTCCATTTTTTCTCCTATTTGTCCACATCTTTCTTGAACTGTGGCACCCAGAACAGGACACAATACTCCAGCTGAAGCCTAATCAGCAAGGAGTAGAACAGAAGAATTAGTTCTTGTGGCTTCCTTACAACACTCCTGTTAATTCATCCCAAAGTGATGTTGGCTTTTTTGTCCGCAAACTTTATAAGTGTACTCTCTACGCCATTATCTAAATCGCTGATAAATATATTGAACAGAACTGGGCCCACCACTGATCCTCTGGGACCCCATTTGATATGCCCTTCCAGCTTGACTGTGAACCACTGATAACTGCTCTCTGGGAATGGTTTTCCAACCACTTACACACCCACCTTAGAGTGGCTCCATCTACATCGTGTTTCCCTAGTTTATTTATGAGAAAATCATGTGAGACAGTATCAAAAGTCTTACTAAAGTCAAGATATACCACATCTACTGTTTTCCCCCATCCACGAGACTTGTTATCCAGTCAAAGAAAGCTATTAGATGGGTTTGACACAATTTGTTCTTCACACAGCTATGCTATTACTTAACACCTTATTATCTTCTAGGTATTTGCAAATTGATTGCTTAATTATTTGCTCCTTTATCTTTCCGGATACTGAAGTTAAACTAACTGATCTGTAATTCCTTGGATTGTTCTTATTTTCCTTTTTATAGATGGGCACTATATTTGTCCTCTTCAGTCCTCTGGAATCTGTCCGGTATTCTGTGACTTTTTAAAGATAATCGCTAATGGCTCAGATACTTCCTCAGTCAGCTCCTTGAGTATTCTAGATGTATTTCATCAGACCCTGGTAACTTGAAGACATCTATCTTGTCTAAGTCATTTTTAACATGTTCTTTTCCTATTTAATCACATTACACCATCATATGTTAAGACAATTCATACATTATCTTTCAAAATCAACCAACCTGCCCAAACAACATTCAAGTTTATGAATGATTTAAGATACATTCTTTCAGCAAGCACTTTTTTCTCAGTAGAAGGTTAACATCATGTGATCACTGTCTTCTCTTACAAACTGCGAGTTTTCATATTACCACTTTATACCCTGTCCTACAAAAGGAAACACATGAGCAGACCCGTGTAGCACACATTAGCACAGTCTGGCTCTTTGTCTTCCCCTAGTTGCCAGACAACAAATAGAGGTTTACAAGTAACCTACTGCCTATGAGCAAACAGGCCTGGTCCCTTAGCTGCAGCAGTAGAGACTTATGCTTTTCAGTTGTACTGCTGCTTTCTATAAAAGGCTTCAGAAGTGATCCTTTCCGTTACAGGCTGGTAAGCCTAACTTCATTACCAGGCAAATTGTTTGAAAGTATAGTAAAGAACAGGATTATCAAACATATAGATAAACATCATATGTTGGGGGAAGAGTCAACTCAGCTTTCGTCAAGAGGAATTATGCCTCATCAATCTATTTAAATTATTTTAGTGTGTCAACAAGCATGTGAACAAGGTTGATGCAGTGGATATAGTGTATTTGAACTTTCAGAAAGCCTTTGACAAGATCCCTCACCAAAGGCTCTTAAGCAAATGAAACAATCATGGAATAAAAGGGAAAGTTCTCTTACGGGTCAGTAACCGGTTAAAGATAAGAAACAAAGGGCAGGAATAAATGATCAATTTTCACAATGGAAAGTGGTAAATAGTGGGGTCCCCCTAGGATCTGTACTGGGACTTACTTATTCATAAATGATCCGGAAAACAAGGTAAACAGCAAGGTGGAAAAGGTTGCAGACAATACTAAATTACTCAAGATAGTAAGTCCAAAACAGTCTGTGAAGAGTTACAATGGGATCTCACAAAATTGGGTTACTGGGAGACAAAATGGTAGATGAAATTCAATGTTGGAGTCATGGATAGTTCTCTAAAAAGATTTGCTCAATGAGCAGCAGCAGTCTAAAAAGCTAATAGAATGTTGGGAACCATTAGGAAAGAGACAGATAATAAAACTGAAAATATCAGAATGCTGCAAAATAAATCCTTAGCACCCACACCTTGAATACTGTGGAACTCAAAGGTATACAGAAGGGCAACAAAAATTATAGGGGTATGGAACAGTTTCTATATGAGGATAGATTAAAAAGACTGGGACTGTTCATCTTAGAAAAGAGACGATTGAATGGGAGATATTATAGAGGTCTATAAAATCATAGATGGTGTGGAGAAAGTGAATAGGGAAGTGTTACTTAGCCCTTCACATAACATGAGAACAATAGGTCACCCAATGAAATTAGCAACCACAGATATGCAACAAACAAAAGGAAATATTTCTTCACACAACACACAGTCAACCTACGGAACTCATTGCCAGGGAATGCTGTGAAGGCCAGAAATACAACTTGGTTAAAAAAAGAATTAGATAAGTTCATGGAGGACAAGTTACTCAATGGCTATTGCTAAGGATTAGGTTAGGTCATGGCGATCATGGTAGTCACAGATTCCATGAATTTCAGAGACTTTGGTGACATTTTCCTGCTTCAGCACTGGGATGGCGGGGGCACCCAGACCCATTGGCCCATAGCTGGGGAAACCGGAGCTCCAAGCCACTGGCGCACCCGAGCTGTCAGTCACTGTGGGGGGTGCTAGACTCCCCACCCCTTGCAGTGAGGCTAGGGCTCTCTTCCCCTCCCTGCCTGCAGGGTGCTTCAGTCCTCCACTTTGCCCGAGGCCCCCACCACTTATATATTTTTTTAGTAAAAGTCACAGATAGGTTACAGGCTTCAATGCATTTTTGTTTATTGCCTGCGACCTGTCCATGACTTTTACTAAAAATAACTGTGACAAAATCTTAATCTTAGCTGTTAGCCAAGATGATCAGGGATACAATCCCATGCTCCAGGTGCCCCTAAACCTTTGACTGCCAGAACGTGGGACTGGAAGACAGGGGATGTATCACTCAATAATTGCCCTGTTCTTTTCATTCCTTCTGACACCAGCCACTGTTGGAAGACAGGATACTGGGCTAGATGGACCACTGTATGGCATTTTTATGTTCTTAATCCAGTGATATCATCACACCTGCACCTGTGAGGATCCATTTGCAGGATGTGACCCTAAAAATCTATATGTGATTGTCAAAAAAATTGACTTGTATATTAAAGTAGACTTTTACTCCAGCTAGGTCCTAAACTTCAAGATGTAAGGGAACAGTCTGTGTGGTTGGCTGGCTTTCCAGGAACCTGCCACAGTGACTGGAGATGCAGGGTTTTCAGCTCTCTTCTCTATCACTGTCTCATGGTTGTCCTTTTGGACATGGTCACTGGAACCAGCAAAATCACTGGACAACATACTAGTGTCCAAATAATCCTATTAAAAATGAAAACACCTTTTTCTCTAACCCAAAGTACTGAGTTGACTAGTTCTCAACTTTCCTTATGTAGAGAAAAGAACTTTTCTGTTTTTCAGTCTAGATTTTCTAACCTTGTATTTTTCTTTGCAGCTGCATACTACTTGACAAGTTGTACTGACATCTATGCTCTGGTTTTCTCACATTCTACTTCACATATTTTACTTTCCTCTGCTTTCTCTTTCTGACACTTAGTTCTGTCTTGCTTCTTTCTGCTACAATTGTTGGCATTCTGTCAACTTTGCTTTTTGCAGACTTCTCTTTTTCTTTCTTTTTTTTCCTTTTTAGAGAGTTGGAAACCACATAGGAAAACATTATCCATATGTAAATGACAAAGATTCTAACCAGACTTCGATTTTCTTTGGGAAGTTTAACAAATTATATTTTATCTAGGAATAGTTCTGTTCACTACACTTCTGGCTTGCTTTCCATGTTCCATACCAGGTACACACCAATTACAACTAATACTGCTAAAATCATATTAATTCTCAATTCACGGCATATGCTTTCAAAACAAAGCCTGTATTTTTTTAGAGATAGGTAATAAGAAGTTTCAAGAACTCATGGGATTTTTTTAACATACAAAAGCAAAAAAGGAAATATTTTGCACTAAAGTCCACAACCATCAATGGCAAAACAGAAAATATTCTAGGTGCTCCAAGGTACCAAGGAGGCCTGGATAGCTTGTTTAGAGGCATAAATACACCCCACATGCTGCAACAGGATCACATACTAGAAGAACAGTGGTAGTATATGTATCTGTTTTTTTAGAAAAGCAGTAAAGTGCACTGCAGAATGCACAGTCCCCAGGATATTGTCCCAGTGCCCTTCCCTGGCACACTTCTGCAAACTCTTGGAAAGGGACTTATTGAATTCACTGACTTTAATGCGAGTTGGAGTAGGCTCTCTGACAGGATTTTGCCCATAATATTTTACTGTTCCGAGGATTTTTCTTGGTTAGATAGTCGCAAGTTGATTCTGAATAATACTGAAAAGTATCTCACAAGGGACTTTATTTTTCCACAATGCATGCAGTCTCCCATATGTACATATTCAGAAATGTATAGGAATTAAAAGTAAAACAGCAAACCCTTACAGTACTACATTAAATTTTAATCCAGTACCTGCACTCTGTCTAAATACCACCAGAGAGCCAGTTCAGTGAGATACTGAGTGTTCTCTCCTCCCACTGAAGTCAATGGCACTGGAAAACATTTATGACCTCATATGTGATACTCTGCAGCTAACTGTAGTTGCATATTAAATGAAGCTTCTCATTTCATTTCTCCTTGAATGATTAGCCAATTAGAGAGAGAAAAAGAAAGGTAACATCTTGAGACTATCAGTTCTACTACTATTTTTCTTTTTAGTCATATATTTTATTAACTCATTGCCGTCATTACAGCATTTTAGCACAGTGTAGCCAAAGTAGGTCCTCAAGTGACACTTATGCAATCCCATTGTTTTTAACAAACTTCCACAGTTATAACTGGAACTTAAATAATTCTGTTCATGAGGCATAACAAGGAATAGAATCCACTCAGTTGAATTAGATCAGCAGGGATAACAGAAGCAGTAAAATTTATGTTTTCTCCTATCACTAAATTCAACAGATAAGACTCTTAATGTACAGGAGTATAGTAAGAAAGCAACATGTTTACACAGTCATTTTCAGAAAAGCACCCCACTTTAATAATTGACCCCACTTTAAAAGCCTCAGTTTTGCCTAATAAAAATACTCATGTCTGAATTGTTTGTAGACAAGGTAGAATAATAAATTCATAGGCCACTATTTTCACACCAGAGTGCCATGAGTAAGGTTTGTACATCCATATTATGGCCTCTAAACATTTAAAGACCTAAATAGGGCTTTAGAAACCTAACTAAATTATCCAATTCTGGATTATTAAATGTACAGTAATGTCCCTTCCAGAACTGTGTGAAACTTTACTTGTGTCTTTGCCTTGACAATTTTCAGAGGCAAAACATAGAATTTGTTCATGTGAGAATGTGAATTTGGGAAAGTTAAATTTTATAAATGTAATCTGTGATAATTATGGGGAAAAGAAACAGTAACATTCTATTTTAAAAAATCATCTAAAATATTCTCTACAGTCACTCCTTGGCTCCTGGAAAAGATGACCAGTCTTGTACAAAAAGAGCTGAAAAATCAGAAGTCCGTTCATCAATGTTTTGATTTGTGAAATGAGGCTTTGGACCACTTTTCACTATTATGTACAGCTCTTGTCCTCATATTTAGTATTTAAAGGGACATACAATTTCTTAACACCTTTTTCTATCTGAAAGACAAATCGTAACTTAAATTCAGACATCATACCAACTTTCTGCTCAGATCAAAGTTTCTCTAATCAATGGTTGTCTAAAGGCTCTATGTTTCAAACATGGTCACAAGTCCATAGTAAGGTTGAGTACAGTTCTACTTTCGGGGGGCATGTGATTTAGAGTATGATTTAGGTAGGGATTATGTGTGAGATTCATGATAAGAATTTTATATATATATATATATATATATATATATATATATATATATATATATATATATATATATATATGGTTCACCATGATCAAGGGCCTTCCGGCATGTGGGAGGACAAAATGTTTGATATCTATATCTATATCTATAGATATAGATATACACACACATCTATATACACAATGTATCTGAAAAGCTAAAATATAGGAATATGGAATGCCATTTAAATGAATATCATCTTCTCAGTGAAAAATAGGCAAAGAGTCTGTCAATGAAATAGAGTTGTTTTAAACTCTCGTAGAAGATTAGGTGACAATAATTTGGCAGGACCTCTACAAGAAAATTAAAAATAAATTGACCTGGATGTTTTGTGTTAGCAGGAAAGGCTTCTGTTTCTAAACTGACAAATGTAAGAGCAACCTCAAAAGCTTCTGCAGAAAATATTTTTTCTCCAATTCAATCATTACAGGCTAGGTTTGATGCATTCAAGTCCAAATTAGATTTGGCCTCTTCTAAAATGGTTAATCTTGAACAGTGAACAGAATCTCTTGGGGGAAGAAAACCTCTGGAAGCTTTTGGTAAGATTACCGAATTACAAACACAGAATGCTAGTATGAAATCTTTAAGTGGAATTTTGGTTAAGGATAGTGGGCCAGATCCTGATTTGGCATGAAATCAGCATTCTGCAATTGACTTCAATGGAGCTGTAATGATTTACAGCAGCTGGGAAACTGACCCAGTGCTTCTGTATGCAGGAAACTTTCAGCTATGGGAAACTTTCCAAAAGACTATAATATTAGAATTATTGGAATTCCTGAAAATAGGGGTGCTATTAAGCTTTTTGCATTTTTTATTGGATTTGCTAGATTTGAAATCCCATTCCAAGCTAGATTTGTTTTGTATTCTAATTAAATCTTTATTAAATTGTACATTATCTAGCCCTACTTTTTGAGCTAGAAGTCTTATTTTAACTTTCAGATCACTATAGGAGTGTGAATGAGATACAAATTGGGTTTGGATATTAAAACGTATTATGTATATTATATTAATAATATAATATGTATATTATATTAATATAATATGTATATTATATTATATTATCCCCAAGATCCTGGCCTGCCCTCCTCAAAATGTAGTTCTCTAGATTCAGGTAAAGCCGTTTAAGCTTATAAAAACATGGTTTCAGTTCATTTGGTGTTGCTTAGGTACATACCAAACATCCACTGAAGTAAATGGGAGTCTTCCCACTAACTTCAATGAGCTTCAGATCATTAGGTACCCTACTTCAGTTTTGAGCAGAACTTGGATGGACTACAGATGAACACAATTTTTTTTAAATCTAAGTCAACTGCACAGTTGAATAAAAAGTTAAGGCTTCGATTCAACTAAATATATGTTCAAGCACTTGGCTAAAATGAGCCCTATATGAGGATGAAAGTGTTCCAGAGAGTTCTATACTACTGGAGTATGATTAACTGATTGGGCTTCTTTCTGTGTGTGTACACACACACACACACACACACACACACACACTCTCTCTCTCTCTCTCCTAATTGATGTTGCATGTGCCTCAGCCACAGAAGAGGATCTGGCCTTGGACGTTTGGACATTACTGAAAACATTAAAGCCTGGGGGGGGGGGGAGAACCCTAAACATTGGCTCTGTTCCTACAAACACCACCATCAGGAGTTACTTCTGGTAATTACACCAAATTGCACAGAAGGTCAGGTAAATTTGAATGTCTGTAGAGCCTGATTGATAGTGCATACAGTATTTACCAGTTTTAGCGCATATTATACATTTAAAAAAGAAAAATAAACAGAACCAGAAGTCAGTATCTGACAGTTCTACTGTATGTATGATTTGTTAACTTAACATGCAGTTTCTGTCACTCAAACATATTATGACTTGTTTAACGAGTGAACAACTGTGACTGATTTTTGAATTAATACAAACCTCAGTACAATCTGGAGGATGCCACATTTTGTATTGGCTGATAGGAGTGCTATTTGTTTGCTTTTACTGCTCAATATTGTTTTAGTGTTAAACTAATTGAGTCCTGTAGGCTTCTATTTTTAAGGAAGAAACTAATGTTATTTAAAGGTTGGGTCTTTTGATTTCAGTCCTCAAATAGTTTTCAGCTATTCTTGTTGAACTTGTTCCAGGCATACAATTGTATTTTTTCCATCGTTCAACTAACCAAGTGTAAAATGTTTCATGAGTAAATCAAAACAATAATAAGCATACATTATATGAAAATGAGTGTGTGTGTGTGTGTATATATATATATATATATATATATATATATCAATTCTATAAAATTTAAGTCCATGTATTGATTCATTTTCTATTCAGCAAAATCTTGTAAAAATTTGAACACTGACAAAGACATTACCACTTTAATATGTTAAATGTTAGGGATGTGATCTTTTTCCTATAAGAACTCTATTTGTCTGTTTGTCTATTTGTTAACAAATAGTAGGTTTCAGAGCAGCAGCCGTGTTAGTCTGTATTCGCAAAAAGAAAAGGAGTACTTGTGGCACCTTAGAGACTAACAAATTTATTAGAGCATAAGCTTTCGTGAGCTAATGCATCCGATGAAGTGAGCTGTAGCTCACGAAAGCTTATGCTCTAATAAATTTGTTAGTCTCTAAGGTGCCACAAGTACTCCTTTTCTTTTAACAAATAGTAGTATTTTTCAAACATTTACCTTTGACTAACTAGCAATCAACTTGAGTACTATTACTATTGGATCCACCAGCTAACCTTCCTCCATTCCATGGAGCGCTCAAGCTGAATGCTGGATATACTGATATTCAGGATTATTTCTGTGGAATAAAATATACAAATATCCAGCAAGTGGAGCTATCATGACTTATTTGTGCCTACCTCGGTGTTTGCTCTGTACTAGACACAGAAGTACACACAGTCCCTGCACCAAGGAACCTAAGGCGATTACCCATAGGCATAGAGTGCCATGTGTAAGTGTTTGCAGGATCATGGATGTAAACAGACAGATACAAAGAACGTGGGGGGGGTGCTCAGTGTTTTCTGCTTTATGTCTTTGTTTGGGTATAAGAAAGATTGTTAGTGTTCTTGGCTAATGTTAATATTGGTTTGTTGTTTGCTAGATGGTGTTTACTTCCTCCAAACTTATGTTTACTTCCTCCAAAGTTATGCAGATTTGGTACAACTGTCTGAACTGACTCTGTTGTTTAAGTAAGGAAAAAAAAGTTACAGATTCCACAGTCCCTAACCCTGTTTCTTTGTGAGCATTCACATAATGTCCCCTCACCAGTACACAGAATATGTTAAATGCTACTGGGTAAGTGTTTAAAATATAGACAGATCATCAATGAGCTGAGTTTTTATGAGGTTTTCTTGGTTTGTTTTCTTTATTTTTAAAGTACCATTTACCAACAACTAATTTCAAGTATTAATGTCTGGGTCTTTATTTGGTACAAACTATAGAGCTCATGTCAAGGTTCCTTCCCCACTCTGAACTCTAGGGTACAGATGTGGGGACCTGCATGAAAACTTCCTAAGCTTATTTTTACCAGCTTAGGTTAAAACTTCCCCAAGGTACAAACTATTTTACCCTTTGCCCTTGGACTTCCACTGCCACCACCAAACATCCGGATTTATTTTTTGAGAAAGAGTTGTTTGGAAACGTCTTTCCCCCAAAAATCCTCACTAAAACCTTGCACCCCCCCTGCCTGGGGAAGGCTTGATAAAAATCCTCACCAATTTGCATAGGTGACCACAGACCAAACCCTTGGATCTTAAGAACAATGAAAGTTTCAGTTTCTTACAAGAAGAATTTTAATATAAGAAAAGGTAAAAAGAATCACCTCTGTAAAATCAGGATGGTAAATACCTTACAGGGTAATTTAGATTCAAAACATAGAGAATCCCTCTAGGCAAAACCTTAAGTTACAAGAAAGACATAAAGACAAGAATATTCATTCTATTCAGCACAGTCTAATTTCTCAGCCATTTAAAGAAATCATAATCTAACGCATATCTAGCTAGATTACTTACTAAATTCTAAGACTCCATTCCGGATCTGTCCCTGGCAAAAGCATCACACAGACCCTCTGTTTCTCCCCCCTTCAGCTTTGAAAGTATCTTGTCTCCTCATTGGTCATTGTGGTCAGGTGCCAGCAAGGTTATCCTAGCTTCTTAACCCTTTACAGGTGAAAGGATTTTTCCTCTGGCCAGGAGGGATTTTAAAGGTGTTTACCCTTCCCTTTATATTTATGACAGCTCAGCTGTAGCATTAAGCTGCACACCACAGCAGGCAGCAACATGAAGACACAACCACCCAGTTAAAGACCCCAGAGGCAATAATCCTAAAGCAAATGCACTCCTTCCATGAGCCCAGCTTGGAGGTGATTAGCCAGTGCATTACCACTGGAGAAGTACAATGTGGCTCCCTCACAGAGCCACCTCCACCCTAGCCTCATGCCTTCACCGGGCATGTTATATAGGCACTACCTAAGGGATCACAATCATGGCCACTGTGTCAGGATGCTGCCCAGAAATTCAAGGAGTGGTAAAATCCCTGAATGATTTTTACAACGTATGTTTGTATTCTAATTTATTATCTGTAGAAATTATGGTCTCCTGAATAAGACGCTGCACTGGAATTCTAGGTCCTCTTCTTAGCTGTCACGTGCTTCCTGTGTAATTTCGGACAAATCATTTAGGTAAGGCTGTCATTTCTTTTTTTAAACCGTCATAGTTTTTCACATAGTGTTATAGTATCCTGATAACTATTTTTTCAGGATGCCTGAAATGTTCCAATTTTTCATTTCGCCAATTAAAATATTTGGGGTTTTTTTTATACTTACGTAATGTTTGTTCAAGACAATTTGTTACACTGGTATAAGCTGTTTTGTGCACCAGTGTTTCAATCTCATTATGCAGCAAGCACACATTTCATGCCTACATGAATATTAACAAGTTTTCAGCATTTCAAAATGTGGGAAAGTTAGGGGCTCTCCTGAGTCCCCACCAGATCCTACTTCAAGTTGTTTATAATGTCCCCCCTCTGAGTTCATAGTATATGCGGGGTTCTCTAAGCAAAACAAACTAAACAAAGGTCCTTTTCTCTCTGTTTCCATTATAAGAGATGGGAATCTGAATGAAAGAAAAGAAAGGCAAAGGTGGCAGTCTTTCAGGAGTCAGCCCTTTGGGCTTGTGCTCTAACTTATTTATTTTATTTATTTAATAAAAAGTCAACTCAAACTTGGAATCCAGAGTGGCCACTTATTGTCCTTCCCCCTCACAACCCTTTTTTAGCCAGGTCAGACATCTTGGGCCTGATTTTTAGAAGGACCCACAACTCCATTTGAAGTTAATGGGGGCAATGGTTGGTTAGCACGTCTGAAGATTGGGCCCAGGGTGTCCAAGGCTTGGCACACAGAACAAGTGGACACGTGAAAAATTTGGCCTTAAACTCTCTGGACCAGATTTTCAAAAGAGCTCAGCAGCTACGGTGTACTGAGCACTTTTTGAAAGTCTGTCCACTTCATTTAAGTACCTATCTGGTTTCTTTTTGTTTGTGAGGTACAGACATACTATTATGAAGAGAGTGTAAAAAAAGCAAATATCTGTTTAAAAGGCTTTATTTTTAAACTATATTAAAGATTAAAACATACCATGTAAGAGAAAATTCAGATTATTGCTTACTTTAGTATTACAGTGCTATTAATCCATACTTATATCGAGTGCTAATATTGTATGTAATTATTGAATGACGAAAGTAATACAATTATTATTGTGTGCTTATATTTACGTAGATTATATCCAGCAGATAACTATGTAAGAGTTCCTACGGATGCTCTGAGTTATTTTATCATGAAAATTATTTCTTAGCACTGCTAAAATACAGTTTATACAATTTGGTTCTTTGATGGTATTCATTACATGGTTAAACATAAGAAGTCAGTATTTGGTATTTGGCCATGTAATGAAAATGACTCCAACTTTTAATAAGGAGAGAATCAAAGCCACAAATTCTTGCTATTAATAAGTACTTGTATAAAGTTTCAAGTCAGTTACAGCTGCTAACCATGTGATCTAAGAGCAAAAAGGGTGCTTTCCAAACTCAGCTATGCACTCTTAAATTATATTCACATACCATGTTATATACAGGTTTCAGAGTAGCAGCCGTGTTAGTCTGTATTCGCAAAAAGAAAAGGAGTACTTGTAGCACCTTAGAGACTAACAAATTTATTTGAGCATAAGCTTTCGTGAGCTACAGCTCACTTCATATTCATGTTATATACAGTATGTCTTGATTTTTTTTAAGATTATACGGAGTCTCAGAAACTTTGCAGAACTGCATAACTATGCCTTTTTTTAAAAAAAAAATCTAAAATTAGCTTGCCCTTAAATATCAGAACCAATGGAAGTGTAAATCAGACTTTATGAATAATTAGAGAGCTTTGTTTCATTTCTAAATAGGGAGGTATCAGATGGTAAATAAGGATCCATATTGTCTTAGGAAATAATATGAATCTCTATTTGACTTTCAGATCTCAGTATTTGTTTTCCCTTCTTAACTGCATGGCTATTTTGAATATTTCAAATGTGGATTTGTTTTATGCAAGTACTTATGCACCCGATGAAGTGGGCTGTAGCCCACGAAAGCTTATGCTCAAATAAATTTGTTAGTCTCTAAGGTGCCACAAGTACTCCTGTTCTTTTTGCGGATACAGACTAACACAGCTGCTACTCTGAAACCTGTCATTTAAAATCAGTTACTACTTTTACATTAAACAATTATCTAGTAATATAATCAGAAATTAATGGGTCCCCTATGCAGATATAAATTCTAACCTAGAACTGCCTACTGTAGCACTATGTTCAAATGTTCTAAATTTTGTTTGGTTGTTTTTTTACTGCACGTGTAAAAATAGAGGAGTATGTAAGCTTACCAGGTACTCAGAGACCAGCACCAAGAGAAACAGAGACAAGAGAGCAGAAGAACTGTGTTTATACTGTAATTCCCATCCCCCTGGACACAGATGCTCCTCCTTTTAGAAATTGAGACGGTTGCCCTTTCTTTGGCCTGTACTGTGGCTTCAGTGACATAATTTTTCACTGCCAATGAAACTCAGATGTGTATAATCTACTGCTTATTTTAAACTTCAGTGAGCATATGAGATGACCATGCACCCAGAGACAGGAGAGAGGAATAAGAGTTCAGAGAAGGAAAGGAAACTGCTTTGGACGAGTTCAGTTCTGAAAGAAATTACTTTTTTCAACTGCAAGTTACAAAGAAAAATCATTATGGGAGGGCAGATTTTCAGAAATGTTTTTCAAATATCTTTGTAAACATCCCCCCTTTGTTTCTGTTCGAAGTTTATGATGCCAGTATATGCAACATAAACATCCCCCCTTTGTTTCTGTTCGAAGTTTATGATGCCAGTATATGCAACCCCATGCATTCAAAAATCATAAATCAAGATTTTCAAAATTGTAAGACTGGCTTTAAAACACACCGGATTTTTCAAAATAATAAAATCTGGGTTCTTTGTATTTGCCTTCTGATACTTAACCCTTTAGGATTCACATTTTCAAGTTTTTGTCCACAAACCATTGAGACTGAAACTTACTGTTTTCTGACAAAAACTGAGATTTTTACATAAACCAAATGACTCCAGAAATTAGGACTTTAAGAGACACACCAAATATCACAAGACTTATGAAAAAATTGCAAGAAAAGGAAACACTGTGATTCATCTTCAACTCAGACCTCTCGCTAGGTCAGGGGCGGGCAAACTTTTTGGCCTAAGGGCCACATCTGGGTATGGAAATTGTATGGCAGGCCATGAATGCTCATGAAATTGGTGCTTGGGGTGCAGGAGGGTGAGGGCTCTGGGATGGGGATGAGGGGTTGGGGTGCAGGAGGGTGTGCCGGGCTGGGACCAAGGAGTTCAGAGGGCAGGAAAGGGATCAGGACTGGGGCAGGGGGTTGGGGCATGGGAGGGGGGCAGGGGTGCAGGCTCTGGGTGCTGCTTAGATCAAGCAGCTCTCAGAAACAGCAGCATGTCCTCCCCTCCACCTCCTATGTGGAGGCGTGGCCAGGCAGCTCTGCACACTGCCCCATCTGCAGGTGCCATCCCTGCATCTCCCATTGGCTGTGGTTCCAGGCCAATGGGAGCTGCAGGCGCAGCACTTGGGGCGGGGGAAGGGAGTGGAGCTCCCTGGATGCCCCTAGGCATTAGAGCCGGAGGGGAGACATGCCGCTGCTTGTGGGAGCCGTGCGAAACCATGGCATGCACAGAGCGGGGCAAGCCCCCGACCCCACTCCCCAGCAGGAGCTTGAGGGCCAGATTAAAATGTCTGAAGGGCCGGATTTGGCCCCCGTGCCGTAGTTTGTCCACCCCTGTGCTAGGTCCTCACATCCAGACTATGTCTGAATTGTGCCAATTCTTTCTGCATCACATCTAACATACTACTTTTCCAAATCAGCCACACAGCTAAAATTCACATCCAAGCTTTCATTATCTCGCATCTCAGTTACTGCAACGTTCTTCTCTCTGGCCTTGAGAAATGCAAGCTTGCCCTCCTCATAGCCATCAGAATGCTGCTGCAAAGATAATTTTCCTAGTCCATAGCCTTGACCATGTCATCCCTCTCACTGAAACCCTCCACTGACTCCCCCTTCTCTATTGCATCAAATATATGCTACTTGTATTTACTTTTAAGGCCCTTCATAGTCAATCCCCACCCTCCCTATTATCTTTCATTCCTATCAAGCTGTTGATACACGCTTGTGAATGACCCATGATGTCAGCCTCTAATGCCAGTTTTGTGCAGAAAAAAACTCGGTCCTTTATATTTTAGGTCATCGGGATGTTGTTTTAATGTTTAATGGAACAGGTTTTCCTTTCCATGACCATGCTGAATGTTTTTTTTATAAAAAAGGAAGTTAAGTTTCCAGCCAATAGGAGTGGTTTGAAGACACTGGCAGCTGGATAGCATCTTGGATGGAGATGAAATGGTCAACCTTTAAGTATTAGGCATGGAATAATTAGATTTCAATCTTTAAATCTCAGTAATACTAGATTTTTCCTTTAATCCAAAACACTATCAAACTGTTTTCATCATTAATAAGCAAAATGTATAGAAAGGGCATTTTTAATACACAAAAAGGGGTTTTTGTCTAACACAATTGTGTGCACGTGTGAATGCACACCATAGGATCTTGTAAAAAATTTAGTATTTCATTATACTCAAAGAAATATTAAGATATTATTATACGATTATCAAATACTGTGATATCATTTCTGAATCGTCTCTAAAACTCACTCTTTACATATTATATTTTTAATTAAGTCAAGCGCTGAGGATTATTTATTCCCTATTAATGCAAACATTTAAATTAATTTAAAAAATTTAAAAAACTGGATATATATTGCTGTTTTCTGTTATTCATGAAATACAAAAATCAAATGTTTCCAAGCCTAGTCATTGGCTAGATTCCCCTGTAGGATTAACACATTCCATTCAAACACAATCAATTTTAATGACTTATTTCTGTCAAGTGGGAGACAAGAAGTGCAGTTTATATAAATAAAGAATACATAATGGCTTATCTGTTATGACATTTATCTTCATGAATGTGGAGAAAAGATATAACTCAAGTATGGCATCACCATTAGTGGATTATCGTACCTCCGCCTCTCCCCATAAGTGAAGACAGATTTCATGAATGCGTTATCTACAGTAGGTACAGTATGTTTAGTGGAATTTGCATAAAGAAGTCTGTCGGAGATCACGATTGACTGGGACTTCCTCTAGGATGGACAAGTCAATCGCAATCAACCGGTTGGTGACCACTGAAGTACAGTATTTGCTGCCTTTTTGTTTGCATTTTGGTCTCCACTTACTTCCAGTCCCACATGCTATCCAGTTGATCGGTAAGGCCGTAACTCTGATGTTCATATCGTTGAGGTTCTATTGTACCTCATAAGGGGGCTGTGAGTGTCAGTTAGTGTATTGAACTTAAAGTGCTATAAAATCCTAAACACTGGGGAAAAAAGAAAAAAAAAGTCCTGGGTGTCATGCAGAGCGAGCGCCCAATCATGGCACCGAAAATAGCGACACTTTTACAAATTCTGGCCTTCATATCTATTTTCTCATAGCTAAGATGAGGGTAAAAATACTTTTCTGTCTCCTAGAGTTGTGAAAATAGATCCCTACCTTTGCCACAGACTATATGATATCAAGCAAGTCACTTAAGCATAATTTTTGGCAGGTGGTCACTAATTGTGTGTTTGTCATTTTCTGGGTGCCCAATATAAAACACCAGGGGCCTCATTTTCAGAAGTGCAGCTGAACACTCATCTCTACCTGAAGTCAATGGGAACTGTAAATACTCAGTATCTTCCTCAGTTGAGCAGTATGGTTAAGGCTGGGAGTCCAGGGGTCCTAAATTCTAATCCTGGATCTGCCCAATTTACTAAGTTCTTTGTGTCAGTTTCCCCTTCCATAAAATGGAAATAATAATGCATTAATTTTTGTAAGGCACTTTTATGCCATAGCGATGTACCCTAATAAAAAAGACCATAAAAATGAATAATTCTATATTCAGTGCAGGGTTTGGATGTGTAGTAAATAAGGCTGAAGATCAGAAATTGAATTATGAGGAAAAAAGACACGTTTCAGAGTAGCAGCCGTGTTAGTCTGTATTCGCAAAAAGAAAAGGAGTACTTGTGGCACCTTAGAGACTAACAAATTTATTTGAGCATAAAAAAGCTTATGCTCAAATAAATTTGTTAGTCTCTAAGGTGCCACAAGTACTCCTTTTCTTTTTGAGGAAAAAAGAAATATTGAATTAGATGCCTTGATCACTGAACACTGTCCATCCTGTGTATTGAATGAGATGGAAAAAATAGCATGTGCTTATCTAATTAAAAAGTATGTGACAATGCACGTTGCAAGGAACCAGAATTTATATTGTCCATTCTACCCTAATTCTAGCCTTTCCTAACTTTCAAGCACGTGACTTTGCAACCTTAAATAACTTTTGAAATGTATTTTTTGGTATGATACATAGGTTTAAAGTTGAACCAACATATGATTAATGGATATTTTGGAGGGGAGCAGTTCTATAAAGCTATAGGTGTGGCTTGTGGTGCTAAACACTTATGAAAAATAATGGTAGTCTTCTTCAGTAAAGTGTTCAGTAAAATTTAGTTTGTCATATAAAACACTCAAAGAAATGGTACTAACCAATTAAAATGTCCAAACCAAAATATTTATGGGAATCAAGTGAAATACAAGGTGAAAGGGTGAGTTGAGCTTTCATTGTGGTCCAGTGGTTGACCAAACATCCTAGCCCCGCCCCTTCCGTAAGGTCCCACCCCCCAGCTCACTACATTTCCCCCTCCCTCAATGGCTTGCTCTCCCCCACCAGCTGGGGTGCGAGCTCTGGGGTGGGGCTGGGGATGAGGGGTTTGGGGGGAGGTCAGGGCAGGGGCAGGGGGTGGGCGTTTGGGGTTGGGGCATGGGCTTATCTCGGGCAGCTCCCAGTCAGCAGCGTAGCAGGGCTAAGGCAGGCTTCCTGACTGTCCTGGCTCCATGCTGGGCCCTGGAAGCGGCCTGCAGGTCTGGCTTCCAGGCGGGGGGAGGCGGAACAGGAGGCTCCACGGGCTGCTCTTGCCTGCAGGCACCGCCCCCCCAGCTCCCATTGGCCGTGGTTCCCGACCAATGGGAGTGCAGAGCCTGTGCTTGGGGCGGGGGCAGCGCATGGAGCCCTGTGGCCCCCCGCCTAGGAGCCGGACCTGCTGCTGGCCGCTTCCAGGGCACAGCGCAGTGCCAGGATAGGTAGGGACTAGCCTGTCTTAGATCCTTCGCATCAGAGACCGGACTTTTAATGCCCCGTCGGCGGTGCTGACCAGAGCCACCACGGTCCCTTTTCAAGTGGGGCGTTATGGTTGAAAAACCTGGCAACCCTATCCAGTTTTTGTGGGCATTTGACCTTGTTTTTCATTTCAATACAATCTGAAGAAGAGCTCTGTGTAGCTCGAAAGCTTGTCTCTTTTACCAACAGAAGTTGGTCCAAAAAAAGATATTACCTCACCTGCTTTGCCTAAAAGTGGGTGTACTGAGCTAGATATGATGTTAGGACCCCAAACTGGAGGGGTTGTATATTTCCAAGCCACAAGTCTACGATTATAGTTCACTAAAGAAATCCTGGGTTATAATCACACTATTGTTCACCATTTAAGAGCGCATATACCAGCTGTATTCATTTTGTTTACAGAAACAACTTACTCTTTTGTAAGTAAGCCAGGGTCCCTACAGCTAAGCTATTCCTCAGGGCAAGAAGAAAAAAGTCTTCTACTACAAATCCCCTTTAAATAAATAAAAAAAAAAGTTGTCTGAACCTTTTCATTCCTCCATTAGACGCCTTGCAAAATAAAAATGTAGGCTTTGCTCTCCACATCCTTTGCTTAGGGAAGCAAAGTAAGAAATCCCCAGGCACGCACGTTTTCACTCTTCTTCTAGCATCATCCTGCGCCCGGCAATATTTGGTAGGGTGGGTCCTACTCTTTATTTTTCATTCGCAGGATTCGGGGTTCATAATAGTGTCGCTTTAGGGCAACAGCACGTCGCGGGAGGGCATGAAAAGAAGCGGGTTCCTGTCTCCCCTGCGGTGCTCACCACGCCCCAAGGGCATCGCCAGGTGGGATACAGCCTGGGCTGGGGGACTCGAGGAAGAGCCGGTGCAGCACCCCCCAGTTCCAGCCCCTTTGCTCCCTCCCGCTCGTCTCTCAGTCCAGGTGCGGGGGCAAGGAAGGACCCCCCCCCCCCCGGCCAGGGAAGCCAAGCTGGGCGGCGGGGTGGGCGGGGGGGGGGGGAGGAAGAGACCACGGCGTTTTGCGGCTCCCTCCCCGCTTCCCACCCCCCCAGTGCTGGCCCGGCCACCCCATCCCGGCAGCAGCCCGGACCCACCTGAGGGGCTCGTCATCGTCCCGCCGCGGGGCGCGGCCCGTTGCCTCCCTCTCCGCAGGGCAGGTGGAGCCCCGGGGGCGCGCTCAGCCGGCAGCGTCGCTCGGGCCCCAGCGGCAGAGACGCCCCCTCTTCAGCCACCGCCACTCGCGCAGCCTGCAGCTGCTGCCGCCGGGTCCGGAAGCGCCGACCTGTCGCTGCAGCCCCCCGCCCGGCTCCCGCTCCGTCCGCTGGGGGAAGTTTGGCTCCTGCTCTGGCTGCAGAAGTGAAACTCCCGCCCAAGGCTGGACGCGGGGCCTTGCTTCCTCCTCTCGAGCTGAGGAGCCGGCGCCCTAGCGAGGGCCCGGGGCCCCCAAGCCGTGGCGCCCCGCTCTGCTGCACCGCCGGGGAAAGGGGAGAGGGCGCGGGCCGGGTGCGGGTAGCGTCGCTCGGGCTTTGGTCCGGCGCACGCTGGCCTCCTTTTAAACCAAAGGCGATTTTAGAATCGCCTTCCTCCACCGAACCGCCCGGCCGCGGCGAAAGGGATGCTGCCCTCCTTTGGAAACGGGTCCTGCTTTCCATCACACCCCAGGACTCCCCTTCAGCTGCAGGGGTGGCTTGTGGCACGCAGGGAACAAACAGAGGGCCCCCGGAGCGTGTAGACCCGATTCGAACGATTGTGGCAGGGGGGAGGTGCGGGAGTATACCTGGATGAATCAAAAAGAAAAGGAGCACTTGTGGCACCTTAGAGACTAACAAATTTATTAGAGCATAAGCTTTCGTGAGCTACAGCTCACTTCATCGGATGCACGAAAGCTTATGCGCTAATAAATTTGTTAGTCTCTAAGGTGCCACAAGTCCTCCTTTTCTTTTTGCGAATACAGACTAACACGGCTGCTACTCTGATACCTGGATGAATGTCTCTCTCCCCTGGGGAAGAGCCCCTTAATGGCAGCAACGTTCATTAGTCGTGGCCTTCAGGGGGAAGAAAAAGAAAACAAGTCAAAAGCATTTCTAGATCTGCAGGTGTCTTGGATCGGTTTTTAAAGGGGCCCAGATTTCCTGAGTTCAGCCGGGCACATTATTTAAAGAACACCCTACGGAAGGAATGGAACTTTGGAAATGTGCCCCCTCGTGCAGAGATCTTTATCCTGGCAATACAATTTGAATGCCCTGCTTAGAAAGTGTTCAAAATCACAATGATTTAACTCCCCCACCCTATTATGCTTTATATGAATTAGAGAAACAAATTGAAAAATGTTAGAAATATCAGACTATAAGGGTGGTAGTGTTTCCAATTTCTCCTTAAGTGCACCATCCGTTAAAAATGGTTTTAGGGCTCAATCCAACTCCCATTGATCAAAAGGGTATTTTTCACTGATTTCAATAGGCATTGGACCAGGTCTGAACCTTATCAAAATAAAGGCCAAAGGCCCATTTAAATCAGTAGGAGCAGGACTGGGACCTAAACTGGAACCATTGAAAAGCTTCATAGATAATGGTCAATTGATAGTGTTAGGGAAAAAAGTGTCAGTAAAAAGCATTTTAAAGTGTTCTCTGCATGCTATAAGGACAAAATGGAGAACTGAACCATGGGCTGTTACTGCTGTCACTGTTTGTGTAGCTGTTTTTCAAATTAATGTTTTGGCAGGAGGTTGGTTTTGCTGTTGGGTGGGGGACGGGGGGCAAATGTCCAATTCTGATGTAATATAGTGAAAATCCAAAACACAACCACTGAAGTCAGTGGATTTACATCTATGAGATTGGGATGTGGTTCATTGTCAGTACGGTCAGTTTTTAAATTGTTTCCATTTTCTGAAATAATAGGTATCCAGGTAACACTAAATTGCAGGTGTTTAATTCTTGAGTGACCATAGTCCAAAAGATAACTATTATTGCATTCTAATGGAGGTCCAAGCTAATGGCAACGAGTCAGTGCATCAGGTAAATAATCTAGAGTGAGAGAAGGAATAATCAGGGAAGAGATGGAAGGAGAGAATAATATCACATAAGAGGGGAGGAATATGTCAGTGATAGAAATTAACATCATTTGTCCAGCTTATTTTCTGTAAATAGCAGCAACATTTACTGCACCTTATAAACTAAAATATTAGCCAAAATGGCTTAGAAGATGGAAAGACCACATCATAAAGAAGAAAAGCCAAATTATGTTGTTAAATAATTCAATAATGAACGAGGAAGATCAATTCAGACCTCTGTAGTGCCAGTAAGAACAACAAAATTGTATGTTGCCTCCCAGGTACCATTCACATCCAGGGAAAAAGAAAGATCTACCATGAGTCAACGAGCAAAAATGAGTTGAAGTTAGTCGTTCCAAGAACAAAAGAGTTGAGTTTCCAGGAATCAGATTTAAAGGTCAGTTTGACTAGTTATTTCGTATTACTCGTATTCCCTTCTAGGAACTCATACTGTGAAATTAGGCTGTTATCTGTGCCTCCACTGCTTGTTCTCTTGTGGAAGCACAACTGTAGGGAAATCTGGCTGGCCTGGTGGTCAAACCTTGTGTTTATTATAAGCCCAAGAAATTTAAAGATAAGATTATACTTAAAAGAAATTCAGAAATATTGCATAAAAAAAACACAGTTATGTCACCAACCTTAACTCTTTCCTGTTCTGATGCCATGAGGGGGAATAGTGTGGAAAAATCTAGATTACTCTGATTTTTAAAGACATATTAAATTAAGTCCACAAACACTAAAATGTCATAATGATCATCACAGGGTTATTGCATAACATTACTACTGTGAAGAGTTAAAGTGGTTCTGGTGCCTTGACTGTCTGTTTTTTACCTTAACTTGCTTGGATTTCTTCTAAGCGTAACATCAGCTCTGAATTTCCTGGGTTTATTATACATCCTTGAAATATTTTTTTACCCTTAGTTACTGATGGATGCTCTGAACCTTAACTTCATCCTAATTTCTCCCTCCGCCCCAATATATACTACAGAGTGCTGAGACACTACTGAGATGGGTGCTTTAGAAATGTAAAATATTTAATACTATAATAATTATTATTAATAAATATGCACTGTTTGCCTTAATTACTGTCTATGATTTTAGTATTTACATTACTGGACATATTAAGTTTGTGTATCCTACTAGAAGTCCAGTAAGTTCAAAACAAGATTTTCTGCTAATAGTCTGAACTTGAAGATTATTTTAGATCTGATCTACAAATGTTTCTGAAAATTCTACTCCACGTTTTATTGTTTATACTACATTTCATATCTTGAAACCATAGCTTTCTAGGTATTACTAAGACAAAAGGGTGCTTGACTGTACAAACCTAGAATAAAACAGTACCTGCCTCAAAGAGCCTTCATTGTAAAAATCACAAAGATATAGTTCAAACAATTGACACACAGTTGGAAGGATTCGGCTTGAAATTATGCGGGTTTGTTTTTAGATGCATGCGACAATCACTATTAGTACGTCTACATTTATTCATGCTTAGCTCATCGTGCTATCAGTTACCACAATATATTCTAATGCTGTAATAGAAGATAAAACTGGTGTCACTGTGTGTTCACTCTGCATGTTTGTAGTGGAAGATAGGAGAAATAGAAATAGATTATCTATTTTTAGATTTTGTTCAGGTCTCACATAAAGAGAAGAAGGGGAAGAATGGTCCAGTGATTAGGGCACTAGCTTAGGAGGTGAAAAGCCAGTGTTCACGTCCCTGCTTTGCCACAAACATCTTGTATGACCTTGGGCAAGTCACTTAGACTTCCTTTCTCAGTTTTCCATCCCTAAAATAGGGATATAATACTGTACTTTCCTACCTCACAGGAGCGTTGAGAGGATAAATACATTAAAAATTATGAGGTGCTCAGATATTATGGTAATGGAGACAATGTAGATAGCTGACAGACAATACCAAAGGATTGGAGAAGCACTAATAAATTAATGTAACAGTTTTTAAAAAGGAGGAATTGGGTCTTTATGACTATCATCTTGTTGAACATCATGCTTGCTAAAATAATGGAATAAATATTAACGGAAAAGTCTGCAAACACCAAGTGTATAATAATACCATAACCAATAAGCAATATAAGTTTATGGAAAGTAGCCCACACCAGAGAAACCTATTAGCCTCTTTCAGTACAAATACAATAAAATTAGAGTATGCCAGGAATCCAACAGATATCATATAGATGTACTACAACAGAAAAAAAGGTTTGCATCAGTCTTCAGTTTCGTTCTTGCATCAAAGCATTATTCACTTCCTCCTTATTATAACCTGGAGAGCTCTTCTTAGTCACAGCTAGAAAAGTTTCATAATAAATAGTTGCAACAGTTTTACTTCAAACATACATCCATATTAGTAAAAACAGAACCCAAAAGATAGGTAAACATCTTCGGTCCCTCAGAAGATACGACAGAAATATAGATTTTTTTTCTCATTGCAGCTACCCCTCATCCTTGGTCTATTAATGGTTTAGAGTTGCGTGTAATTGTGACCCACCTTTTAGTAGACTTCAGATAACAATAATCCTCAAAGTGGCTGAAATCTAAGCCATCAATAACAAATTAACATGAATTACAACTACAACATGAATTAACAGTATGAGTAGAGCTGGGTGAAATTTTGCAGCCCAAACTTTATTGACAAAATGCAGATTTAGCAACACCAAAATGTTTCTTGAATTCAGGTTGATTTCACTGAATTGTTTGTGTTGAAAAAACAAAAAAGTCATAACATTTCATTTTGAAATAAAATATTTATATTTATTGGTTCAAAATGACATTTTGCTTAGAAATTTCATTATTTTTTTTAAATTAAGTGTTAAGCATGTTCAAAATAGAAAACATGTTTTGGGTCAAAAAAATGTTTTGTTTGATCCAAAACAATTTTTCAACTTGCCAATTGTCTGAATGTTTTGAAAAACTTGTTATTGGGTTTGACTTGAAACAATTTTTTGATTCTTCTGGAATTGCCAATGAACTGAATAATTCACAATAGCTCTAATTATGAGTAACACAGTACCACTAGGTAAATACAGAAACACAGTTATCATTATTAAAAGAACAGTTACTACAGTATGGAATGTGATATAGCAAAGTATTTCCATAGGCTCAGAAAAGGTAATATCTTTTGTAGTTCAGATGCTTACACGTTATACGTTGGTAATTATTAACTTTATATGCTGCTATCTCTGTTGCTTTATGCATTCATTTGATAATCTAGATCAGATTATCTGCAACAACTAGTGGTCACCAACTGGTCGATCGCGATTTACCGGTCGATCCTAGAGGATCTCCCAGTCGATCGCAATCTCTGGCGGTGCAGTGGGGCAGCCAGAAGCAGCGAGCACGGCCCTGAGGGCGGGCACGCACTGCTCCTGTCTGCAAGCACTGCCCCTGCAGCTCTCATTGCCTGGGAACTGGGAACTGTGGCCAATGGGAGCTGTGAGGACGGTGCTTGCAGAGGGGGACAGCACGTGAAGCCACTTGCCCCGCCTCAGGGACCTCAGGGGCGTATTTGCCCCTTCTGAGAGCATCGTGGGGCCGGGGCAGTCAAGGAGCCTGCCTTAGCCTTGCTGTGCCGCCAACCAGGAGCCGACCAAGGTAACTGCTGCCCAGCAGGAGGCCACACCCCAACCCCCAGCCTCCTCCCTAAGCCAGCACCTCATACCCCCTCCTGCACTCCAACCCCCAGCCCTGAGCCTCTCCCAGAGCCAGAACTCTGTACCCCCTCTTGTACCCCAACACTCTGCCCCAGCCCAGAGCCCCCTCTGTACCCAAACTCCCTCCCAGTGCTTGCACCACTCACCCCCTCCTTCACCCCAATCCCGTGCCCCAGGCTCAGCCCAGAGCCCCCTCCCACTCTACAAATTCCTCGGCCCCAGCCCAGAGCTTGCACACCCCCGCCGAACCCCAACCCCAGCCTGGTGAAAGTAAGTGAGGGTGGGGGAGAGCGAACAATGGAGGTGGGGGAATGGAGTGAGCAGGGCAGGGCTTTGGGGAAGGGGCAGGACCTCGGGGAAGGGGCAGGACCTCAGGGAAGGGGCAGGGTATATCCTGGTTTGCCCTTAAATTCAAAAAGTGATCTTGGGCGTAAAAAGGTTGGAGACTACTGTACTACACTAATACATCATTTAATGCAGTGCCAATGGGTTGTTATTAGAAAAAATTGATTAAATTGATGTGGACAATACTATTAAATAGATCTGATGGATTATAAAGTAAAGCATGGCAGAAATGAACTGATGTGCTATCATCTTATCTTCATGCCAAACAGCCACCAAAACAGAGGACAAACAATTGTGTTTCCCGAGTTGAGTACTAGTTGGTATAACTCTTGCTTCCACCTCTTAACTAAATCTACAGAATACAAAGTATAATTTTTGTGAGACAGATCCTTGTCTCATGTAAATCAGCGTATCTCCATTTACTTCAATCAAAGTTTATGTGTTTGATTTTTCCTGTGTCTCTGTTTATTATTATTAGGGCTGTCAAGCAGTTAAAAAAATTAATTGCTATTAATTGCGCAATTAATTTCGCTGTTAAACAATAATAGAATACTATTTATTTATATATTTTGGATGTTTTCTACATTTTCAAATATATTGATTTCAATTATGACCCAGAATACAAAGTGTTCAGTGCTCACTATATTTATTTTTGATTACAAGTATTTGCACTGTAAAAAACCCCAGAAGAAATAGTATTTTTCAATTCACCTCATACAAGTACTGTAGTGCAATCTCTTTATCGTGAAAGTTGAACCTACAAATGTAAAATTATGAAAAAAACTTCATTCCAAAATAAAACAATGTAAAATTTTAGAGCCTTTGAGTCCACTCAGTCCTACTTCTTGTTCAGCCAATCTCTCAGACAAACAAGTTTGTTTACATTTGCAGAAGATAATGCTGCCTGCTTCTTGTTTGCAATATTACCTGGAAGTGAGAACATGTGTTCTCATGGCACTGTTGTAGCTGGCATCGCTAGACATTTACGTGCCAAGTGCACTAAAAATTCATATGTCCCTTCATGCTTCAACTACCATTCCAAGGGACATGTGTCCATGCTGATGATGTGTTCTGCTTTATAACAGTCCAAAGCAGTGGAGACTGACGCATGTTCATGTTCATTATCTGAGTCGGATGCCACCAGCAAAAGGTTGATTTTCTTTTGTGGTGGTTCGGGTTCTGTAGTTTCCACATCAGAGTGTTGCTCTTTCAAGACTTCTGAAAGCATGCTCCACTCCTCATCCCTCTCAGATTTTGGAAGTCACTTCAGATTCTTAAACCTTGGGTCGAGTGCTGCAGGTATCTTTAGAAATCTCACATTGGTACCTTCTTTGCATTTTGTGAAATCTGCAGTGAAAGTGTTCTTAAAATGAACATGTGCTGGGTCATCAACCGACACTGCTGTAACATGAAATATATGGCAGAATGCGAGTAAAACAGAGCAGGGTATATACAATTCTCCCCCAAGGAGTTCAGTCACAAAATTTATTAACACATTATCTTTTTAACGAGCATCATCAGCATGGAAGCATGTCCTCTGGAATGGTGGCCGAAGCATGAAGGGGTATACAAATGGTTAGCATATCCGGCACATAAATACCTTGCAATGCCAGCTACAAAAGTGCCATGCAAATGTCTGTTCTCTCTTTCTCGTGACATTGTAAATAAGAAGAGGGCAGCATTATCTCCTGTAAATGTAAACAAACTTCTTTGTCTTAGCAATTGGCTGAACAAGAAGTAGGACTGAGTGGACTTGTAGGCTCTGAAGTTTTACATTGTTTTGAGTGTAGTTATGTAACAACAAAAAAATCTACATTTGTAAATTGCACTTTCACAATAAAGAGATTGCACTACAGTACTTGTATGAGGTGAATTGAAAAATACTATTTCTTTTGTTTATCATTTTTACAGTGCAAATATTTGTAATCAAAAGGAATATACACTTTGATTTCAGTTACAACTATAGAATACAATATATATGAAAATGTAGAAAAACATCCAAAATATTTATAAATTTCAATTGGTATTCTATTGTTTAACAGAGCGATTAAAATGGCAATTAATCACAATTAATTTTTTTAATCGTGATTCATTTTCTGTGTGTTAATTGCGTGAGTTAACTGTGATTAATCAACAGCCGTAATTATTATTATGCATAACATATATGAAAAAGCTCATAAAATAGATTTAAATATATGACAATGCGTCTAAGGCCCTGTCTACACTGGCAAGTTTCTGCCTGTAAAGCAGCTTTCTGTGCTGTAACTCCCAAGTTGTACATACTGCCAAGCCACTTAGTGTGCAGCAACTGCGCAGTTGTAGTGCTTTAAAAAAACCACCCCAACGCGAGCCGTACAGTTTTCTGCACCAAGGGTACAACGCTGCGGTGCCAGTTTAGACACCGTGGCAATTACAGCGCTGCAATTGGCCTCCTGGAGGTGTCCCACAATGCCTGTTCTCACCTCTCTGGTCTTCAGTTTGACCTCGACTGCCCTGCCCTCAGGTGACCAACCATCATCCCCACCCCATAAATGCCTTTGCAAATTTGGAAGTCCCCTTCCTGTTTGCTCGGTGATGCATGCAGTGGTCTCAGCACATCTTTCCAGGTAGCCATGTCTGCTCCATGCACAAGGGGATCCCCCGGCTTGGAGCAATGCCGAACTGCTGGACCTCATCAGCATTTGGGGAGAGGAGGCTCTCCAGTCCCAACTGCTTTCTAGCCGTAGGAATTATGATACTTACAGACAGATTTCATGATGCATGATAGAAAGGGAACATGACCGGGACAAATTGCAATGTAGGGTAAAAGTGAAGGAGCTGCGGAACGCCTACCACAAGGCACGGGAAGCAAACCGCTGTTCCAGTGCTGTGCCCATGAATGGCCGGTTCTACAAAGAGCTGGACACAATATTTGGTGGCTACCCCATCTCCACTGCAAAGGCCCTGTGGATACTTCGTTGGCTTGCATGCCAGTCGAGAGTGAACTGAGCCAGGAGGAGGAAATCTTGGACGAGGATGTGGAGGGGGAAGGGGACCCAGAGGCAGAGGATGACTCGGAGGCCAGAGATTCATGCAGCCAGGAGCTCTTTTCTACCCCAGAGGAGCCTAGCCAGTCACAGCAGTAGCATCTGGGCAAAGCGCAAACAGGAGAGGGGCCCCTAGTAAGTGGATCTGATTTTGGGAATTGCTGATGTGAGTTGTTGGGGGTAGTAGGGCAGGAGGATTGCAGAAAGCAGGTTCGTCTCCCACCTCATGCCTAGTCTGAGCGGCGGAACAGGCTGTTGATTAACTCCCTCACCTCACGGGAATCTCCCTCAGAGATCTCCAGGAAACTCTTGTGGAGATACTGGGTAATCCACTGACACAGATTCTTTGGCAGAGCTGCTTTGTTTCTTGCCCCATTAATGGTAACTTTCCCACGCCACTGTGCTGTCATGGGCAGGGAACCATTGCTGCACACAGGAGAGCTGCATAGGGGCCAGGGCGGAAGCGGCAGGGTTGGAGAAGACCCTCCCTTGATTCCCTGTTCACTCTCAGGAGCAAGATATCTTCCATAATGATCACATCCTGTGGAAAGTGTGGGGACAGGAATGATTATCAGCCCACCCGCCATACAGTGCTGGCTGTCCCCAAGAGCCACGTGCCCAGTGTACAGCAGGATCCAGGAGCAGTGATTTACCCTGCCCCGGCAGCTACTCACCATTTTGGGGGTCTTGTGGCTCATGTGTGCTTGCCTGGGGTCAGCCAATTAGTGACAGGTGTGTGAATACTGGCTGTATTTTAAAGCACTGAATCAGTGTTGTGTGTGTTGCAAACAATACTGCTTCTGTAAAATGTTGCATTTAAACTTCACAGAGATTACCTTGGGATCCCAGCCTCCCTCTTTGTTAGCAGCAGCAGAACGGCTGCACAGAACTAGAAGGCGGCCAAGAAGAACTAAGGAGGACTTTATGCGTGAGGTTTTGATGTCCTTTGCCACCGAGAAACAGGAATTGAAGGAGTGGTGGGACAGCAAGAAGAGGGACCAAAAGGAGAACGCGGCATGCCAGAAAGAATCCACAGCGTGGCTCTTAATCATTATGGAGCACCAAGCAGATACACTTCAGGCGATACTAGCTCCTCAAACTGAGCAGCTCCGTGCCCGCCCTCCCCTGCAACTGCTGTCACAAAACTCTTTCCCATGTGCTCCTCAGACACCACCAACACAGTCTTATGAACCTCCTGGCTCCAGTCTCTACCTACAGCATTCCACTCATCCCTCCTCACAGTCCAGCACTGAGGACTCTCACTACCCACTGCACTCAACACCCATCCCTCTGCAGTTTGGCCCTGCTGAAGTACAATACCAGCTGCATTGTACTCCAGAGGAGAAGGTTGGATATGATCCCGGGATGTACTCAAATCTTTAGCCATCCCAGGACCCCTCCTCTTCCTGGGACTTTCCCTTCCCCCATCCCCCTCCCTGCTGATGTATTTTTTCATTTGACTTTCCTCCGGTTGTTGTCTTTTAAAAAAAGAATTGTGTTGGTTTGAAAGCAATCTTTATTCTATTAAGTGAAAGCAAAAAGAGCATTGCAAAGCAACATACAATTATGTTAAGGTCCCTTCTTGCATCATGTGCACCAATCACCTCCTAGCATTACAAGCACTGCAATCCTGAACATAGAAACAAATATTAGTGGCTTTCAGCTTCAGATTGCTGCCTCAAGGCATCCCTGATCCTTATGGCCCCACACTGTGCCTCTCTAATAGCCCTGGTCTCTGGCTGTTCAAACTCAGCCTCCAGGTGCTGAGACTCTGCAGTCCAGCCCTGAGTGAAGCTTTCACCCTTCTCTTCACAAATATTATGGAGCATACAGCTATAAGCATAGGCCAGGTCCAGCTTCCCATAGAGGCATCGCAGCTATAAACATAGGCCTATCATTGGCCAGATCCAGCTTCCCATAGAGGCATCGCCAGTAGGCTTTTAAATGGCCAAAAGCACACTCAGCAGTCAATCTGCATTTGCTCAGCCTGTTGTTGAACCGCTCCTTCCTGCTGTTAAGTTGCCCCGTGTATGGCTTCATAAGCCACGGCATTAAGGGGTAGGCGGGGTCTCCCAGGATCACAATGGGCATTTTGACTTTCCCTACGGTGATCTTCTGGTCCATGAAGAAAGTCCCTGCTTGCAGTTTCTTGAACAGGCCAGTGTTCTGAAAGATGCGTGCGTCATGTACCTTTCCGGACCAGCCTGCATCAATGTCTGTGAAAAGCCCACAGTGATCCACAAGCACCTGGAGAACCATTGAGAAATATCCTTTGTGATTAATAATCGGTGGCTAGGTAGTCTGGTGCCAGAATTGGAATGTGCATGCTATCTGTCACCCCTCCGCTGTTAGGGAAGCCCATTTGTGCAAAGCCATCCACTTTCCCACTCTGAACTGGTTAGTGACTGATTGGTAGCAGTCTGGAGTAGCCAGCTTCCACAGTGCAATCACCACGTGCTTCTCCAACAAAAGGGCAGCTCTCGTTCTCGTGTCCTTGCGCCGCAGGACTGGGACGAGCTCATCATACAGTCCCATGAATGTGACTTTCCTCATCCGAATTTTCTGCAGCCACTGCTCATCATCCCAGACATGCATGACAATGTGATCCCACCACTCAGTGCTTGTTTCCCAAGACCAAAAGCAGCGTTCCACTGTGGTAAGCACCTCTGTAAATGCCACAAGCAATCTCGTGTCATAGCTAGTATGCGTGGCGAGATCTATGTCACACTCCTCTTGCCTTTGTAGTTAAGGAATAACTCCACTGCCTGTCGTGATGTGTTGATCAGAGCGAGGAGCATACTGGTTAGCAGTTCGGGATCCATTCCTGCAGACCGAAGAGGCACAGCATGCAGTACACAAACCGTTGAAAGATGGTGCCAAATGCAGACGGAAGCACAGGGATTTCTGGGATGCGAAGCAATGCATCATGGGCCACTGAGACAGGACCCAGGATGCCGTGTGACCACCTCTGCCTTCCCACAACTCTTAGCGGCAGAAGAGAAAGAGATGCTCTGTGGGATAGCTGCCTAGAATGCACTGCTCCAAATACCATTGCAAGTGCCACGAGTGTGAACATGCTATTGCGCAGGCAGCTGACAGTGTGAACACACAACAGCGATTTCCCTTCAGTGCTCTCTGAATGGCACTGTAACTATCGGTGCTGTAACTTTGCTAGTGTAGACGTACCCTAATTGAGATGAAGTGCCAGCTGAGGTCCCAAAGGGATGATTGTTGCATTGTATTTTGATTTCGGTTTCCCATAAATGATCTGGAGGGTGAGGGAAGAAACTAATTTGTATTTCAGAAAACAAGGTAGGATGTTGTAAACATAGAGGAAGACAGGAATAGAAAATGCAAGAGCACATATTGGGAGTGGAACAACAGATAGAAATAAGCAACGAGGAGGAATGTTTGGGGTGGCAAAAAGAGAGAACCAGAATCGTAAATGAAATGTAATTGTTCCAACCAGAAAGCGGGGATGCTGTTCAATTACTGAACTATAACGAGCACTTATTTCTCAATTATGAAAGCCCCTGTATTCTGATTGGTTGAGAGGTCTGATTGATTTGTCATCAACATGTATGTTTCTTCTCAGTAGCCATACAGCATACAAGTCTCTGAACTTTGATTTGTTGAGGACCATTTTTAGTCACTGCAGACAGACTGTTTTAATCATTTCCTTAACCATACAAATCAGACCACTCTTTTGCCTTCAGCATTTTGCATCCACTGTGTATGGAAACATGGCAGTCTCAACTTGTGCCCACCTCTTCATCCTCTTATGACACCAAACCCCAGATATTAAAACGAGTGGTTGCTCTTAAAAAACTTTCGATTTTTTCCTTAATAAATAGATGCAGTAATCCTTAAGCTTACTACATTCTTTTTAGTATTTTCTATCGAAAGTATGGGAAGGTTTATCTGAATAAGGCAAAGTTTTCATTCTTCTAAGGTTGACCATTGTATAATGAAGTAGTACAGTTATCAAAAATAAATTACTCTTACCAAAAGCCATTTTTGGTGTGAACATATATGAAAGGGTTCTGAGAGCAGTAGCCAGTCAAAGAAAAGGGAATTTTTAATAGCAAGATTATTGAGTATACATTTCAGTAGAACAACTATATACAGATGCTCCCTTTTAATTCAGTAATAAGCCAGTGACTGAGGGTATACTTTGGAATGTATTTAGGCCAATATATAGTTATTATTAAGCAATAAGATGCAATTACATGAAAACATTTATACTTCAGGGAATGTTTTCAAAAAGTCTATGGAATAGTTTTCAAATAGAAGTTGTTAATAAGTGGCTGATAAACCATAAGCTAATTATCCTGTTACTATTCTCTTACTAGAATTACCCAAAACTAGGCTGGACAAAACATTTCAGAATGAGCAGTATAAACCACCATATGGCAGGGGGAATGGATTGGATAACCTAAGAGGTCTTTGCTATGCTGTTTGCAATTTTATAATCTATTTTGCCAGTATTTTACTTTTCTCAACAGATGCACAAAATATTATGATCTAGTTATGAAAGCATATTGGAATATTATATTGCCAAATAATTGCAATTACCTGTTTCAAATTATATTTCAATAATCTGCCTCAATTGAGTAAATTCAGTGTTTTCCAAGTCAGAATGACTAATACCCAGCCCATAATACTCTCAGGATTCCCATTAATTTCATAATAGACAAAGATAATTTCACATATATTACAGGTTTCAGAGTAGCAGCCGTGTTAGTCTGTATTCGCAAAAAGAAAAGGAGTACCCGTGGCACCTTAGAGACTAACAAATTTATTAGAGCATAAGCTTTCGTGAGCTACAGCTCACTTCATCGGATGCATTTGGTGGAAAAAGCAGAGGAGAGATTTATATACACACACACACACACAGAGAACATGAAACAATGGGTTTATCATACACACTGTAAAGGAGAATGATCACTTAAGATAAGCCATCACCAGCAGCAGGGGGGGGAAAGGAGGAAAACCTTTCATGGTGACAAGCAAGGTAGGCTAATTCCAGCAGTTAACAAGAATATCAGAGGTTTCAGAGTAGCAGCCGTGTTAGTCTGTATTCGCAAAAAGAAAAGGAGTACTTGTGGCACCTTAGAGACTAACAAATTTATTAGAGCATAAGCTTTCGCATCCGATGAAGTGAGCTGTAGCTCACGAAAGCTTATGCTCTAATAAATTTGTTAGTCTCTAAGGTGCCACAAGTACTCCTTTTCTTTTTAAGAATATCAGAGGAACAGTGGGGGGTGGGGTGGGAGGGAGAAATACCATGGGGAAATAGTTTTACTTTGTGTAATGACTCATCCATTCCCAGTCTCTATTCAAGCCAGTTGTCATTAGAGTGACAAGAGAAAAACATGGGAGGATGTTTTTAAATAACAACCGGGGCAAATACACAGAACAGGAACAATAAATTAGCACCAAAGATACAGTGAGCAGGTAACCAGAGACAACCAGTTTATACTTAGACAAAATATTTCAGAATTCATCTAGGGAAGGATTTTCCTCAATACATGATTGTGCTCCCCATCCTGTGAAAGATTCCAAGGGCAGCAGCTAGTAGCAAAACCAATGGGACAGAGCTGTCATGGAGGCAGCTATGGGCCAGAGAAAACAGGAATGTTGGGCAGAGAAATGGCTTTCATACTGATGGCCCTCGCCTATGTTGAATCCTCCAAGAAGCACAGAGATCTAAAAGGATCTTCAGATTCTTTGGTTTGATCTCTCTTCCTGTTCTGTGGTTAGGGGAACCCATCCCCATAAAGAAGCAGTCCAGGGAATATCACCAGTGTAGATTGGAAGCATTATCTTGCCCCTACAAATGAATAATCCATGATGAATTTAGTTCAATATGGGGAGAACATAATTCAGTGTTCTGTGGTAGACTGGCATAATATAATGCTGCTCTAGTAAACATCAACAGGTCACCACTGGCTGAAGGAAGGGGCAATGACATGAAGTATGTCTGTCTTCCTGGCCCATCTTCCAGCTTGTCCCCTCCCCAGATATACAGCCTGATCCCTGCAGATCTTCTTCTTCTAGACTTAGTCCCATCTATATGGGCTTGGTTCTTTGAGTTCTCCTTCTCCATTCCACTCTGTTTTAAGCAGTTCCTCAGAAACTCTGCAGCTAATCAAATCCTTTTGTATAACATTCATCCATCTAGTTTTAGGTTTTCCAACACTTCTCTTACCCTCCACTTCTAAATTTAATACCCTGTTTACTATGTATTCTTCCTATCTTCTTTTCACATTCCGAAACCACTGAAGCCCGGATTCCTTTGGCTTTTCTATAATTGGTACCATCTTCACACTTCCCTAATTCATTCATTCCAAACGTGGTTCATCCTTGTAAATTCAAGCTTCCATTTTAACATTTTTGTTTCTACTGTATTCAAGATCTGCTCCCATTCCAAGGCCAGAAGGGACAACTGTGATTATATACTCTGACTTTCTGTATAATACAGGCCACAGAACTTCCCCAAAATAACTCCTAGAGCTGATCTCTTGGAAAAATATCCAATCGTGATTTAAAAAGTATCAGTGATGGAGAATCCACCACGGCCCTTGGTAAATTGTTACAGAAACAGGTGGGCATTCTGAAATTAGGACATGCTGGAAATGACTTTTAAATTGTTTCAAGGGTTAATTACCATCACTATCAAAAATGCACACCAGTGTGAATCTGTATAGCTTCAACTTTCAGTCACTGGATCATGTTATACCTTTCTCTGCTAGATTGAAGAACCCATTATTAAATATTAGTTCCCCACATACATACTCAGACTGTAATCAAGTCACCCCTCACCCTTCTCTTTGTTAAACTAAATAGATTGAGCTCCTTGAGTCACTCCCTCTAAGACCTGTTTTCTAATCCTTTAACCATTCTTGTGGCTCTTCTCTGAATCCTCTCCAACTTATCAACATCCTTTTTGAACTGTGGGCACCAGAACTGGATAAACTATTCCAGCAGCAGCTGCACCAGTGCCAAATAGAGAGGTAAAATAACCTCTCTACTCCTAATTGGGTTTGTGATGACTGGGAAAACTGCATGATGAAGTGCCTGCTAGGTGCAAAGGTTGCAGATCTCACTAGACATCTAGACAGATGTATGTGCAGTGCTGCAGAGGCGCTGACGGTCATGGTACATGTAGGTATCAATGACATAGGGACAGTAGTCCTGGAGGCCAAATTTAGGCTGGTAGATAAGAGATTCAAGTCCAGGACTTCCATGGTAGCATTCTCTGAAATTCTTCCAGTTCCACGTGCAGGGCCAGAAAGATAGGTAGAACTGCAGGGTCTCAATGCGTGTATGAGATGATGATATAGAGAGAAAGGTTTTAGATTTATTAGGAACTGGGGAATCTTTTTGGAAAGGAGGATCCTATAACAGGAAGTAACCAAACTGGAATCAAACTGCTGGGATGTAAGTTTAAAAAGGTGTAGAGGATTTTTTAAATGAAGGGCTGGGAGAAAGCCGACAGGTGCCGAGGAGCACTCAGAATGGACAGAGACATCACTTACAGATGAATTTATTAAAGGGGAAACTCTATTTCTAGTAAAGAGGATAAGAAAGAAGTGGATAAAGTACAGGTAAGAGCTAGTGAGAAACAAATCAATCATAAAAGTGTTCCATTTAAATATAACACACAAAGACAAGCAACTAAATATTGACAAAATGTACAAGTGCTTATATACGAATGCTAGAAGTCTAAATACTGAGATTGGTGAACTAGATAGAGTGCCTATAATTAAATTGGGATATTGATATAATAGGCATCACAGAAACTTGGTGGAATGAGGATAATCAATGGGACACAGTAATACCAGGGTTCAAATATATATAGGAGTGATAAAGTAGGCTGTGCTGGTGGGAGAGTGGCACAATATGTGAAAGAAAAATATAGAATCAAAATATAGTAAAAAATCTTAAATGAATCAAAAAGTACAGTAGACTCTCTATGGATAGAAATTCCATTTTTGAATAAAAAGAGCATAACACTAGGAATATACTACCAACCACCACGCCACGATGGTATGGTTATTGTGAAATGCTCAGGGAGATTAGAGAGACTACAAAGGCAGACAATAGGTGGGTTTCAACTATTGTATTGACTGGTTATACGTCACCTCAGGATGGGATGCAGAGATAAAATGTCTAGACAACTTAAATGTCTGCTTCTTGGAGCAGCTGGACCTGGAACTGCTTGTTCTGGAGGCAATTCTTGATTTAGTCTTAAGTGGAGCACAGGGTCTGGACCAATAGGTGAATATAGCTGAACCACTTGGATACAGCAAACATAATATAATTAAATTTAACATCCTTGTAGGGGGGGAGAAATTCCAAAGAACCCACCACAGTAGCATTTAACTTCACACAGGAAAATGCTAAAAGACAAAAACAGCCTATAACCTGTGGGTGAACACTTTTCACAAAGCAATCACTATCTGATCTGTCGCTCCTCAAAGGAAACCTGCACAAGACTTTCAAAAGATGAGCCTGAGAGGTTAAATTCATACTCTGCTAGTACAAATCATGGACTAAGATACACTGGATTTATGGTTTATTAGAACAATCTGTAATCCACTAACCCCCACACCTCCCCATACACACACTTTTTTTTGTGCGCTATGACTGCAGAGATGTTAACTGCCCACTCTGTCTTTAAGGGTCCCTTAAATTAATACGTGTTAACTACTTATGCTAAACAATCTGTTCCACCTTGTATTTACCTGTGACACTCACAGTACCTTTCCCAGACCTGAAGAAGAGCTCTGTGTAGCTCCAAAGCTTGTCTCTCTCACCAACAGAAATTGGTCCATGCTCCTTATTTCTCTAATATCCTGAGACCAACACAGCTACAGTGCGACTGCATACATAATTTATAAGTGTTTTACATAAAGTGTTGTATAAAAATGGATTTTTTTTCACAAGACCTGGGTGTTATAAAATCCTGCTCCATTTTCACTAACACAGTTCAGAAACCTCCCAGGTAAATAATTGAAGAATGTGTCTGTCCATGTTTTTTAAACTCTCTTTCTTTGAATTATTTTTAGTTCTGGCAGTAAATTAACACCCACACAAGAAATGGTTTCATCACTTTTAAAAACCCATCAAGAAAAAGAAAGAGTACTGACAGATTTTTTTCTGCAACATTTAGCTGAGTATGTGATGCAAGCAGACATCTTTGAGAAGTGTGAAACTGAGGGTAGCTCTGTTCGATTTTAGAGGATGCATGATAACATCTTAATACATTTTCTGTTGAAATATAACTTAGAATAAAAGAAAAAGAATTTTGTGTCAGAATATATAATGCATGAATGACTAGTTTTGAGACACTGATATATAAATTATACATAGCCTTTTAGATTCTGCAGCTATGTATTATTAATTTAAAGCTAAAGATCTTCATCTATGCTCAAGATACACCCAGATATCTAGGTCACTCAAGTACATGTTGTAATGGTAGGAATTAAATAGCAGTTGACAGAATGCAATAAAACTGTGCTTTGTCACTTTTGGCAGTGTTTCAATATATGACATGTCCAGCACCTCCTTTCACCACAGTGGACAGCACTTGCTTGCTTTTGAGGACTGAACAAGAGTGAAATTGATATTTTAATGTTCTTACCAAAGAAACGAAGAAACATTTATATCATGTCGTCTCTGGATTATGTAATTTCTCAAATGGCATATACTACTCTAGGACATATTTTTTCTTTACAATAGATTTTAATGTATTTTATGGATTCTGTGGCTACCCATTAGATCCTTTCCCACTTAGGGGTTCAAAGGACAGCTGATGAAGACAATCATAACTGTCGGATATTCCCTATAGTTAAGCTTCTGAACTAAAAATCAAAGAGATTTTTACATAACAAAGCATACAAACCTACAAGCCACATTCAGCTACTATGCTCTTTTATGTTAAGATGTCAACAGTCTTTCATAGCTGGCTAAGATGTTGGTTAGTGATTACAAAGCACTATTAAAGTGTGTACTTAGGGAATGCCCATTGCCACTGGGGTTTCTATACTGTAATCTGAAGAAGATGTGCTCAAATCACCAGACGGCATTAAATTCATCATGTAAGGGAAGATATAATTAAAGCAAATAGTCACATTTTAACAATCTGCAAATATGCTGCCCATTTCTTCAAACTATACTTGTTTACAAACATATTGAACTTGTTATGTATTCAGAGTACAGAGGCTCACAAACCTGCTGATGTAGTATATATCATTTATTATTTTTATTACAAAAACTGTTTCTATCGCATAGAAACTTCCCTTTTACTGTTGGAATCATTCATTTCGTACAAAGGGGTATGAACCACATACAGAAAGAATGACAATATCAATACAAGCAAATACAAGACACAAAATAACAGTTTCTAAGCAGACTAGGCCACAGGCGCCAACTTTTGTTGGTGCCGATGGGTGCTCATGCCCCTGGCCCCAACCCAACTCCGCCCCCTCCCAGCCCCTATTGGATCCCTTCCCAAATCCCCTCCCTGGCCCTGCCTCTTCCCCAAGTGTGCTGCATTCCCCCTCCTCCCCCCTCCCTCCCAGGCTTGCCACGCAAAACAGCTGTTTCGCAGTGCAAGCACTGGGAGGGAGCGGGGAGAAGCAGGACATGTCAGCCCGCTCAGGGGAGGAGGTGGAGGCAGAGTGGAGGCGGAGGTGAGCTGGGCTGGGGGGGGTGGGGCGGGGAGCTGCCGATGGGTACTCCGCACCCATCAATTTTTCCCTGTGGGTGCTCCAGCCCCGGAGCACCCACGGAGTTGGCGCCTATGGACTAAGCCCTGGTTTACACTACGAGTTTAGGTCGAATTTAGCAGTGTTAGATCGATTTAACCCTGCACCCGTCCACATGACGAAGCCATTTTTGTCGACTTAAAGAGCTCTTAAAATCTATTTCTGTACTCCTCCCCAACGAGGGGATTAGCGCTGAAATCGACATTGCCTGGTCGAATTTGGGGTGGTGTGGACGCAATCCGATGGTATTGGCCTCCAGGAGCTATCCCAGAGTGCTCCATTGTGACCACTCTGGACAGCACTTTCAACTCAGATGCACTAGCCAGGTACACAGGAAAAGCCCTGGGAACTTTTGAATTTCATTTCCTGTTTGGCCAGCCTGGCGAGCTCATCAGCAGAGGTGACCATGCAGTCCCAGAATAGGAAAAGAGCTCCAGCATGGACAGAACGGGAGGTACTGGATATGATCGCCAGACGAATCCGTGCTATCAGAACTCCGTTCCAAAGATGAAATGCCGATATATTTGAAAAAATCTACAAGGGCATGATGGACAGAGGCTATAATAAGGACCCGCAGCAGTGCCACCTGAAAATTAAGAAGCTCAGGCAAGCCTACCAAAAAAACAAAAAGGCAAACGGCCACTCCAAGTCAGAGCCCCAGACATGCCGCTTCTATGATGAACTGCATGCAATTCTAGGGGGTGCCCCTACCATAACCCGACCCCTGTCCATGGACACCTGCAAGGGGGGAGTCTAATGCAACAGGGATGAGGATTTTGGCAAAGAGGAAGAGGAGGAGGAGGAGGATAGCGCACAACAGGCAAGCAGAGAAACCGTTCTCCCCAACAGCCAGGAACTGTTTATCACCCTGGAGCCAATATCCTCCCAAGGTGAGCTCCCAGACCATGAAGCCGGAGAAGGCACCTCTGGTGAGTGTACCTTTGTAAATATAATACATGGTTTAAAAGCAAGCATGTTTAATGATTAACTTGCCCTGAAAACTTGGGATGCATTCATAGCCAGTAGAGCTACTGGAAAAGTCTGTTAATGTGTCTAGGGATGGAGCAGAAATCTCCAGGGACATTATTAAGGGGACATTCAGAGACGTTCCTGCTGGACTGTTTGCCTGTGGCTGAAAAGAAATCATCCCCGCTTTTAGCCACATGGTTTGGGGCGGCCTGTTGACGCTGAGCTGTTCGCGTTTGGCTGGCAGGGATCTTCCCTGATACTAGTCACGCGGTGGGAGGAGGGGTGAAGCGATCATCCCAGAGAATTGGGGGGTGCGGTGGGGTTAGTTGGGTTTGTGCTGCCCATTAACCCGAAAACCGCAGCCCCTCCTTTTAAATGGCCAACCCAATGGGTGCTTGGTATGGGAAAGGAGGGTGCTGCTGTTTGAAACCATTCCCACATGTTATGAAGGTTGAAGAAGCCGAAAGACTGTGGCTTACCATGGCTGCCTGCAAGCCGAATTCTGTTGCCCGGCCCCGCGTGTGTGATCCCTCACACCAAACCGTCAGGCCCTCAATATAAGAGGCAAAATGCATACTTGTACCAAAAGCACGTGTGCTATGTAATGTTAACAGCTTAGTTCACCATGAAAGAGTCTACCCATTGTTCTCTAAAATGCGTCTTTTAAAATACTACTCTCCCTTTTTTTCCTCCTGCAGCTGCAAATGTTTCAACGCTCCCCCTATCTTCTCTGTCCCAGAGGCTAGCGCAGATAAGAAGGCAAAAAAACCGCACACAGAATGAAATGTTCTCTGGGCTCATTCAGTCCTCCCGCACTGAAAGAGCTCAGCAGAATACATGGAGGCAAACAATGGGAGAGTCCAGAAAAGCAGAAAATGAACATGAGGACAGGAGGGACGAGCAAGAGGAGAGGTTGCAGGAGCAAGAGGAGATGTGGCGGCAGCATGATGAGAGGAGGCAGGATGCAATGCTGAGGCTACTGTGGGATCAAACTGATATGCTCCGGTGTCTGGTGGAGCTGCAGGAAAGGCAGCAGGAGCACAGACTGCCACTGAAGCCCCTGTGTAACCGCCCAGCCTCCTCCCCAAGTTCCATAGCCTCCTCACTCAGGTGCCCAAGAACACCGGGGGGGGGGTGTCCTCTGGGCACCCAACCACTCCACCCCAGAGGACTGCCCAAGCAACAGAAGGCTGGCATTCAATAAGTTTTGAAGTGCAGTGTGGCCTTGTCCTTCCGTCCTCCCCTACCCTACCTGGTGCTTCCCTCCTCCCCCATCCCTCCTGGGCTACCTTGGCAGTTATCCCCCTATTTGTGTGGAGAATTAATAAAGAATGAATGAATTTGAAACAACAATGACTTTATTGCTTCTGCAAGCGGTGATCAAAGAGGGGAGGGTGGTTGGCTTACAGGGAAGTAGAGTGAACCAAGGGGGCGGGTTTTCATCAAGGAGAAACAAACAGAACTGTCACACCGTAGCCTGGCCAGTCATGAAACTGGTTTTCAAAGCTTCTGTGATGCGCAGCGTGCCCTGCTGTGCTCTTCTAATCGCCCTGGTGTCAGGCTGCGCGTAATCAGCAGCCAGGTGATTTGTCTCAATCTCCCACCCCGCCATAAATGTCTCCTCCTTACTCTCACAGATATTGTGGAGTGCACAGCAAGCAGTAATAACAATGGGAATATTGGTTTCGCTGAGGTCTGACTTAGTCAGTAAACTGCGCTAGCGTGCTTTTAAACGTCCAAATGCACATTCTACCACCATTCTGCACTTGCTCAGCCTATAGTTGAACAGCTCCTGACTACTGTCCAGGGTGCCTGTGTATGGCTTCATGAGCCATGGCATTAAGGGGTAGGCTGGATCCCCAAGGATAACTATAGGCATTTCAGAAAAAGAAAAGGAGTACTTGTGGTGCCACAGGTACTCCTTTTCTTTTTGTGAATACAGACTAACACGGCTGCTACTCTGAAACCTATAGACATTTCAACATCCCCAACAGTTATTTTCTGGTCTGGGAAGTAAGTCCCTTCCTGCAGCTGCTCAAACAGACCAGAGTTCCTGAAGATGCGAGCATCATGTACCTTTCCCGGCCATCCCACGTTGATGTTAATGAAACGTCCCTTGTGATCCACCAGTGCTTGCAGCACCATTGAAAAGTACCCCTTGCGGTTTATGTACTGGCTGCCAAGGTGGTCCGGGCCCAAGATAGGGATATGGGTTCCGTCTATGGCCCCACCACAGTTAGGGAATCTCATTGCAGCAAAGCCACCCCCTATGACCTGCACATTTCCCAGAGTCACTACCCTTGATAGCAGCAGCTAAGTGATTGTGTTGGCTACTTGGATCACAGCAGCCCACACAGTAGATTTGCCCACTCCAAATTGATTCCCGACTGACTGATAGCTTTCTGGCATTGCAAGCTTCCACAGGGCTATCGCCACTCACTTGTGAACTGTGAGGGCTGCTCTCATCTTGGTATTCTTGCGCTTCAGGGCAGGAGAAAGCAAGTCACAAGTTCTATGAAAGTGCCCTTACGCACGCGAAAGTTCCGCAGCCACTGGGAATCGTCCCAGACCTGTAGCACTATGCAGTCCCACCAGTCTGTGCTTGTTTCGTGGGCCCAGAATCGGCATTCCACGGCATGAGCCTGCCCCATTGTCACCAGGATGTCCAAATTGCCAGAGCCCGCACTTTCAGAGAAGTCTGTGTCCATGTCCTTGTCACTCTCGTCACCATGCTGCCGTCGCCTCCTCGCCTGCACATACTGCAGGATAATTTGTGAGGTGTTTACAATGCTCATAACTGCCGCGGTGATCTGAGTGGGCTTCCTGCTTGCTGTGGTATGGCATCTGCAGGAGAGCAGAGTTGCAGTGGAAGCAGTGGCTGACGACAGATGCCATGAGAACAGATATTTATAGAGAATGACGAGAGGACCTGCGAGGTGGATTCATGAGAGTAGGAGAGCAAAGTTGCATCGGAAGTGGTGGAGGATGACGGTTAGCACTGTGCACATTTCCCAAGGAAGAACACATGTACCCGGGAGCCCATGACAGACAACATGGAGAAATTCACTATTGAGACAGTAGCATCAGAGCAGATTTGCAGCAGAAGCAGTGGATGATGACCGTTAGCAGTCCTACTACACTGTTTGCTGAAAGCAGTTTGGCGTCCGCACGGAAAAAAGGCGCAAAATGATTGTCTGCCATTGATTTCACGGAGGGAGGGGCGACTGACGACATGTACCCAAAACCACCCGCGACAATGTTTTTGCCCCATCAGGCGTTGGGAACTTAACCCAGAATTCCAATGGGCGGCGGAGACTGCGGGAACTGTGGGATAGCTACCCACAGTGCACCGCTCCGTAAGTTGATGCTAGCCACGGTAGTGAGGACGCACTCCGCCAACTTAATGCACTTAGTGTGGACATACACAATCAACTGTATAAAAACAATTTCTAAAAATCAACTTCTGTAATACCGACCTAATTTCATAGTGTAGACATACCCTAAGTTGGGAGTTAACCTTCAGACATAGCCAAAGCTGTTCCTCTGGGACCAGGGATGTGATTCTTTGAAGTTTAGGGTGCTCTGTGTCTCAGAGGAATGAGCCCAAAATTCTGTTTAGAATTAGGAAAGTTGTTTTGGAAGACTTTTGCAATTAAGTTGCAGATGCAAAAGGGAAAAACCCGTTGTGTAGATTTTTTTGCAAGTTAGATTGAAATGACAAAGGTCTAAGAAATAAAACTAATAAAACAGTATTAAGTATTTATTAGTTAAAAGAGATAAAGGACATTTCAATAATTGTCTTCCAGCAGAGGGAAGGATGTAGGATCTATATGCCTAGTAGCATCTTGACTCATTTATAATAAATACTTCACTCCATAGAATCTGCTTCTGGCAAATGTGAATGATTTCCATTAATTTTGTATTAGTGGTGAGAAGGTAAAATGAATGCCATCTGTTTTGTGGTTAGTCAGTATATTGGTTTTTAAAATAACCATTATACTGATATGCAGTTATAAATAAGTGAAGTTTCAAATAAATAAAAAGAGTAATGTTCTGTTTTGTAATGCTCTCTGTGCTGGAAGTAACTGTCTCACTGAATCACTCATTATATGTGGACACTCTGTAGTGAATTGGCTCCTGTGTGTATAAATGGTCATCACAGGAATATCGAAATAAATTATGTTCTAGCTGAATAAGCCCATCAAGACTTCTTGAAAACCATGTGAAGAGGAAAAAGCTTTTTTACTGTGTAAGACCATGCTGGGATGGCTGCTAGGATGCAAGTCTGCTTGGATTTTTTTTTCTTAGAGAAAGTTGCATATGCTTGTCTCAAAGATTAAGCCATGCATGTCTAAGTACACATGGCCGGTACAGTGAAACTGCAAATGGCTCATTAAATCAGTTATGGTTCCTTTGGTCGCTCCAACCCTTACTTGGATAACTGTGGTAATTCTAGAGCTAATACATGCCGACAAGCGCTAAGCATTAGTGGTTGCTAACAGTGCTGCACTGACAGCTGTGGAGGCTCAGGTCCTCTTGTCCTCAAAACAGATACTGTAAAAGTAGCAATGTTGGAATCATCCCACAATGCTCTGTTAATGCACCTAACTCTGACCCTGACTGAATTTATGTCCTTGGCCTCTCTGCTGAGCCTGCCCACAAAAATGCCAATTAGCTCTTACTGTAATAATCAGAGGGGTAGCCGTGTTAGTCTGTATCCACAAAAACAACAAAAGCTTATGCCCAAATAAATCTGTTAGTCTTTAGGGTACTACCGGACTCCTCATTTTTACTGTAATAATGATTACTTTGGTGGGGCATCTGAGTTAGGAACCTGACTGAGACAACCAACTCATTTCACATACTCTAGGGCTACCAAACAGTTACCTTATGCTTCCAGATTCACTATTGAGTTGGACTGGATTCCAACTAAAGACCCAGAGCTGAAAAGGCTGTGTATTGTATTCCTAAAGATATGGTTGATTATGACCATTTTAAAGACAATAATAACAAAATCCCTGGAAATACTATAAAAATGTAAAACATTTCCTCCAAAATAATCTGATTTAATCCCATTCAAGGACAAATAAATAAAAAAAGTGTGTGTGCTTTTATAAACAATGGCCAGTTTTGAAAAGTGGAGTTGGTATGTGGGAGCAGCCCTCTGGCCTTTCTTGTCTGAGGTTTTAGAAAAAGGCAAACTGCTTTCCCCACTCATCTGTAATGCACATAGTAAAGGTTGTGCTTAGGGATCTGTTTCTGTAAGGATAAATGTCTGGTGGTCTATGTCTTCATAGAAAAGCCATGGAAAAAAAGGAAATTAAAAGCAATCTCAAACAGAGGGGCCAGTTCTGCAAATACATAAGTGAGTAATTTTTCATAATATGAAAGACCTTGAACATAGCGTGAAATTCTTCCACAGTACACGTGGTACCTTCTTTATGACAAGTGAAATTTATCTCCCTATAGGGAATTAAGTTCCTGTTATGGCCCCAGTCCTGTAGCCATATCTGCAATGAAAGACCCTTGCGGACCTCAGGGTATAGTGTCTGCCTGTATGAAACCAATTGCAGGATTGGGCCTCTTGTCCTCCTTTGTGTTGCTGCACAGTTAGTGAGTGAGCCTCATCTCTCTGTTAATACATTCAGCCCCCCATTTAACTTTGCAGCTCTCAACTATCTCTGGTCAACCTTTTACCAATACATTCACCCATTAGCCATTCTCTCACTCAGAAATCCTAAAACATCAAAGGTCAAAGATTTAATTAAACAAACACGTATTCCATGAAATCCATAATCAATCTAGTTCTCAAGGAAATTATGACACAATTCAGCCTTTACTTGCTACCAATCCTTTGTGCCATCTAGTCTCTTGACAGCCAAGAATTGTATTCGAAATTATTTAACTGCTTCTGCTGAGATTTGTAAAATCATGTTTTCTAAACAGTCATAATTAGTTTAAAGCCAGTAGGATTAGATGATATGAAGTTCAATAGTCGTACGACATCCATTGTACAGACTGATTATATATTTTTTATTTAACCATCTTTATTTCTTCAGAAGTATGGGAAATGATATTGGTCCTCATATTGTGAGTAGTATAGATGCATGTGTATTATTTTAATATAAAGTGACAATGACAAAAAGTTTCCAAAGGGAAGCTTTATCATTTTGTGGCATATAAATGATACCATAGTTAGTTAGCTATCAGTTTGTTATTTCTATTTTTTTTTCTGCCCAGGAACAACCACAATGCATACCTACAGTGCTCAAGCTTATATAGTTATAAAATATATATTAATACGCAGTGTATATATAGGGCTACATTTTGATTTTAGGCACAGCCCTGAATAAGAGTATGTGTAAGAGCTACCAACCGAGGCCTAGCAGGGACTGTTTCTTATTATCTCTTCATACAGTGCCCAGCACAATGGAGCCCTGATCTCAGTTGCTGCTGTATTAATAACAAATGATAACAGCACAACCCAGTAGTACCATCGTGATTCGGACACGCTGTTAATTTACAGTGAACTGAAATACTTTTCAACACACGTAATTAGATTGTGCAGTTCATTGCCACAAGATGTCATTGAGGCAAAGAACTTAGCAAGTCTCAAAGATGGCTTGGACAGTGGTGGGGTGTGCACCACACAGGCAAGGATAGAGTTAATGTGGACTTGAGAGGCTAATGATGCTGCCTGGGTTCACTTGGACGGTGGGCCAGGCTTAATTAAAGGTGAAGCCCCAGCTGGAGAAGGAGCTGGGTGGTGACTATGAAGAAGGAAAGTTTAGAGCGGAGGGGGTTGCAGGGAGGAGAGGAACAGAATAGAATGGAATGGAACTCTGCAGTCACTCTCTAGGATTGTAGATCTGACAGATGGGAAAGATCAAGCTCAGTGGTTATCCATTGGCCTGCTAAACTCAGGGTTGTGAGTTCAATCCTTGAGGGGCCATTTAGGGATCTGGGGCCAAAATTGGTGATTGGTCCTGCTTTGAGCAGGGGGTTGGACTAGATGACCTCCTGAGATCCCTTCCAACCCTGATATTCTATAATTCTATTATATGTATTGTGTATACATTTCTGTATAAAGACAGATAGCTAGATGTCAATATATTGTGGCAAATTGCCGGTACGATTATGATGGGTCCCACACTTCCTCTTCTTGGCGGGGGGTTCAGGGCACAGTTTCCTGCCCCTGAACTAGGGTATTTACTGTCCCACTAGTAACCCAGAGAAGGGTAGTGGAGAGAGAGGGACCCGGGCCCGCCCTCTACTCTGGGTCCCAGCCCAGGGGCCCTAGGGATAATGGTAAACCACTTGAACTAGTGCTTCCTTCCCCTGGACTACTTCCCTCTCCTCCTCTTCAGCTTGTGGGGCTTCCTGCCCTCTCTCTCTGCACAAGGGCCTTGGTCTTCTAGCCAGCCATGGCACTTCTCCAAACTCTCCTCTACTTCAGCTCCTCCAAACTACACTCTGCTCCAACTCATTCAAACTGCTCTCTGCTCCAACTCCAAACCACTCTGCTCCAACTCATTCAAACTGCTCTCTGCTCCAATACCTTCCCCTTGCTGATTGAAGCAGGTTTTTTTTATCAGGTGACTGGCTTCAGGTGCTACAATTGGACTCAGGTGCTTTTAATTCATCTATAGAAACGTTTCTTCCCTCTATAGGGAATAAGGCTTCTCCTCATCCTGGGACTTGCGTATCTCTCCTATATCACTCTCCTTCTACCTTCTGGCCATGCTGTATCACAATATGTTGAAGGAATATGATAAAATACACAGCCACAGGGTAATATGTATTTCTTATATCTCATGACCACCGCAATGGCACCCATTTCCACTGGGATGACTTTTAATATTCCAGATCTCTGAGCAATTTTAAACATCTTCCACTTTTTATTAATAAAAAAAAAATCTACTATAGAAATTTTTCCTCCCCTTTTGCTCCCTTTCCTCCATCCTCACCCCAGTTATACAACTCTGAGATCCAGAATGGGGAATATGTAGATCTGAGCAGTGACTACTGTATGGACTGATATCTTGTGAACCATCTAGGCTAGACACTGGCACATCTCATATCTATAAAGAAACTGCCATAACAGATCACATCAATGTTCCCTTTAGTTCAATATCCTGCCTCTGACTGACCAGGAATAAGCAGCGATAGAGGAAGGTGCAAGAAACAAAGTAATGGAATAGCCTGCCTACAGGGGAAGTGTCTTCATCCAGTTCTCATGAGCTAGTGGTTGGCTAATACCATTGGAAAGAGACGTTTTCCAACTCTTCAATAGGACACAGAGTCTGTAGCTCCGGAAGGTCTAAGATAGCAGATATAAAATCATGACATTATGTATGAAAAAGCTTTTGTGGATAACTTTTAGAGGCTTGTAAAATTTTTATCAATGATTCTTCTCTCCCTCTGAGGCCATCGCATTTGGCCAAGCCCAAATGAAATCAGTGGAAAGACACTCATTAACTGCAGTGGATTTTGGATCAGACCCTTGGTCCTATGATAACTGAACCACCTGGCTTTAGCGGCAGAAGGATGCAAAATAAAAAAGGACTAATACATCTTTTTAAAATTCTTTAAGTTTAAAACATTTCTGAAGTAGTTTAGCAAAATACGTGGCATATACAGAGTAATAGTTTTATTAGCAGTCATTTGTGATAACCTAACTATGCATGAGTAATGTTGCAATCCCTATTTCATACCAAAAAACCTTCATACCACAATACACCATCATGTATTTGTGTTACAGGCCACATATTTTGAGACAATATTTATCATGTATTGTAGACCCACATGACAAATTGTATCTATAATGCATCTTTGGTTACCTAAAACATACTAAACCTCTGGAGGAGCTTCAAAGACTTGCCATTAAAACATGAAAGAGAACAACCCCTGCCCTCCAAAAAACCACTCCTGTTAGAAAAGTTTACTTCTCTCCTAACAAATGTAGAATTCTCTTACAGATACATGCACAAAAAAACAAAAAAACACTCCATTTAATGTTAGTTAAGGTTACTCTCATCAATAAACTAAACCATAAAATATTGGGAAATACCGTGTTAAGGATTAGAAAGTTCCAAAGTCAAGCACTCAAGTTAAAAACTCCATCCTGAACCCCAAGCTACCAGTAAAATTAATAATATGAAAATGCTGGAGGGCCAAGAGATAATCTGATTATACAAACATGACAAGTGCCGATGAATATGAAATTGAAGTGCTGAGTTAATAAGTTTTTCAATTTACTTCTTGCCTTTTTTTGCATTTAAAGCTGTTGCTTTTATTATAAGTGGATTCCACTGCTTTATCAAGACAGCTGTGAAGCAAGTAGGCTCCAAAACCTATATTACTTAGTAGAGATCAACAGAGCTTCACTTACAATGTTTTGTGATGGGAAGAAAAATAAATGGGGGGCAAATGCTTCAATGGGCTGTTACAGAGGAGTGAAAAGAGGGATTTTGTGGTACTCAGCAGATGCACAAAGAAGCATGTAGATGTGGGATTGTCGAATGCATCCTGTATGTACAGCTATTCATGTGGACACATAGACACCAAACTATGAAACTCATTAGTTCGTCACTGTATAATGGGACTACAGGGCCAAGTTGTCAGACCCCAGAGGTACAGACTTATATTCAACAGGTTTAAGACTCTTTTCAACAGGATCATGTTCCTTCATCAAAGCTGTTGTGAGTACTTTTATTATGAGGATTTAGCAACAGCTGAAGATGCCACTTGTCTCTTCTGTACAGAGTATTTGAATTCATTTCAACCATGAAAGGACTTCACATGGAACTACATCCACTAACAACCGATGCTATTAATATTTTTCCTCATGCAGTTTTAAGAAGACTTGGTCTCCATGTTTTTGCTTGGGATGCCGTAGGGCTTCATTCCCACAGTTAAAGAAGAAAGCTGGAGACATCTTAGATTTAGCATCTCTCAGCATCACATGCTTACTAGGGCCCATTAGGATGAATATTTATCTGTGAGGCTGTCAGCATTGTTCTGATATGTTGACCAATAAGCATTATCACCAGCCCCAATGTTCAAAAATCATGAGACTGACTTAAAAATCATGATTTAAAAAAATCAATAAATGTTAGTGTCACCGAGTACTCCACTCACTGCTAGGCTGGCACCTCCTCCAGGCCGCTCTGGGGATTAGCTCATGAGATCGACAAACCCTTCCTGTGGTTGCACACTGTTACTCCATCTCTCTCTCTTTCTCTGGTCTGCAGCCCCTTTCTTGCTCCAGGAACCACAGCATTCTCTTTGTGGTGTTCCCCCCTTCCAGGGTATAGTCCTTCAAAATCTCTGTTGCTCCCACAGTGACCCAGGCAGTCATTCAGTTCACTGCCCCACCAGTGCCACTTCCTCAGTGGTGGGTAGGGGAGCCAGGGCCTGCCGTTTACTCCAGTTTCCAGTCCAGGGACCCTACAACATACCGCCATAGTCTGTTCAGTCCTCAACCATGCTGCTTACTCCCTGGGCTGCTTCCTCTCTCTGGGGTTTGCCAGCCTTTCTACTCCCTCCTTCCAGTGAGCAACCATAGATTACTTGTTGATATAGTACCCAAACACAACTCCCTTTTCCCAGGGAGTGACTGCAGACTACCTCCCTAATTTTATAGAAGCCCTGCCTTTTCCCGCTTCCCCAAATAAAGACTTTCCTCTCAGCCTTCAGCCTAATAGATTAATTGGCCCAACTGGTGTCCACTAACCCTTTCAGGTGAATGTGGGGTGGAAACCCCGTCACAGTTGGATTCTTGGTTTCTGAGCCTTTAGGGTGCAACCATGAGTATTAGAAACATACTTTTTAAAAAGCTGCTGTTCTTATGCAATGTACAAATACTAGGAGCTGAAGCTTTAAGAAAAAACCCAAGTATTGCAAGACTTGCAATAAAATCATGAGTTAGTAATGCCGCATAAGCAATTAAGCTAAGCCTACTCCAGTGACTCACATGGGGGTCATACTCAAATGGGAGTTGTTCTATAGCTAGTAAAAGCTAGTGTAAGATTATTATTTTTTTGTAGAAACTCTTAGCACATTGTACTGCTCTTTCTTTTAGGCTATTCTTTTGTAGCTGGTAGGAACCAGAAGAAATATGGCTTAAATTATACAATATCCCAAAAGCTTGGAATTCATAACTGGCAAACTAGTCCATTTCAGTGTCTCTTTCTTCTAAATTGAGAAACCGTGCCTTGTAATGTTTCTATGACCTGTTACATCTTTTCTGATAATCTGTGACAGTTCTATTGTCATCCAACAGTTCCTGAAGGATGAAATATTGGAAAAGATAAATGAGGGACATCAGGACCTCACAAAATTCTGGGAGTGAGCCTGAATGTGATTGTGATGAACTAGCATTGGGCAGGACCTAAAGTACCAGGTGAAAACATGCGAGTCCATGACACAACTCAACAAACCTCTCATACCCACAGCATTGCTTGAGAGGCCTTGGAAAAGAATTTAGCACAGGATGTGTGTGAAGAAAAGGGGCATACTTATCTAATAGCCACTGGGTATTTTTCTAGACTTGAAGAAATTCTACACATTAGACTTCACAGGACTGCACAGAAGCCACAGGCTGGATATGGGATCCCTGATAGGTACCTGTTTATTAACAGCACAGGTGACTTGTGGTCTATATAGATGGCCCAGGTGTCTTTTTGTTCCCCAGAATCCCCATGGGCTCAGGTACAGAATCCAGGTCCCCCTTTGTCCCCATTATGACTTTTGGATAAAAGTCTACAGTTACCAGAATAATAATGTTTAAGTTTACATGATTAGCAAGATGCATCCTTGATCTTTTTCCAATATAGTCACCTGAGGGAAATTAATTATTTGTTCTGAAGGAGAATTTCATAAATCTTATCTATTTCATAAATTTCAGTTTGACATTTCACAGACCTGTTTGTAGGACATGGTTCAAAATTCCACCTCTTTATTTGTTTATATAGCATGCAGACATAAAATAAGACCAATCCGTTTCCCAAAGAACTTCTAATCTAAGCACCTTATCTAAATCCTACTGTAGTCAATGGGAGTTAGATCAGGCCCTAAAGGGACAATATAAAAACAAAAAAGTGGTGGAATGAATTAACCATCACTATTTTATACTATTTACCCCTTTAATCTTGTTATATTCACTCTGACTAGTTACCTGATTATTGTAATTTAGCACTTGTATTGCTGCCTCCATGCACTTTATCCTTATATTTCTTTCTCTTTTCTCCATATTTAAGAAATAAAACAAACAGAAAATTATTCCTGATTGTCATGCAGCTTCATGTGAAAACTTGCTATGAAATACTGTGACACTCTGTACCTGGGGGGAACACCCTGCACCCCCACGTTCATCCTTATAATATGATTGTGTGGTATCCAATGCAAAGCTTGTCATGTCGAGTGTCTTCGGAAGGCTCATGATGCACTGACCATTGTTGTTGTAGTAACATTATAGGTTGTAATTTCATGTATATAGTTATGAGGTTGAAATTGTGTCCTTAAAACAAGCCCAGGCAAAACTCTCCAGGAGCAGAGGGGCAGTTCACACTTCATCAGGGCATGTATGGACAAACCCAGCCCAGCCTCAGAAGAACAAAGGACACTGGCCTAGGCAGCAACAAAGGATCTGTTAGACTCTCGAGTGAGTCATCCCCTTCCCTGGGTCAGTTTGGGACTACAATGAGGTAATACTCACCTGACTCTGAAGGGGGGGGGGCAAAGCCAAGAGGGAAGAAAGAACAAGATAAAAGGGAGAAACATTTGCCATGCTCTCTCCCTTCCACCTCCATCTATAGACACCACCACCATGTGACTGAGGTGCTGATCAAAGGGGAGAGCCTGGCTGAAGGGCAACCAGCCAACCTGTGGTGAGAAGCATCTAAGTTTGTAAGGGCACTGAAAGTGTTAAGATCAGCTTAGAATGTGTTTTACTTTTATTTCATTTGACCAAATGTGACTTCTTGTGCTTTGACTTATAATTACTTAAAATCTATCTTTTGTAAGTAATCATTTTTTTTGTTTATTCTACCTGAAGCAGTGCATTTGGTTTGAAGGGTGTCAGAGACTCCCCCTTGGGATAACAAGCCTGGTACATATCAATTTCTTTGTTAAATTGACAAACTCATATAAGCTTGCAGCGTCCAGTGGGCATAACTAGATACTGCGAGATGGAGGTTCCTAGGGTTGTGTCTGGGACCAGAGATATTAGCTAATGTCATTCAGTTGCACAATCCAAGCAGCACCTGGCCAAAAGTCCTCACTCATGTTGCAAGGGGGTGGTCTGGAAGAGGGAGGAGTGGCAACAGCTACTGACTGGTGGAGGAAGAGACCCACTGTGATAAGGTAGGACCAAGTAAATCTAGACTCTGAAGGGGGAGCAAAGCCAAGAGGGAAGAAAGAACATAGACCATTCCTGGCAGTTGTTTGTCCAACCTATTCTTAAAAACCTCCAAAGATGCTGATTCCACAACCTCCCTTGGAAGTCTATTCCAGAGCTCAACTATCCCTACAGTTAGAAAGTTTTCCCTAATATCTAACCTAAATTTTCCTTGCTGCAGATTCAGCCTGTTAGTTCTTGTTCTACCGTCAGTGGACATGGAGAACAATTCATCACCATCCTCTTTATAACAGTCCTTATAATTTTTGAAGACTGTTATCATGTCCCCCCCAAGGGCTGGTCTACATTACCCACCACATCTGTGGGAAGCAATCAATTTAGTGGGGGTCGATGTATCTTGTCTAGTATAGACGTGATAAATCAACCGCTTAGCGCTCTCCACCAGAATGAGGAGCACAAGTGGAGTCGACGGGAGAATGTCAGCTGTTGACTTACCGCAGTGAAGACCATGCGGTAAGTAGATCTAAGTACGTCGACTTCAGCTACGCTAGTCACATATCTGAAGTTGCATATCTTAGATCGACCCTGCGTGGTAGTGTAGACAAGCCCTCAGTCTTATTTTCTCAAGACTAAATGTGTTCAGTGTTTTCAACATTTCCTCACAGATTTTTTAAATCTTCTAGACATTTTTATTGCTCTCCAGTTTGTCCACATCTTTCCTAAAGTTTAGCATCCAGAACTGGACACAGTATTCCAGTTGAGGCCTTACCGTTGCCAAACAGAGCAGGACAATCACCTCCCATGTCTTACATACAAAGTTCCTGTTGATACATGCAGAATGATATTAGCCTTTTTCACAACTGCATCACATTGTTGACTCATATTCAATTTGTGATGCATGACCTCCTCATTCCTTCCAGCAGTACTACCCCCAGACAGTTATTCCTCATTTTGTAGTTTTGCATTTGATTTTCCTTCTTAAGTGAGCTACTTTGCCCTTGTCTTTATTGAATTTCATCTTGCTAATTTTAGACCAATTCTCAAATTCATCTAGGTCATTTTAAATTTTAATCCTGTCCTCTAAGGTGCTTGCAACCCCGCCCAGGTTGGTGTCATCCACAAATTTTATAAGCATATTCTTCCCTCCATTCTCCAAGTCATTAATTAAAATATTGAATAGTACTGGACCCAGCACTGACCCTGGCGAGACCCCACTATATATGCCTTCCCAGTTTGACACTGAACCATTGATAACTACCCATTGCAGTAACCATTTGTGCACTTACGTGACAGTGATTGCATCTAGACTGTATCTTCCTAGTTTGCTTATGAGAATGTCATGTATCAAAAGCCTTACTAAAATCAAGATACATCATTGCTACTGCTTGTCCCCTATCCATTTGGCTAGTAACCTTGACAAATTAAATTGGTTTGACATGATTTGTGCTTGACAAATCCTTGCTGGATATCCCTTATACCCCAATTATCATCTAGGTGCTTACAATTAGATTGTTTAATAACTTGTTCCTGTATCTTTCCAGGTATCGAATTTAAGCTGACTGGTCTATAATTCCCCCTTTCATTCCCCTTTTTAAAGATAGGTACAATATTTGCCCTTCTTCAGTCCTCTGGAATCGCACCCGGTCTCTTTGAGTTCTTGAAGATAATTGCTAATGGTTCTGAAATTCCTTCAGCTAATTCATTAAATACCCTAGGATGAATATCATCAGGCCATGCTGACTTGACTACATCTAACTTATCTAAATATTTTTTAACCTGTTCCGTCCTTGTTTTGACTTGTGTTCCTTCCCCCTTGTTGTTAATATTGTGTTGAGTATCTGGTCACCATTAATCTTTTAAGTGAAGACTGAAGCAAAATAGGCATTAAATACCTCAGCTTTCTTGATGTAATCCAATATTTGCTCTCCTTCTCAGTAAGCAGATGACTTACATTTTCTTTCATCTTTGCCTTGCTCCTAACATATTAAAAGAACCTCTTCTTATTACCTTTTATGTCCCTTGCTAGATGTGACTCATTTTGTGCCTTAGCCCTACATGCTTGTGCTATTTCTTTGTACTCTTCCTTAGAAATTCATCCATGTTTCCACTTGTGTAGGATTTCTTTTTGATTTTCAGGTCATTAAAAGAGCTTTGATGGAGCCATATTGGCCTCCTACTATTCTTCCTATCTTTTCTTTGCATTGGGATGGCTTGCAGTTATCTATTTGAGAAACTACTTTTTCCCTTGGGGTTTCTTCCCCTGGGACCTTATCTACCAGTTCTCTGAGTTAGTTAAAGTCTGCTTTTTTTAAATCCAATATCCTTATTCTGCTGCTCTCACTCCTTCCTTTCCTTAGAATTAAGAAATTGCCTTTGATCTTAGGTTTGCTACCAATTCCTCCCCGTTGATCAGAATCAAGCCTAAAATGGCTGTCCACCTGTTACTTCTTCTATTTTCTGAAACAAAAAGTTGTCCCCAATATGTTCCAAGAAATTATTGGAAATTTTGTGTTTTGCCATATTATTTTTCCAACAGATATCTGGGTAGTTAAAGTCCCTCATCACTAGTAGGTCTTGTGGATTTTTCTTAATATATTTCTGTTATTTGTTCTAGAAATGCCTCATCTACCTCCTCTTCTTGATTCGGTGTCTATAGTAAACCCTTACCATAATGTCACCCCTAGTTTTTACTCCTTCTGTTTTTACTCAGAGATTTTCAACTCATCTGCCTCTTAGCTCCTTCTGGACCTTAGAACAAGTGTATATTTTCTTGATGTATAATGTAATATCTCCTCCCCTTTTATACTGCCTAATATGTAGATAGATAAATATACGTACACACACGTACACACACACACACACACACACAAACACAAACACACTGTGCACATGATAGCCATTAATGTGCTGTATACTCTGCCTAACATATATGTATTGGCTAACAAAGAGATCAGATCCACTGCAAGTGGGATCTATGAAGTACTTTTACAGGGACATGGTACTAGTTGGTCTTCTTCCATGCTGAAAATGCAGCTTTTACCTGTTTAGAATCCTACCATACCTACATAGCAGCTCAGGATTTGGGAGCTCAATCCTGCTGTTCTTACACCTGCAAATAATCCCAGTGATTTGGCTCTTTTCCCCTTTGCAGCAAATAAGAGCAAAGGAGACACTACTACTCTGTCTAGAAGAGCAAAGACGAGTTAATTTCTTCTTTCATTCATCTGGAATACTGAATACATTTATTTAATTGGATCTATTACATCATGTGTGAGGTATCTGGAAACAAATTTAGCTCTAATATAAATAGAGGCAACTTCATTGACTTCAGTGGAGATGCACCCTCTTAAACCAGGACTGAATTTGGCGCAGTGTATCAAATTAAGGTCATGGGACGTGTATGAAAAGAAAGCCCAGACCACTAGGTACAGTGCAATATACTCTCTCTCTCTCTGCTATTATTTTCTATATTTGTTAAGTGGTTTAAATGGTTTCAGTTCTGTCAGATTATGCAATCAGATATAATTTACAAGAATTCTACTTAATATCAAAATAGTATCTGAACTATGAAAAACTCAGGATTGTAGTCTGCTCTTTTGGCCTATGATTCATTTTCAAGAGTGCAAAATAATTCCCTTGTATATTATGATCTATAATTGAGATTTTGAAACATTATAAACATTTTATAATAAACTATCTTTGCGATTTTTGTTCACAAGAAACCCAGCAAGGTGTCATAGATTTTGGGCTGAACTGTGACAATCTGTCAGCTCACAAACTGCTTGGAAACCAATGCAATACCTAGGTTCAGTGTGATGGATGTGTATGGATGTTTTTCCTCAGTTTTGAGTGTCCTTTCTTTTCTAGTTCATTTACCTGCCACTTTTCCTTTCCTTAAAATGAAGAAGGGAATATGAACAATTATTGGGACCTGCAATTCCCTATTGGATGCCCTAGCTACACACTCAGATAGAGCCTGGCCCAAAGATCAATAAAATCAATGAAAACATTCCCATTGATTTCAATGGCCTTTGTATCAAATCCACAGCTCTGTCAATGAGATTTACATTTTCATATCAACAAACTCATTAATGATTAGCCTAAAATAAATGTGGAAGGAAGACTCCCACACATTTATCTTTTAGGTTTCAGAGTAGCAGCCGTGTTAGTCTGCATTCGCAAAAAGAAAAGGAGTACTTGTGGCACCTTAGAGACTAACAAATTTATTAGAGCATAAGCTTTCGTGAGCTACGCATCCGATGAAGTGAGCTGTAGCTCACGAAAGCTTATGCTCTAATAAATTTGTTAGTCTCTAAGGTGCCACAAGTACTCCTTTTCTATTTATCTTTTAGAAGGCCTAAAAAGACAATGGTTATGAACTCTGAAAAGCTGTAAGTCAGTTGTGGTTGACAGTCACCCCAAGGTCTTTATATTCAATTGAAGAGATGACATTTTTAGTAAACTTTCAAATCTCCTCTTCTTTCTAACAGAAAAAAATTATTATTGTGAAGAATTGTATCTAATTCATATTGTTTGAGAGAGAGAGAATGCTATCAACTCCAACTCAGCCAGAAACAATATTTTCATTTTACTGCACTTGTGACCTAAATCAAATTCAAACTGAGTCTCCAGGTATACTGAGCATGTTTTCCTTAATAATCTAATATAAAACTAATTCTCAGTGTAGATTAGAAAACCTGTATAAAAGTTATACTGAAGAAAGCTCTCTTCTTATCTGGATTATGTAAAAGCTTTTTTAAAGGAAACACTGCATGGCCATTGCTATTCACTCAGAGGGGAGAAGTGGTAGAAAGGAGAGAGACGGGAAAAAGCCACATCAAAAGTATCAGTAACAGCAGGTTTCAGAGTAGCAGCCGTGTTAGTCTGTATTCGCAAAAAAGAAAAGGAGTACTTGTGGCACCTTAGAGACTAACAAATTTATTTGAGCATAAGCTTTCGTGAGCTACAGCTCACTTCACGGGAATGCATCCGATGAAGTGAGCTGTAGCTCACGAAAGCTTATGCTCAAATAAATTTGTTAGTCTTTAAGGTGCCACAAGTACTCCTTTTCTTTTTTAGTAACAGCAGGAAAACTGAGATAGTTTTGAAACTGCTTGCATGCATTCATTTATTTTTCTAATTACTTTCATCTTTTCAAGAGTCCATGTTGTGCACTGAAAAGCTTGAAGATAGCACATAATCTATTGCATGTATATTGCTGCTGTAATACATAAATAGATTTGGGCACTAGGAAGAGAATAGCAAGGAATGATGAGTTTTAAAGGTTTGATATTCAAACTTTGGAATTTACAGTTTATGGTGCTCCACAAAGAATATAGTTCCAGACTCTGAGCTGTTTTGTGGAGTTGGGCTGTTTGGGAAAGGGGTGTAAAAGATAGGCAGACCCAGCAGCGCTTTCTCAGCCCCAGACCTCAGTGATCTCAGAGCCTGTGCCCTGTAACTGACTAATAGACTCTCTGGCTTCTTGCAACTTACCTCTACTTGCTGGACAGCGGCAGCAGAGAATCCTTAATACCCTAATATCCTTAATGGTGGCTGTGGGAGCTTATGTAGAGGGAGTGGTCTGATCTGTGGGAGTTGCAAGGGTAGATTATTGTGATCGAGTGCTGAGATGTGACAGGTGGGTCATCAAAAAGAGAGACTGACTAACCTGATAAAAGCCAGGAAGGAAGTGTTACAAAGGGAGCATGATCATAGAATCAAAGGCTTGGAAGAGAACTCAGGAGGTCATCTAGTCCAGTGGTCTCCAACCTTTTTACACCAAAGATCACTTTTTGAATTTAAAGGCAACAGAGGATCTATCCCGCCCCTTCCCCGAGGCCCTGCACATTCCCCAAAGCCCCGCTGGGGCTGAGGGGTTCATAATATGGAAGGGGGCTCTAGGCTGAGCCTGGGTCAGAGGATTGGGATGCAGGAGGGGGTGAGGGGTGCAAGCTCTTGGAGGGAGTTTGGGTGCGGGAGGGGGCTCCAGGCTGAAGCAGGAAGTGGGGTGCAAGAGGGCGTGTAGAGTGCTGGCTCTGGGAGGGGGGTCAGGGCTGGGGTTTGGGGTGCAGGAGGAGATGTGGCATGTGGGCTCTGGGTAGGAGTTTGGGTGCAGGAGGGGGCTCTGGGCTGGGGCAGGGGGTTGGGATGCAGGAGGGGGTATGGGTGCTGGCTCTGGGAGGGGGCTCAGAGCTGGGGCTTGCGGTGCAGGAAGGGGTTTGGGGTGCAGGCTCTGGGAGGGGGCTCGGGGATGGGGGTTGGGGTGCAGCCTCCCACTGGGCAGCACTTACCTCCAGCGGCTCCTGGTTGGTGATGCAGCATGGCTGCCGCTAAGGCAGGCTCCCTGCCTACCCTGGCCCCACACTGCTCACGGAAGGGGTCAACGTGCCCTGCGGCCCCTGGGGACAGGGGAGGGGGGCACATGGCTCCATACGCTGCCCCTCTCTGCAAGCACCATCCCCACAGCTCCCATTGACCTCAGCTCCCCGTTCCTGGCCAATTGGAGCTGCGGGGGTGGTGCTCGCAGGCAGGAGCAGTTTGCAGAGAGAGACTCCTATTCCTCGGGGCTGTGGGGCCATGCTGGCCACTTCCGGGAGCAGCGTGGGGCCAGGGCAGGCAGGGAGTCTGCCTTAGCGGCAGGTCTGCTCCACTACCAGAGATCGCGATTAACTGGGAGATCCTCTAGGATGATCGCGATTGACCAGTTGGTGACTACTGATCTAGTCCAATCCCATGCTCAAAGCAGGATCAACCCAACTAAACCATCCCAGCCAGGGCTTTGTCAAGCCGGGCCTTAAAAATCTCCAAGGATGAAGATTCCACCACCTCCCTCGGTAACCCATTCCAGCGCTTCACCATCCTCCTAGTGAAATAATGTTTCCTAATATCCAACTTAGACCTCCCCCACTGCAACTTGAGACTAGTGCTTCTTGTTCTGTCATCTGCCACCACTGAGAACAGCCTAGCTCCATCCTCTTTGGAACCCCCTTCAGGTAGTTGAAGGCTGCTATCAAATCCCCCCTTACTCTTCTCTTCTGCAGACTAAATAACCCCAGTTCCCTCAGCCTCTCCTTGTAAGTCATGTGCCCCAGCCCCCTAATCATTTTAGTTGCCCACCACTGGACTCTTTCCAATTTGTCCACATCCTTTCTGTAGTGGGGCCCCAAAACTGGACGCAGTACTCCAGGTGTGGCCTCACCAGTGCCAAACAGAAGGGAATAATCACTTCCCTCGATCTGTTGGCAATGCTCCTACTAATGCAGCCCAATATGCCGTTAGCCTTCTTGGGAACAAGGGCACACAGTTGAGTCATATCCAGCTTCTCATCCACTATAATCCCCAGGTCCTTTTCTGCAGAACTGCCGCTTAGCCAGACGGTCCCCAGCCTCTAGCAGTGCATGGGATTCTTCCATCCTAAGTGCAGGACTCTGGACTTGTCCTTGTTGAACCTCATCAGATTTCTTTTGGTCCAATCCTCCAATTTGTGTAGGTCACTCTGGACCCTATCCCTACCTTCCAGCATATCTACCTCTCCCCCCATCTTAGTGTCATCTGCGAATTTGCTAAACATAATCTTTCAATTGGTGCCTAGCATTCTTGGCTGTGTGGATTGCCTTCTAAGGAGCCTAACTCAGACTATGTGGATTGAAGTGTTGTTCCTGTGACCTTTCTAGGTGCCACAAAACTCAACAATGTAATACCTACATCTCTTTCAAAGAGCTGCTTAAGTGCTAATCAAGTGATGAAGAAGGTAAGGTGCTCGACTGGAATTCCGGATACATGGCTTCAAATCTTGGCTCTGCAACAGACTTCTTGTGCAAGTCACTTAATTCCTCTGTCCCTCAATTCCGTATCTGTGGAATGAAAATGATAATACTTCTTTATCTTACAGAGCTGTTTTGAGGAGATAAATATTTAGTACCTGGAAGATGCTCAAATAATGATAAGGGCCATGTAAGTATCCAGCTTGATATTTAACAGGTGGCATAATGTAAAAGCTCCCTGGTTATGAATCAACTCTTAACACATAGAGATGGTCTAATTTTTTGAGCTACATGCCCTAGATGTACATTGTGTTTTTTCCACCAAATGCATCCGATGAAGTGAGCTGTAGCTCACGAAAGCTTATGCTCTAATAAATTTGTTAGTCTCTAAGGTGCCACAAGTACTCCTTTTCTTTTTGCGAATACAGACTAACACGGCTGCTACTCTGAAACCTGTCATTGTGTTTAAATAATTTGTTAAATAACTTGTCTTTGAAAACAATTAATAAAAGCCTGGAAGCTTAAGCGTTTACTTTCAGCATATAGTTGGCATACAGTATTTTGTCAAACACAGTTATAATACCTTTATAAGATATTAATGAAACTAGAAAACTATTGAAAACCTTTATCTTGATGAACTGATTTGGAAATGTCCAACACTCATTCAAAACTCACATGTCCGGGCACCAATTGAAAGATTATGGTTACAAAAGGTAGCTTTTAGGTTTTTTTATAATAGTACATTAAGGACCAACCAGCATGACTGACAGGTCAGATGTATTTCTTACCAGACACAGTCTGTTTACTTCATGCAACTTGTCTGAGTACAAGTTTCCTGAGCAAAACCGTGGAGGGTATGTGAGTGATGTTTAGCATGTGGTGGGCTGTGTGGATTCTGTTTCTTTTGTTTGGTGGAACCACATAAAATGAACTAAGAAAACTCTTAAATCGGCATGTCTCAGGTTGCCTGTCCCTTTAAGAGGAGCTGGGCACAACCACACCTGTAACCTAATCAGCTGCCTCTCAATTGATGCTGTGAGGCCAGAGATCAGATGATAGACTGAAAATCGCTCCCCCATCTGGGGCTGAACTCCTTGGGCTTCAGCTTCTCCACCCAGGATGGTTCGGCTTTGGCCCCTCCCTGGGGTCATATAATTTTTGTTGTCAGAAGGGGGTCACAGTGCAAAGAAGTTTGAGAACCGCTGCCCTAGAACAAGGGAAAACTCAGCTTATGATTCTCAGGCAGGTGTTCTGTAGAGTGTAGTACCGCAGGGAACAATCTAGGGAGAAGAGAGGCTTGCCTTTACTCCCAGGCAGACAGTAATCCAGTAAGAAGTAGTTAGGCTCCTTAGAAAACCCGAGGTCAAGGGGGAAGGACATAGTATGCTGATCTCATGTTACATAGTTTTATTTTGAAAAAATAAAATGTAAGCTCTGAATAGCAAAGAGGGGAATTGTGTAGCTGGAAAGTTCTTTGGGTCCTGACCAGTGAGTTAGCCTGACAGCTTACACAGCACTGAGAAGGTGGAGAAGTACATCTATCGAAACGCATAAGGAGAGACTGCTCCCACGGCATCTTAGTGCAGATGTAATAAATAAAGAAGGTGGGGGACAGTAGGGTTCCTGATGTCTGTATAGTGAGGTGCCCAACCTATTTTCTAAATACTCTTAAGCCTTGTATGATGGAAGAGTGGTGGGTTTCCAGCAACAGTGCTGGGCCCAGATTAATGGTGTGAAAGGGAGCAAGGCTGAGGCAGCTTTTCCAAAGGTGGCATGGATAAATTAGAAGGATGACCTGCACTGGACAAGTTACTGCCCGATACCTTTCCCAATGTGTTAATAGAGTTGCAGCCAAGTTAAACCACAATCACAGTGTCTTGTTTTCCTGAAGTGTCCAGGGCAATTACATTGAAAATGAGTGAACCATACTTTAGTAGCAATCATCAATTGCAAGTGTATACCTGCATTACTACTTGTAAAAGTGGGGCACTTTTTGAGTGGTTAAAGCACTGAGCCTTCAGCTTCATACCTGATGTAGTAACTAAGGCCCTAAAATTCTCAGTTATGACTGCTTAACAATTGCCAAGCCAGCAAGGCCTTTTCAAAAAAATAGAACACAGGCTGAGAGAATAAAAACCCAAGGTCTATCTGCTGGATTTTTTTCAATAGTCTGAGGAAGCTCACAGCTGTTGCAGACTTTTGTGAGAGAATATTACTGGTGCACCTAAAGCCGTGATTCTCAACCTATTTACCATTGTGGGCAGCATATGCAGCTCTCTATGGCCCACATCCACACACTATATATACTATCCATATAACCCTGAGGATGTCACATGGGCCTCGGCTGCATGCTGATTGGGCTGCAAGCAGCCCACAGGCTGTGGGTTGAGAACCATTGACCTAAAGAGATTTCCCCTTTTTCCTTGTCTGTGAATTAATAAAAAATAATATTAAATTAATATCAAACATTGATATTATAAAATGTACCTGATACAATTGTAAAATGGCAAACTTGATGGAATCTAATATTGTAATTCAAATGTGTGAAAGGGAAGTTAACTATAAATGATACAGCATTGGGCAAAACATTATAAATTTTAGTGACAGGGTTTACAGTAACTCCGCACTTAACATCCTCTTGCTTACGTTGTTTTGATCTTACGTCTCTGCTCAATTACAGAACATATTCCATTTAAAGTTGTGCAATGCTTTGCTATAACATCTTTTGGCTGCCTGCTTTGTCCACAGCTGGCAGCCTCCCTATCAGTTCCCCTGTGCCCCACCCACAGCACCTCCTGCCTGCCGGTAGACCCCATGGATCAGTGCCTTCACCCTCCTCCCCCTGCCTCCTGCCCGCAGCGATCAGCTGGGTTGCGGCATTCATTAGGGAGGGGGGAGGAGCGAGGACTCAGCACGCAGGCTTCTCCTCCCTCCCCTGCCTCCCGAACGCCGCCAACCAGCTGATTGCTGCGGGCAGAAGGCAGGGGAGGGCGGGAGGAGGCTGCATGCTGAGTTCTTGCTCCTCCCCTCACCCTCCTGCCCCCTGAATGTCACAAGCCAGCTAATTGCCACGGGCAGGAGGGAGGGGGGAAGAGTGAGGACATGTCGCGCTTCCCTCTCCCGCCTCCTGCCTGCGGCAAACAGCTGTCTTGCAGTGTTCAGGAGGCAGGGGAGGGAGGGGGAGCCTGCACACTGTGTCCTCGCTCCTCTTCCCTCCCTCCTGAACACCATAAGCCAGCTGATTGCCATGGGCAGGAGGCAGGGGAGGGAGGGGGGAGGACTGAGGATGCAGCATGCAGAGTAAAGGGGGAAGGGGGGGGAGAAGAGGTGGGTTAAGGGTGGGGGCTTGGGGGAAGGGGTGGAGTGGGCGGGCCGAGGGTTGAGCCCCCTGCATCTGGTGCTTGCAGAGTAGGGGAAGCTGCCGCTGCTGCTGTGCAACGTGCTTCTCCTAGCCTACAGCACCTTCAGCATCCTTGCCTGCCTCATTGTCTCCAGTGCCAGTGGGCTGTACCTGTGTGGGATAAGGCAGGGGCACCTCCCAACTATAGTACTGTACTGTACTTTGCTTAACATCGTTTCACTTAAAGACGCATTTTTCAGGAACATAACTACAACGTTAAGTGAGCAGTTACAGTACATCATAGGCAATCCAGTTAGAAAAGAAAGAAGTTGCATTCATATTGATTTCTTTTCGTCTAAGTGGTAAAGTCAGGCTAAGTTTTGCAGTCAAGCATTTGTACGGTATAAGTTAATGAAATACACCTGAGCTGAAAGAGGTAGTAAATAAAAGGAACTGAAATCAAATAGTGTGTATATAAGAACACTTGACCACAGAGTGGAATAATTGGAAATGTAACTCTTTGATTAATAAGCTACAGACTCAGCTCAGTGAGATACCATTGTTAAAGCCAGGAGAACAGAAATAGAAGAGTTATATAGCTGTTCTGCCTTGCTGGAGAACAATAGTTCTTGAAGTGGCTTTGCATTGTATAACAGACAGTTAAAACAAATTTCAAGAGTATCAAAGCATATGGAGGAACTTTGTATAAATTATATGAACTTTAAAGTGGACATTTCAGCACCTAGCAGAGTATTGATAGAGAAACTGCAACTTGAGCATAAATGCAAAATTGGCCAAGGGATGCATGACAAAGGGACCCGTAGAAAGCAACTAGCAGAAGTAAGTTTCTGACCCATGCAAACCAGCTTGTGTTTAAAGTATGTCCCATCATGCTTGTACCAACAGTTATCGCACAACTTGTCTTACACAAGCTGATGTGGCAGGATGTGTTACATAAAGAGAATGAAAAATTCTAGTCCCGGTGGCAAGAAATCAAGATTTTAAATTAAGATAGGATGTTTTTCTAAAAGATATGCTCTTGCAATTATTTTGGGGAAGTTCTATGGCCTGTGCTCTACATGAGGTCATACAAGATGATCACAATGGTCCCTTCTGGCCTTGGAATCTATGAACCCAAAAGATGCTGTTTCATTCTCTGATTGGATGGTGAAAGAGAACAGCTATCATTTTGACTGGATATTTCAAGTCTTTAAAGAAATATGGGTCGCTATCTTATTGTTCTATGCTTGCATCTCCAAGAAGAGGAACCAAATTGGACCAACCAGCAGAAATAGAATAAAATGGCCTATCTCCTTCAGCACATTAATTTCTGAAAGCCGAAGACACTGGGAAGGGAGAAGATTGAGGTCCTAGTCCGACCATCTGTGAGTTGTCTGGTAAAAGCAAGTATCTATCTCAGATAGGTGCTTTCAACCATTTCTTTCAGTTTTCCAGCAACTTGGATTGCCTGCTGGGCAGTGGGAAAAGTGTGTCTGTTCTTCACTCTACCTGTGTTTGCAGTGCAATTCCTGCTATGAAAAATAGCTGAGCTGTAAACTTATGGCTGAGCTGATAAGTAACACACAAATTTGTTCTTGGCTGACCACCCGGATCAGTCAATTCACCACTTCCTGAAACTGAGTACCTAATTAGTAAGGAAGTGTACACACTTGTTGTCAAGGTTCTTTCCCCACTCTAAACTCTAGGGTACAGATGTGGGGACCTGCATGAAAGACCCCCTAAGCTTATTCTTACCAGCTTAGGTTAAAAGCTGCCACCACCAAAGTGTTACAGAAAGAACAGGGGAAGTGCCCACTTGGAAACATCTCCCCCACAAAATATCCCCCCAAGTACTACACCCCCTTTCCTGGGGAAGGCTTGATAAAAATCATCACCAACTTGCATAGGTGAATACAGACCCAAACCCTTGGATCTTAAGAACAATGAAAAAAACAATCAGGTTCTTAAAAGAAGAATTTTAATTAAAGAAAAAGTAAAAGAATCACCTCTGTAAAATCTGGATGGTAAATACCTTACAAGGTAATCAGATTCAAAACATAGAGAATCCCTCTAGGCAAAACCTCAAGTTACAAAAAGACACAAAAACAGGAGTATATATTCCATTCAGCCCAACTTATTTTATCAACCATTTAAACAAAACAGAATCTAATGCATATCTAACTAGATTGCTTACTAACTCTTTACAGGAGTTCTGACCTGCATTCGTGCTCTGGTCCAGGCAAAAGCATCACACAGACAGAGAGGACCCTTTGTCCCTCCCCCCCCAGCTTTGAAAGTATCTTGTCTCCTCAGAGGTCATTTTGGTCAGGTGCCAGCGAGGTTATCTTAGCTTCTTAACCCTTTACAGGTGAAATGTTTTTTCCTCTGGCCAGGAGGGATTTAAAGGTATTTACCCTTCCCTTTATATTTATGACACTTGTATATATGCTCTAAATATTGTCAGAGTTGCTGTTTATGCCTCTATTTTGGAACAGATTCTGGTCAAGATTGTTGTACAGTAGCTTTAATACCAAACAAGTTACTGTGGTTAACTAAGATAGTAGAACTGTACAATAGTTAATGGTTTCATACTGCCTTTCAAGTTCTACAGCCTGAAAATGAGACCATGTGTCAAGCTTTTTCTACTGCACTCTGTCTATACAGTCTGTCAAAAATGTAGGCATTTATTTTAGGTAGTTAGGAGTGTTAGATCCTGGGGCTAACATTATTCATAGGGAAGTAGGTTAAAAGGATTGACAACTATAGATCTATTGTGCAGGAACCCTTGTTGAACTGGCATGTAAGTAACTGACCAAATTGTTTTATGATCTGGCTTTGAATTGTTTTTTCCCTGTGTTAGCAACACCATAGCTGATAAATAATTGGCACTAGTGAGGCCCTATTCTGAGGGATTTTGAATCAAAAATCTAAACAAAGTCACCTTCCTAAGGTAGTAATAGAATATAAGTGTTATTTTCTATTGTGGCTGTGTAATTTGAGTCAAAACCTAAATGGTTATATTGACCACTTTTCTAATTTATGTAACTAAACCATAGGCAATACCATTTTTGCTTTCTTATATCCTATGCTATTATTGGTGGCTGTTGTAAGAATATTAAATACATTTTAAAAAACCCAGTTTCAGCTCGAGTCCTTTCTCTTTAGTTAGGCAATCAAAATTAAAAGACCCCCAAGAAAAGTAGTATAGGTAATCCGTTAAACAGTTGCTAAAAGCATGTTTTATATCTGAAGTGCACACTGACAGCTACCCTATTTGCATCTTGTTACTCTAGTCTTTTCTCCATGCACTTAAATGAATTTACAGTATCTGTGAATCCTTAAAATGTTTCACGTACACTTAACTATAATGTACAGTAGGGTCAGAATAAGTATACAAAAAAAGACAATTCATCATATACAGTAACAAGCTTTTAAATTTCAATGTATATTTCATAAACAAGCAGACAAGGAATAGATAATTTGTTCATTCTTTATCCATAAATATTAAACACCAGAAAACATTCTCATATTTCAGTAATAAAAGGAAAAATATATTTTTAACAAACTGGGTAAAGAGACATGATTTACCATTTATTACTAGACTGCAAAACTGATATAATAAACATCAGAGTAGTGCTACTGGCATTCTGTCACTAATTAACAAACATATCATATGTTTTGGTCATTTATGCCTGCTCTGGAGTTCAGAAAAAAATGGCTTTCTCATCTAGTTCCACAACCAATGGTGCTGCTGTGTAATGATTCGTATTTAACACAAACAGCAGGTAGCTGCAGTCAATTACTGTAAATCAAATTATTTCAGTTTGCACACTTCTTATTGGTTTGCCCTTGATGTGTGTGCATCTAGAAAATTATATTTTTACAAATTTCAAATAGAACCAACTAAGGATCAGATCCTGTAAACACAGCTGCTTAAATTTACACAGGTGAGTAGTCTCATTGAGTTCAATGGGAGTATTCACATGTATAAAGTTAAGCACCTCTGTTACTATGTTATCTGTTTGCAAGATTGGGGCAATAAATTCTTAAGTACATTCTTAAAGTGCCTGACTCATGTTTATTATGGCTTTATTACTATGCTTGTATTCCTTATTACATCATCATGGCTGCGGAGAAAAGCTACTCAAAGTCTATAACACTTGTATTTTTAAATACAATATGTACACTATTGCTGTTATGTAATGTGAAATGTGAAGAAATAACATTTGTCAAATTAAATTCAAAAAAGATGTTAATGTAATAAGGCTGCACAATTAAAATCAGAAGAAGTCTGGACTTGCAAAGTATGGTCCTGATCCTGCAAAGAACTCCATGCGGACAGACTCTTACATCCAGATGGAGCCCCACTGAAGCCAACAGGAAAGATTTTCAAAAGTGCTCAGTGGTGACCAGACTATACACCCAGTGAAGCCAAGGACAGTTTTACCATATGGGTTGCTTACATGTAATATATCCTAGACTTCATAGGACTGCCTATGGAATGTCCAACAGCCCAGAAACCCCCATTGTTCTCAGTCTATTACACTCTTCCAACGTATTCCTTCCACTCCAGTCAGCCCTGAGCCCCACATTGTGAGGCCTCTTCCATCAGCTCTACTCAGCTTCTGTGCCAGGAGTGTTCCCACCTGGCTTCTTGCAGTTCCTTTGTGGCCCCTGTGCACAGCCAAAGTAGAGTTTGGAGGCCAGAGCAGGGGGAAATTGCAGCCATGGTATGTTTGAGACTAGAACTTGATTTATTCCAACAAAAAAGTAAAAAGTCATAAATCATATTTAAGGATTCATCCATAACTCACTCTTCATCAGAGTTCTCTCTGGTGTTACCTTTCTAGACTTTTACCATCCCCACTTGTCACATCTTGGATTGACCACATCTTCCTGCTTATCAGAGCCAACTCATACCTAGAGCTCCTTCAAAAAAATAAAAAAAAAATACCACAACCAAGAAACCAAACTTTAACAATGGCTACTTATTTATTATTTGTAGAAACCATTCATCTGCTGTTTCTATCAACCAGAGATTCCTTTTGAGACTTTAATTATCTATTTTGGTATCTTTCTACAGCATCTTGGCTCATGTAATAAGTTAGTTTCCTGGAGCATTATTCTCAATCTAGGACATATTTTAGTTCTAAAAAAAAGAAAACCTTGATTTTTGTCCTCCTTTCTGTGGATTGTTTTAGAATGTTGGCTCTCCAAAACTGTATCTGTTGTTGCTAAGGGCTCACTCAATTCTCAATTGTCTTCAATAGGACTATCTATGTCCTTAAAGTTAAGCACATGCAAAAGTGCTTTGCTGGATTAGGGCTTGATGATCATCTGCTTGCTGGATCAAGCCCCACTTTGCGGAGTGTATTTGGATACATAGCACTGTTGATTTTGATGGTACTTCTCTCTGATTAAAGTAACACTGAATGTGAGGAAGGGTAACAGACTCTGGCCCATGGTAAATATGTCAACTTATTAATTTTGGAATAATGAAATGGATTTATACATATTAATATTTCGTAAAGAAGCACAGAACTGAATATCCCACTAAACACAATAGAAAAGAATGTAGAAAATGGCAATCCAAACCACTCATTCAGTCGTATCTCAATAAGCAAACTATAAAATATTTCACAAATCATATGTTACTCCGCAAAAATTAGCTGTGTTTGGAGAAAATTGTTACAGATGATGTAATGTTCTCTGGGGAGGAATGTGACTTCATATGATATGGGATTATCACATTTCTTCACAATGTGGAAGTCTGTATTCTTGGTCTTAGATTAATTGCAAAGAAATGAAAATCCAAGGCTGGCTGTGCTTGGAAACATGGAACATGAAGGACTTCTGGAAAAAAAATAGATACGGAAGAATTAAAAGCCCCGGATTTAGCAATACTTGGCAGAAACATATTACTTAGGGATCAAAAAATTGAGGCAGAGATATCACGAAGTGGCTAAAGTGGATATGGAATTTTGATTTAATTCTATATATTATGACCTTGTAGATAATATAATACAGATATAGATCTATGGGTTAGATTAGTAGAAAAATAATAAAGTGTCTCAACAAGCAATGTAATAAAAGCAGTATGAAAAGTACTGTTATTGTCCTAACTAATTAAGGACTACTTTAAGTCTTTGTCTATGTAGATCGCACTATTCACTCATAAGAGACTGGAATCTTTTGATCAATATTGTCTGCTGGAGCTGCACCTGCACCCTTTGTATCCCCAGGCTTCCCCGCAGGACATAAAAGGCAGAGCAGCCCCAACCACCTCTCAGTTCTCTCTCATTACTCTTCATTTATGTTCCTCGAAAGAATCCTTGCTCCAGATCAATGTGCTGGAACTTTGGGCAGTTTGACTAGCCTGCAGAGCCTTTCTGCAGCTCCTGAAAGGATCCACAGTACAGATTCTGGCAGAAAACACTTCCATAAGCATGTGAGCAAAACTGGGTCTTTGAAAAATTAGGCCTCAGAAGAGTAAGATGGGGACTTTAAAAATGAGATAGGAAACTCCCACAAGAGATAATTTAAAAGGATTACAGTACATCATTAACATCTAAAATTACCTTTTTTGTTTGCACACACATTGATTATTGTTTCATATTTAATGTTATTTATACTACAAAGGAAGGTCCTGAGCCACCAAATATGCACATAAGCAACTTTAAGCATGAGTAGTCGGATTAAATGTATATGCTAATAGAAAAGCATACCACCATTAGAGATGGACCAGACTTGGAGAGATCAGTTTCAGAGCAGAACTGTCCCAAAATTCAGGGATTTTTTAATCCAGTCCCTTTGACCTGATATAGAAGTATTAAGGGGTTGTGAAGTTTGCATTAGCTCTTAGCCTGCATCTGATCTTTGCTTACAGTTTGGCAAGGATTCAGAACCAGGGATTGAGTACCGGTCCATTTGTACTCATTTTTGAAAATGGCTAGAAAATCAAAGCACAGCTCACTGATAGGTGTAAAATTGTATGGTTGTAGAGACATATAATGATATGACACATGATTGCAGTGTAGCTGCTTTCACAAATAAGTATAGGGACATGAAAACAGCGACAAAATAGACAGTACTAATACAATCTTTGAAGAAAAAACAGTGTCTTTGGACTTGCAAGTGTGTGTATCTCTGCATTACACATATTTACTGGGCACACTGACTTGCCCAGGGCACACTTACAATTACATCTAATGTGGTACTGAAATACTGAACACAAAGAAGGTTGGTTCCTTAGCAACAATATCTCATAATTTGCTCACACATCTCAACAGAGGTATTCAAATAATATCACTGGCGTAAGCAGATACCAAGCATGGTGATCTACAGATCTACTGTAATGGACATTAGTAGCAATAACTTTATTTGTTCAGTTCAAAAAATAACACACAAAATTTATGGTGTAGATGATGGTTCAGTTTCAGCTCAAGTTTACCCAAGCTACCAGAGTGAACCAAGGTGCATAGTCCCCCAAGCTGCAACGTCCACCAGGCAGAAGACAGTAGTGGTACAAAATGATTACAACCTCCCTTCTGCTTGGGCACTCAGAAAAGCTAACTCCTGACTGGGAGGCATGTGTGGCTAGGATGAGAGTTTGTGGAGCCAGATACCCTGATTCAGTGTTTTCCCCGTAGCAGCTCCCACAAATGGAAGTCGGTGTGGATGCCTTATTTTAAATTAAGGAAAACAAGAAAAGAACAAGTGTGTGATCGGAGAGAGAGAGAGAGAGGAGGGGTATGTGTGTGTATGTGTATGTGTGTGTGTCTCTCCTGAAGGGGCCTCAACTTTCAAAAGTCTGGAAAACTGGACTCAGGCAGCCTGTGTTCAGTTCCCAGTTCTGCCATAGACATCATTAGGCAAGTCACATAATCCCTCTGTATCTCAATTCCTCAGGTATAAAATGGGGAGTCCTCCCACTCCATGATGTCTATTTAGAGTATGTGTATAACACATAGCATACAGTTGGGGCCTCTAGGTGCTACTGTAATATAAATAATAATACACAGATAAGAGTTATAATAGTTACTTACACCAACATTTGGGCCATGGGAAGCCTGGCTGGTTATCAGTCAGAAGAAAGGATACCATCCACTGTGGGAAGAAATACAAGACTTAAATAAATAGTTCCAGACTTGTGGAATAGTTAGAAAATTCCTGAACTTCAGATTTAAGTGGCATGTTCATAATCTTAATTTCCCTTTCCACAGGTTTGTTCAGATGTCAGGAAAGAAGATAGAAGCGCAGAATAAAAATCGATATTTTCTTTTATCAAAGAAGTGTGTAAGAAAAACATTGAGTAACTTTATTTTTAAAAAATCAGCTCTTAGCAGTTTTCTCTCCATTGCTTACCAAAACACATACCATTACAAGATTTGCCTAACTCTTACAATGATAAACCCCGCATCGCCTGGGCTTACTCTTTACATTTGTAAGCAGAGTCTGAATGAGCTCTCGCCTGTCATGTAAAGAGTTAGTGATGAGCTGGGGAAGAGGACTTCAGGAGCCGACCTTGTTTGCATGGGCACATCCACCCTGCGTAGGTGCTCAGCATGATGGGACTGCTTTGCTCAAATTATCACTTTTGGCTGGTGTTGGATCACAAGTCATTTTGTTATTGGGGCAATGGTTCTAAAGGGTTCTGTATCCTTGCTGTGTATATCAAGGGCATCAGAATTGTGCTTGGCATACCGTGATTAAGGGACTCACCCTCAACTAAACTGCACTTGCTAGGCAGGAGACATGGGTGCCAAAATCCAGTGGAGTTGAGAGAAGATGGTGTACTTGGTGCTGTGGGCCCTGCCTAAGAGTCCTAGACACCTTTTTCTCTCTACTGTGTAATAAGAGAGCTGGTTAAGATTCAATTGGGAGTTTTGTTGCACACCAATAGAGCTGAAATCACTGGTAACTAGGCCTTTAAGGCCTGCTTTGGGAGAGTGTCTTTGATGCAAGAGGCTGCCCAGTCTGCATTAGCAGTGAAGCTCCCGCACTAACTGCTGAAATCACTGTATTAAGTGGTGGGACCTCAAGACATCCCAGAGGGTGCATAGTGCAGGTGAACCACTGGCAGAGTGGTCGTCAGAGTGGAGGTGAGCTGCTGGCAGGGCAGCCAGTGCAGCAGAGCGGCGAGCAGCCAGCAGAGCAGAGTGGTGAGTGGCCGTCAGGACAGCTGATGCTAGAGCGAGTGCCTGGACAGTAGAGCATACCAGGTGCTCCCCTCCCCCCACCACCAGGGTGGGAGGCAAGCTTAGGCACCTCTGAACTCTGGGTCTTCAATGGCCAAGGACAACTGTGAATGGGGTGCAGTGGAGTGAACTTTTGGTTGCTGGATTTAAGAACCTGAGGCAAAGGGACACTGTCCAATGGGGTGGGTGGGGTGGGTCTTTTGCTCATGGTTTTATGTTTTGGAATCCTGCTTGTGGCATTTTCCCAAATTAATACTGGGTTACTTCCCTCCTTTTATTAAAAGTTTCTTTTCCACACTCAAACTCTGTGCTTGCGAGAGGGGAAGTACTGCCTCTTAGAGGTGCCCAGATTAGCTGGTTTTGTTGTATTGTTGAAAAAGAACCCCTAGATACTGAACCTGGCTCTTGTTGCTTTCTGCTCCAACCAGCAGAAGTGTTACACATTGTACTGTCACTTTTGTCATATTTGGCTGGTTTTCATCTGTTTACAGCAAGAAGATGTGTCTGTTATACAGTAGAAATTGACCTTCAATCCAAAGTTACAACAGTCACTTCATTATAAAGTTCTAGGGGTCCTTTGAGTGGAGGCAAGTCAACCCAGGTGAAATTGCAAGCACCCAGTCTCCTAGTAGATTGATTGATTGAGTGTCCCCTGTATCTGTTAGCAATATTTTCCCATTTCATGAGCTTGATTCATCACTGTGTTACACTGAATTTTATATCAGTGTAATTCTAGTAACTGCAGTGGAACTGCACTTTGGTGAAGCAACTCCCATAACTCTGGCATAAAAAAAATTATTATTCATTGATTAAGTTCGGGCTTTTCTTTCCCATGGAAATTTTCAATTAAAGCCCAGCTCAAACTTTAAGTTTTCAGTAGTTCTTTTCCTTAAACTCCGGTTAAAATGCCAGTTTATACAAAGCTGCAATCCCCTATTTAAATTAAATGGCTAAAAGCATCATAATATCTCATCTGGATTCAAGTTATTTAAACAAATATAAACTTTGTATCAGGAAGGGAGAGTCTCTTTTCCAGGAACCCAATGTTATTAAAATTCACCTTGTAGAGCAGATGAAATTTCTAGCCTTCAAGAATGTAAAATAACTCCTCTTTGAAAGTGTCTTTTAAGTAGTTAGATGGAGTTTTAGCAGCTTGATCACTGTTTGCTGTCAGCAGCTTGAGAGAGGGAGAAGTCTCAGTCTTCTGTTTCTGGTACAGATCTTGCTCCCCCCTATGGACAATACACTGTGCTATGGAAGCGGTTTTCAGTTGGCTCCCCCCAAATATTTCCTCTCTTTTGCTTCAACTCTAGTAATGACAATATTCTATGACTTCCTAGGAGCTCAGCTTCTGTGCAGCTTCTTGGTAGAAGAAAGAGCGGAAAAGAAAATAGATAGAATAGCATTACTGAATCCTCAACAGCAAAAAAATGGCTACTGAGCACTGCATAGATCTGTAAAGATCATTTTTCACATCGTATCAGGGAAGACATTTAAAAAAATAAATGCATTGTGATGACATACTGTAGTGCAGATATAAAGTATTATGGGATGTGCCTTCCTTTATAACAAAAACAGAGGGAGAACTCTTACAGTTCTATTACCATAGTGTAGAATACTGTCCAAGAGGTGGAGTTCCAGAGTTATGTATTCTGGGCAAACTTAAAACTAGAAATGAGTGTGCAATTAAATACTGAATACCAATTTAGATAACAGGAAAGTGAGCAGATTATTTGAGTAGAACAGAATATTTTTATTTGCCTGTTTTTCACTGTATTGATCTGGGTTAGCAGTCTAGGTAGTTTTCCCTTCTTGCTCCACCCCCTACCTCCACCTCCCAGTCTTGAATGTTGCTAAATTTCCAGACAAACAAGTGTTAAATTGGATTGATAGGTTTCACATTTACTGTAATAATAATTGCAAACGGACTGAGGGATAGATATTGAAAGCAAATTGCAGGCAAGTAATTTTGGCTGACTAGTATGTGTATCAGATGCATAACTGCATTATTTTCAAGGTATGTACCATTACTGAAATCCTTATTTTTGGTTCTGAAGAAGCAACAGCAGAAAAATTTGCCTTCCATCTCAAGCCACAAAGAGGGTTATACTTTATTCTGTGAAGTGCAGTTTTGGTCATAGTGATCTATGCATTTTTTATCTCCAGGCTTAATTGTATAAATGCACCATCCTAGGATTGAAGCTATCAACCCTTACGAAACTCCCTTGGTACAGAATACAGCAGGCTTTTGCTGACAGTTATGGATCAAGAAGAGCACATAATTCTGGTGTTCTGATCACATCCCTGGCTGCCCATTGCATGAAGTTTAAAATCTTCTTGTTGTTGATCTGTACAGCTCTGTTGGCTGTATCTATACTATATCAGAAACTGTCTCTCCCCCCATGATCTCAAGAACAATGGAACTTTCAGTGATCGGGGTGAGACAGCCTTCTTCCTAGAGTAAGGAATGGTTTTCTACTTCACAGCCTTCAAGACAAAGTGCAATGACTCTCATAATAATAACAACATGATGAAGCTGAGATTCAGAAGAGCAGTTCTGGTAAAATATGTGACAAATTACATATCCATGAATTTGTCCCTTTTTATGGTAAAGTTTGAAGTTGTTTGGATATCACTGAGATTTGTGTGGTAGCTAGCTACCAGAATACTGGACTGAAATGTAATAAAGGGTACTGTCTTTTTTTTCCTTTTTCATTAAGTGTAAGTTAAGAGAAGTGTCATCCTTCCATTTCCTGGCTTTTATTGTTCACAGCCTTAACATTAATTCATGGTCCAAAAATATCTATAATAAAGTGTAAAAGCATGGCCTTTGCTAGTTGTATAGCTTGTATAGTCCAATTAACATCTAGCTGTTCATTTTTCTGTTCTTTCAATGAGGTCTTAACAGAGTTAGCCATGTAAGTCTGACTGAATCCATCTCCTTTCAGGTTAAATGTAACTAATATCACATCAAGGAACTGATTAACATCCCCAGTGAAATAAAATTGAAGAATTCAGCCATTGAATAGAATTACTGTAATATACTGACATCTAAGACAATCTCCTTCAATCAATTTATAGTTGAACAGATCCTCCAATACTGTAGGTGTGTTTCTTTGAGCAACTGCACATTTATTTTATCCTGCTTTAAAGAGCTAATTTTAACAAAGCAAACATTTATGCTTCGTTAGCCTATTAAGCTTTATTACGTTGCAGTTGAGTAACTTTTAGACATACAGTACTGCAGGACACTGTAGACTTCCATTCAATGAAGTCTGAACTCACATGTCTTGAAAACTTGAATATAAATTCAAATGCAGCACTAATGGCTCCATTATGTCAATCATATCCAGGAAAGGGCATATCAGCATTATATTGCTTGAAATAAATATTTCATCTTTGGGGTTCTGCAGGAATGGCTGAGAGAATTTAACAGCTGTGAAATAAATATATAAACATCTGGGGGCTGTTCATTTTGTCCAGGCTATGGATAAGGGACATGCATGTTTGTACTTACAGAGAAGTTGCTGTAATTTTTCAAAGGTTGTGCTAATTTTACCAGTAGTTTTGGAGACAGTGATAAAGTGTATGGCTATGCATATGGAGTTTCCTGCATGCATTCATTGATGCATTACAAATTCCTTAGACATTATCATTTTCAAATAATTTTTGTATGACTATCCAGATGTACAGGATTCACTGTATCAGTAAATCATTCCCTTAAAGTACTGCTCTCTCCTTGGCCTTCACTTTACAAAAAAAAAAAAAAAGTGAGGGTCAGGCCCAGCAATTATCCAATATTGGCATAGTTTTAACAGGTGTTTTTTTATTTAATGTTCCTGGAAGCCCCATCCCCAAATCAATAAGACCTACACTACTAGAGAACATAGTGGACTAGACCCATACTGAGTCAGACTAAAGTTCCATCTAGCTCAGTATCCTTTCTTCTGACAGTAGCCAATGCCGGGTGCCCCAGAGGGAATGAACAGAACAGGTAATCATCAAGTGATCCATCCCCTGTCACCCATTCTCAGATTCTGGCAAATAGAAGCTAGGAACACCATCCCTGTCCATCCTGGGTAATAGCCATTAATAGCCAATCCTCCATTAATTTATTTAGTTCTTTTTTGAACCCTGCTATAGTTTTGGCCTTCACAACACCTTGCTATGTTTTTTTAATTTGGGGCATACATTTAAATTGCGCCTCTATTATGGTGTCTTTAAAAAGTTTCCCTACAGCTTGCAGGGATTTTACTTTTGGTGCTGTACCTTTCAATTTCTGTGTAACTATCCTCCACATTTTTGTGTAGTTCTGAAATTAAATGCTACAGTTTTGGGCTGCTGTGGTGTTTTCCCCACCACAGGAATGTTATATTTAATTATATTATGGTCCCTATTACTGAGTGGTCCAGCTATAGTTACCTCTTGGATCAGATCCTGTGCTCCTCTTAGGACTAAATCAAGAATTGCCTCTCTTCTTGTGGGTACCAGGACTAGCTGCTCCAAGAAGCAGTCATTTAAGGTGTCAAGAAATTTTATCTCTGCATCCCTTCCTGAGGTAATATGTACCCAGTCAATATGGGGATAGTTGAAATCCCCCATTATTATTGACTTTTTAATTTTAATAGGCTCTCTAATCTTCCTGAGCATTTCACAGTCACTATCACCATCCTGGTCAGGTAGTCGGTAATATATCACTACTGCTATATTCTTATTATTCAAGCATGGAATTACTATCCATAGAGAATCTATGGTACATTTTGGTTCATATAAGATTTTTACTTCATTTGATTGGACATTTTCTTTCACATATAGTGCCACTCCTACACCAGCACAACCTGTTCTGTGCTTCCGATATATTTTGTACCCCGGTATTACTGTGTCCCATTAATTATCCTCATTCCACCAAGTTTCTGTGATGCCTATTATATCAATATCCTTCTTTAATATGAGGCACTCTAGTTCACCTATTTATTATTTAGACTTCTAGCATTGGTATATAAGCACTTTAAAAACTTGTCACTTTTTAGCTGTCTGCCATTATATGATGTAATTGAATGGGACTTTTTTTCTTTTGACTTTTCTCATCAGATCCTACCTATATTTTATCATCTTTCAACCTCTCCTCCTTATTAGGACATAGGGAATCTCCATTTATAGATCCTCCCCTAAGGGATGTCCAAACCAGATGCTCCTCTGCACCTGTCGGCTTTCCCCCAGCTCTTAGTTTAAAAACTGCTCTACGACCTTTTTAATTTTAAGTGCCAGCAATCTGGTTCCATTTTGGTTTACGTGGTTTAGCCCATCCTTCCTGTGTCCCTTTCCTAAAAGTTTCCCCAGTTCCTAATAAATCTAAACCCCTCCTACCTACACCATCATCTCATTCATGCATTGAGACTTTGCAGTTCTGCCTGTCTAACTGACCCTGCACGCGGAACTGGAAGCATTTCAGAGAATGCTACCATGGAGGTCCTAGACTTCAATCTCTTACCGAGAAGCCTAAATTTGGCCTCCAGGATCTCTCTCCTATCCTTCCGTAGGTCATTGGTACCTACATGTACCACGACTACCAGCTCCTATCCAGCACTACACATAAGCCTATCTAGATGACTCGGGAGATCCGCAACCTTCACACCAGGCAAGCGAGTCACCATATCGTTCTCCCAGTCATCACAAACCCAGCTATCTCTGTTTCTAATGATCGAATCGCCCATTATTAATACCTGTCTCTTCCTAATAACTGGAGTTCCCTACCCCGGAGAGATATCCTCAGTGCGAGAGGAAACCACAACATCATCTGGAAGGAGGGTCCCAGCTATGGGATCATTTCGCTATGTTCCAGTTGGATGTTCTCCTTCCCTGAGGCTTTCATCCTCAACAACAGCACAGAGGCTATCCGACTGGGGCTAGGACCATTTGTGTCCCAGAAAGTCTCATTTGTGTACTTCTCTGTCTCCCTTAGCTCCTCCAGTTCAGTCACCCTCGTCTCCAAAGCCTGTACATAGTCTCTGAGGGCCAAGAGCTCCTTGCACCGAATGCACACATAGGCCACCTGCCCATAGGGCAGGTAATCATACATGCTGCATTGGGTGCAATAAACTGGGTAGCCCCCACTTTGTTGCTGGACTTCTGCCTGTATTCTCTTTTTTCTCCTGAAGCTTGCTCCTTTGTTGTTGTTTTGTTTTTATCAGGGAGTGTTTTGGGCTTTGAGTTTTAAAAAGTTTAAGGAATGTTAAGTGTATGTAGCTCTGCCTCTCACACTCCGCCTGTAAACTCCCTTGCAAAATCCCCTGTTAGCCACTCTTGTTTGCTACCTAGAGCTTCTACCTGGTAGCAGCAGGGCAAGGACAGGCAGATCAGTGTCTGCTACTGCGAGGAGACAGTCTGATCAGGGTTCACTACAGCTAGAGAGGGCTGAGGGGCAGGATTTGGCACCTCCTATATTCAGTTGGGGTACCAAAAATACCCCTCCCCCAAATACTTTATCAGTGTGAGGGAACAGCCAATCACAGAGAAGCAGAGGTGTCAGAGATTTCTTCCTTCCATAAACATGCCTGCAGGGCACTATCAAACCCTGCACAATAATACAGCTGTCAGGCTTGAGGGGAATGGGAAAGAACTGGGGTGAGAGCATATGAGCACCTAAATGGCTCGGTCCTGTTCAGGTACCCAAATGAGGTGTATGTGCACCTAGTGAAAACACCACCATTTTATAATTGGGTCTACAGTAATTAACATACATGTTGTCATATAAAGGGAAGCGTAACCACCTTTCTCTATACAGTGCTATAAAATCCCTCCTGGCCAGAGGCAACATCCTGTTACCTGTAAAGGGTTAAGAAGCTCAGCTAACCTGGTTGGCACCTGACCCAAAGGACCAATAAGGGAACAAGATACTTTCCAATCTTGGGAGGGAGGGAAAAGGCTTTTGTTTGTGGTCTTTGTTTATATGTTTGTTCTCTCTGAGAGAGGCCAGACAGAAATCCATCTTCTCCAACCCATCCTAATCCAAGTCTCCAATATTGCAGCTAGTATAGGTAAGCCAGGCAAGGCGGATTAGTTGATCTTTTGTTTTATGTGAATTTTCCCTGTGTTAAGAGGGAGGTTTATTCCTGTTTTCTGTAACTTTAAGGTTTTGCCCAGAGGGGGATCCTCTGTGTTTTGAATCTGAATACCCTGTAAAGTATTTTCCATCCTGATTTTACAGATGTGATTCTTTTACCTTTTCTTTAATTAAAATTCTTCTTTTAAGGTCCTGATTGATTTTTCATTGTTCTTAAGATCTAAGGGCTTGGGTCTGTGTTCACCTGTACAAATTGGTGAGGATTATTATCAAGTCTTCCCCAGGAAAGGGGGTGTAGGGCTTGGATGGATATTTTGGGGAAAGACGTCTCCAAGTGGTCTCTTTCCCTGTTCTTTGTTTAAAATGCTTGGTGGTGGCAGCATACTGTTCAAGGCCAAGGCAAAGTTTGTACCTTGGGGAAGTTTTTAACCTAAGCTGGTAAGAATAAGCTTAGGGGGTCTTTCATGCGGGTCCCCACATCTGTACCCTAGAGTTCAGAGTGGGGAAGGAACCCTGACATATGTAATTAACAGAACTATTAGAAAATTATTATAGACAGAGAGAGATATGTACACCTGTTTGGAAGAAGAATAAAGGAAAATATGAAAAAAAAACCTAATAAGGAACATAAAAGGAACATGTGGCCCAGCTGAGTCAGAATGCAGTTTTTCATCTGGTAGCATTTTTCATATAAATTCAGTGCGACTTCTCATGGGGTAGGCTATTATTCAAAGTGAGTAAGGGTGGCAGAACCTGGCTCTTTGCAAAGTGAATTCAATACTAGTGGAGCCATGGCTGTGCAGATAAATACTGCTAACATTACATGCTCACATAAGGTTTCACATAGCCTGGGGCTTTAGCATAGAGATTTTCAAAAGCCATCAGTGTTGGCCTAACTCTGCTCCCAATGATGGAAGTAAAGTAAGGCCAACACTAAATTCTATTAAAAAATCCACCCCTATAGTCTATTTTTCTAGAGCAGGGAATGTTGTCATGATACTGGGCTTATCCCCTACTTTTTTCAAAAAGTAACATGGTACCATCTATGGTCACACTCTCCCTCTTCCACAAGCCTTGGGGCACTCAAGAATAAACCAGGGGTCAGATCTGACCATTAGCTTCCTGCCTTCCCATCCCCACTTCTCTTCCCCCACCAAGAATACTTCCTTTGCCCTACACAAACACTTCTTGTGATACCTTAGCCTGGCTGTCTTCTTTGGTCCTTTGCTCAGAGAGACCAAGAGCACTTTTCCCTTTCCTAATCTTTCTCTTGATCCTTTAGTACTAAGATTTACATCAGTCCCTGTTCTATCCCTATTCTCTCCTTCACTGGGAGAGAGAGCTCTGTATATTCCCTTCCATAGTCCCAGCATGCATTGCTGCAAGCCCTAAAATACTCTGGTATCCCTGGGAGCCACAATGCCCAGAATGTCTTGCTGTCAAAACAGGGTAAAGAGGTCAGCACACTCTGTTACAGTGTGGAAGAGGAACATGGGATCTGGGCCAATAGTTGATTTGGATCGTCAGAATGGTTAGTAAAGGGGAATCTCAACTTAATGTTTTAAGATAACAACACCTCTAAAGAGGCACTGCAATACTGTGTGGGGTTTGTTTTGGTGATGGGATCCAAAAATTACTTATTCTCCTTAGAAAAGCACCTAGTAATCCTCATTTCTGGAGTTGATGGCTATAAAAAGAAAAAGCAGATGGGCTTTTTATAAATATAAAGTAAAGAAGGTGTCTGTAGATCAGACCATGGAAGACTCCTTTACATTCCTCAAAAAGATCCTAGGTGTTCTGCTTCTAAGCTTGCTTTTGGGAAATGTTTTCTTTTCTGAGCTCCAAAAGGCAATGACTATTACTTTTAACTCACCTTGTCTTTTTTGTATTCTTGGATTGAGTGGGCTCTTAATATTTTCACCATCCATTCTTGAGCTCATGATTCCTTTAATTATCTGCTGGAAGTTGTAGCAAACTCTCAAAGATTTCCGTTGCACAGTATACCTGCTTAAGCTCTGATACTGGAAAAAAAGATACTTGTGTGCAGCTACTTACACTTTAGAGCCAGACTCTAATTTTCCCATTGGCCAGACTGGGTGTAGTGTGCAGCCACATATTTCGGCAGGGACTCAGCCGCTGCACTGGCTGGTGTATGTGGGGATGCAGGTGTAGAGAAATGTTCCCATCTCTTTCCTGTCCCTCCTCATTTCTTTTTGGGGTGGTGTGTGTAATCCATTGTTTTAGTGTGTGTTACATGACTCCCTCTTGTCGTGGTGTACGTGAAAGAATAAGACCCAGATCCACAGATGGATTTTGCCACCTAAATCCCAGATTTAGGCACTACTGCAATCCACAAAACCCTGCTTGGCTGCCATCTAACCCTGTTGGTGTCTAAACTTGCTTAGTGCCTAAATTTTTGCTGTAAAAATCCCCTAGGAGCTTAAATTCTTCACTCTAGGCATCCAGATGCCTAAGTACTGGTAGAATCCACAAACCAGGTGAAGATAGGCATTGGCCCACCTATCTCCATTCAAAAATCAAGGAGGAGGAGGTGTGTCCTCCCCACCTATAACTTTTGATGCTAAGCATTGCAACATCTAAGCCCCTTGTGGATCCAGGTTTAAGACCCTGCTACTGTTACTACTAGCAGTAGTAGAGTTACTTGATTAGCTCAAGTGGTAAGGTAGCTTTTAGCATTTAAGTCCATGGAGTCAATTCCCATGGATGGTCCAATCCATATTGGGGGATGGATGTCATTACATTTGTGTTTATGGGGCCACTGAGAGGGAGCTGTCTTTGTGTACAGAGAGAAGGACAGCAGTTGTGACTGGCCCCTGTGTGGGCCTTCCAAGAAGGGAAGGCTTCTTGTTCCCAAAGAGGGACTAGGCACATTTTGATCCATAATCACCTTTTCCCCCTCCCCCACCGTTTTTTTTTACAGATTATTATGCAAGTCTGACATTTCAAACAAGTAGCTTTTAGCCAATATGTTTTGAATTTATAACAATAAGCTGGATAATTTTCATAATTATATGGTCATTTTGTGCTACTCTGTCTTCTATTATGTATTCTCCTCCTCACGTTCCATGAATTAAAAGATGAAGATACCGTTATGGGTTTCTGACTTCACATTCTGAACTGATTTGGCAATCATACCATAGGCTAGACAGTCTGACAAAAACGGTAAAGGAAAGCTTGTACAAGCTATTCATAAAAAAAGTTACTAGTCCACAAGGAGAGGAAGAGGTCCAAAATAGTTTAACATAGGATGCTTATCAGGTATCTGTAAAATATAAGTGGGGGATGGAGAGAGAGAGAAATCACATCATATACTTATTTTTCTAAGGGTCTAAATATTATGCTGGGTTAATTAGTTTATAAACTAGTTTATATGACTAGTTAGTGGTAGAGTCCTCAAGTAACAAATTTGCTGTACTAGTGTTTTATTCAGTTAGAAAGTGCATGCCAAATAATCTTTTCTGTAATTTTAGAGAAAATAACAGGGAAACAGATGGATTCATTGTTAATCTTAGATATCTGCTTGGAATCAATTTATAATAAGGAAAATATTATAATACCATAATTTAACCATTTTACTATCCAACGTAATTAAGCATCCATGGTTCCTTACTTCCTGAAGGAGACACAATTAATATTTATTTGTTACAACTTTCTCATATGCTCTATCACTTTCTGCCCCTCCATAAACCATGCTTAAACCCTGAGAAAGGACTTTAGTTTAGTACTAGAACATACAAAGCTTGTCTTGGATGTTAACTCTAAATTTCATTAACTGTATTATTTCAGTTTCTGCACTGAAATGAAAGAGTGATCATTACTGCTTCCTTCAGGTTTGCAACCCTGGCTTGCAACTCTGGAAACCTAAACCTTCTCTTTCTGGAAATAACTTCTTTTTTCTTTTTAATAGAGACTGTCTAATCCACATTTCTCCCTCTAAAACCTAAGTGAGATGATGTCCTATTTGATCACAAGAGTCAGGGAGTTGAATCCTCTCTCAGATGTCCCACGTGTGTAAAGAATGGAGTAATGAAAAAGAACTGAAGGCTTACATGGAAAAACTAGGGGAACTATATAAACTGCTTCCTGGTAATTATGTCCAGATTGGGGAATGGTGGGGGTGGGGGCATATTGCTACATCACTAAAAGATGGATAGTGCTTGGCTGTTCCAGGAGTGTGTCAGGGAAAGGTGACAAAGCTTTGCCTCTTAGGGTATGTCTACACAGCAAAGAAAAACCCAGGCTCCCACCCTGTAGGGTCCTAGACCATGGGCTCCAATCTGAGCCCAGAAGTCTACACAGCAATGAAACAGCCCCACAGCCCGAGCCCTGCTGGCTGGGCCAGCTGTGTGTTTTTCCTAGCTGTGTAGACAAACTCTTAGTGCCTCTGCACTACATGATAGCAGACAGCTACAAATTAAATCCCCACTCTCCTGCAGGTGTGGTGGTTTTTTGACCCTAGTGCACTGATCTGAGGCTGAAAGCAGAAGTGTTGCCGTTAAGGCTGTGTGTTCAGGTTCCTATGGAACCTCAATAAACTCAAATATCTCAATACTCATCTCTGTTTTTCCTAGGCTTTTTTGGGGGGGGGCCTCTAAGAGCTATTAAAAGGCTGAAGCAATAGGAGAGCTGGTCTCATGTTATTCATGCAATGTAGGAGGTGAAATACTGTGTAAAGGGGGCAAGTAGTTCTAACTGAGCAGTATAAATGACTATGTGGCATTTCAAAAGTCTGTGAAAAATACAAATCTGGCACCTGCACCTACTCCTCACCAAATCTGTGATATTTCCTAACACAGCAGAAGCAGAGGTGCCTAAAATCTCCTTAGATTGTCTGTCTGTTCTCAAGATATTTTCAGCTCAGTTTTGTGGAACCAATGCTCAAATACTTCAGGTCCTTCAAATAAGCTTTGGATAAGCATACATACATTTTGATGCTAAATTCAGTCAAACCCAAACTTCCAGCCTTTTGATGTTTGCCCATCTTTGATTACATCTGTATTGATAACACAAAAAATATGGACCTTATTAGTAACAATGTTATATATATCCACACATTGGCCAGAATCCTTGGCATAATTTAAGGCTAAATCTTAAAAACATGCCAAGCAGCAGATGCTGTTTCTGTGTTTCACACAGAAGAGCTGTAGGTTGAGTAACTACAACAGCTAACTAGCTAGACTTAACCACAAACTCTTGCTAAGTTGTGGCATTTTCATTTTGAACTGTAGAAAAAGATTCTATCAGGTCCCTGACTAGAAAGTCATACCTACAGTTTGAGAAATGTATCACATTATCAAAGAAATTGAGGATTTATAAAAAAACAAAAACCCTAAAGCTTTATTGACTTTTCTCCAGGTAAAACGTCCAGATGTGAGAATAGAGTACTTCTATAACCAAGCCATATGATTCTACATGGGCTCTAAGTTTATAAAATAACTCAGAAAACATCATCTGCATAGAGCAGCGCCTTGAAACTGTCCAGTCACATCCAGCTATGCTCTCAGGAGAATTAGGCTAAGAGATTCCTTCTGTTCAGATTCTTTGGCAACATTTTTAATATTCACTTTAAACACCTAAATTTCCAAATAAAGATTTATTAGAATAAATGGATCACGGTTGAGGTAACATATTTCTTGAAGTCTTTAGATGGAAAATTAACAGCATAAATCAGTAACATTGTCAGTAAAGTTAGCCCTTGTTATTGAGCTAAGCCTTTCAGTTTTTTCTTGCTTCTCAAACCAGGGAGAAACAGCAAATATTATACCTTCTGATTCATACCTTTGGCTGTTTCAAATGTATCAGTGTCCACACTGTGAGATCCTGGATCAAATCAGCTGCCCATAAGGCTGGCAATGAGACAAGCACATTAAAATCTTTTGCAGTTTACGGAACTAGGGAAGTCTCTCTAGGTTTAGGCATGAATGAAGTCCTTTCTTTAACCAGGTGTTTGGGAACTAGAATGTTTCACAAAATTTACTGGCATAATTCCTAAAAACACTGCTGCAAATAGTCTCTCCATTTCCTCTAATTACTGTAACGTGCTACTCCCCATATGTAAAGAAAGAGTGATTCATTAGAACAATGATATAGAAAAAGAGATGACCTTGCAAATTATGAATGGGTTATTCTTTTACTCTGAGTTGTGATCATGAATCATTTTCCCCTTCACATTCCTTTCTTTTCTCACTGGATACATAATTCTTATTACTGATGTCTTGCCTACACTACTGGGGTAAGTTGACCTAAGTTATGCTACTCCAGCTACGTGAATAGCGTAGCTGGAGTCGATGTAACTTAGGTCGACTTACTGCAGTGTCTACACTGCGCTGTGTTGATGGGAGATGCTCTCCCATTGACTTACCTTACTCCTCTTGTTCCAGTGGAGTACCGGAGTCAACCAGAGAGCACTCTGCAGTTGATTTAGTGGGTCTTCACTAGATCCGCTAAATCGACCCCCACTGAATCGATCGCAGCAACATCGATCCCAAGTGTAGACATTGCCTGAGTCTTCAAGGAATTAACATCACTGAAAGAGGGGAAAAAAGAGGGGGAAAACACCCCTCTGAACAATGTAAGTTACAGAGACAGAAGCGCTGTTGTGGACAAGTTGCAATGGGGGAGGTTTAGATTGGATATTAGGAAAAACTTTTTCACTAAGAGGGTGGTGAAACACTGGAATGCGTTACCTAGGGAGGTGGTAGAATCTCCTTCCTTAGAGGTTTTTAAGGTCAGGCTTGACAAAGCCCTGGCTGGGATGATTTAACTGGGACTTGGTCCTGCTTTGAGCAGGGGGTTGGACTAGATGACCTTCTGGGGTCCCTTCCAACCCTGATATTCTATGATTCTATGATTCTATGACAGTGCTATGTCCAAAGGAGAGCTTCTCCCACTGACATAGCTATTGCCGCTCATGGAGGTGGTTTTATTATGTCGATGGGAGAGCTCTCTCCCATTGGCATCGAGTGGCTAGATGAGCAATCTTACAGTGGCTAAGCTGTCTTCGTAGAGCCCAGCAAATCTGCAGATATCTGCTTTATATCTGCAGATCTCCACAGACCATTTTGCGGAGAGTGGATTGGTTGCAGATACAATCGTGTGGGGCTCTGCTCTCTGGTGGTGCCTGGCCCACGGCATTTGGCATGGGCAGACCGGGGGTGCAGCATGCTCAGGGTCAGCAGCCAGTGGCTGGGGCTCAGTGGCAGGTCGGAGTCAGGGCTGTCCCACACCTGCTCGCAGCACCACTTCCTTTCCAGCAGCTCAGGTCCCTTGGGAAGTGCCAGTGTCCCCACCATGGCCCGGCCCGGCAACATTGGCCATGCTCCCAGGCTCAGCCTGCCGGCTCCTGAGCAGCAGGGCCCGCTTCTGACCATGGGGAATGGAGCGGGCGGGGCCCCAGCACCCCACTCCTCCACCCCACTGGGATGCAACACGCACTGCTGCTGCCATGTGCCATCGCTCGTGAGCCCCCAGGAGCAGCACATGATACGATGCCTCTTCCCCCCAGCTCCCCTGTCCATGCCACCTTTTCTCCTCGAGACCTGCCCCTTAACCCCAGTCCCCACCCTCATGCTGCCTCTTCTCTGCAAGACCCTGCCACCCCACTTGCTCCCTTCCCCCCTTCCCCTGTCACTAGCCCTGGTGAGATGGCTTGCTGCTGCGGGTGCAGATGTGGATACTGGTAAAAGACGGCTAGCGGATTGTGGTTCGGATCACGGGTTGATCCTGGAGGATGCGGATCAGATGCAGATCCACATTTTTGTATCTGCACAGGGCTCTATGCATCAGTACAGCTGTGCCGCTGTAAGCTTGCTGTAAGCTCGCTATGTCCTTAGTTTCTACTGGCTCAATTTCACTTTTTTACATTTTGCCATACCAACCTTGTTAACATTTTATTTCCTACATTACATTGGGCACATTTTATATCTAAAAATATACAGCCAAATCCTGAAGGGTTAGTTTATTCTGTATAACCCTCACTGAAGTTTGAAGACTAACTAAATACTGAGTAAGAACTTCAGGATCTGATCATGGGAATGTCTATCAAAATAGGTCTCTTTGGGCTATTATGAAAAATGGCCTACAACAAGGATTCTCCCTCATTTTAATAATAATAATTCTCCAGAGCACTACAGAACAGAGAGGTTTAATTCTCAAAATATTTAATTCTGAAGTTCATCAGAAAAGTCTCCATGGACTGCAGTATGAGAATCTCTGCTCTACACAGACACTGTTTCTGCACCTTTGTTATCTAAATATATTTTATGGTCATGTCGTCATATTTAAATTATTCGTTTTGGCACTTTTGTCATATTACTCTCACTGGTTGCATATCAGCTGCGTACATGAGTCAGCTGACTTTTTAGTGAAAATTGGTGTTGGCAGAATTCTTTTTTTATATACTTTTGACAGATAATATTGATGTTTATTTTTAAGCACTCTTGATTTTTAGCTATTTAAATTTTCACTGCTGTGTAAAATTATGGATTTTAAGCATTTTTAAAATTTTTATTGATTTAAATTTTCCATGTTTCAAGAAATTATGGAGGAGGGGCAGTCAGACAATAATTATTTGATGACAGGAGATTTTGACATTCAAAAAATTAAAACTTTATAACCATTAAAATACAAATTGACAACATCACATATCAAATCATACATAGTAAATATCCTTAAATCAAACAAATTCTCAAGCAACATTTTTCTTACTTTGCCTATCTGTAAATTTCTATTATTATTAAAATACAAGGTGGATGAGGTCATATCTCTTATTAGACCAACTTTTGTTAGTGAAACAGACAAGTTTTTGAGCTACACAACATGGCATTAAGGAAATATTTTTTGCCAATTTGTGTATATGGTGAAAATGATATTTACTGACATTTACCATTAAAAATATAATCCTTCCAGCCTAGTTAAAATATACATTACAGCCTATCTGGTATCACTGATCAAAATTATATCTTTAAACCAGTTCCTTGGTTGGGGGAGTGGAGTGGAGCGGGGTACTGTGGTAATGTCTGTTCCTAAAGGCATAACCATGCAAAAGGAAAGAAGGCTGTAAGCATTCCCCCTCTTGCATGCATACCCACTCAAAATCAGACACAGTGGGCTCAATTCACCATTGTCCTGCACCTGGTGTAGTAATTAACACTGGTGCAAAGTGGCTGTAAAATATTGCCAAATCAGAATGGTAGCATTTCATATTTCAAACTCACATTTCACTGGTGGAAAAAAAATCAGTGAATCAGGCTCAATGTATCCAACTGTTTCTCATATGAATCTTTCATAGCAGAGAGAAAGAGAATTGATGAGAAAGGTAACGTTAACCATATTTGTTTTTACTTTGATATTTTTTAATCTCGGGAGCAGCTCCATTGCATTTTATTCAGTGCATAATTCTTTCTAATAGGATTCAAAAATTGTTCAGGCAAATTGTACAACATTTCTTTACTTTTTTTATTTACCTTTTTTTCAGCTCTAGTGTTTATCTGAATGTTGCCTGAAGCAAAATATTTAATAAATATGTCACGTAATGGAATAATATTACAACACTCCCACATAGCATCTGCAATATTCCATAGATACATACACTTTTTGTTTAGTATAGATCTGCTTTGATTTAAATTTTCCCCAAAGTTTTTGAAATAATTCCTGCCCTCTCATCCCCCCCCCCACACCACTCCCGCTCTTAGCTATCCAGGTCCCCTTAACTTCTGGGTGCTGCCAATCCCCATACCAATCTCTTTCTAGGTCTGAATGTTGATAAACTCATTGCGGGCTATTATACCTGGATCTCTGGAGTGTTCAGTCTTTGATATGGCTTGATATCTTTAATACTGGTGTGCTTGACCTGTGGAGTGACTTCTCAGGTTAGGAGAACTTCATAGTTTAGGGCTCAATCATATATGGCAGCGGTTCTTAACCAGGGGTCCGGGGCCCTCTGTGGGCTGTGAGCAGGTTTCAAGGGGTCTGCTAAGCAGAACCAGTGTTAGACTCACTGGGGCCCAGGGCAGAAAGCCAAAGTCCCAGCATGTGGGGCTGAAGCCTGAGGCCCGGAGCCCTGCCACCTGGGGCTGAAGCCAAAGCCTGAGCAACTTAGCTTTTCAAGGCCCCCTGTGACATGGGACTGGGGCAATTGCCATGCTTGCTACCCACTAATGTGTGCCCTGGCTTTTATATTCAGAAAAAAAGGTTGTTGTGGTAGTGGTGGGCTGTGGAATTTTTTGCGGGGGAGTGCTCAGAAAGAAAAAGGTTGAGAACCTCTGATCTATGGTATTTAGCACTTCCCAGAGGTGCAGAGCACCCTCAACTATCATTTAAAAAATCAACAGGAGTTAAGGGTGCTTAAATTCAGCCCCTTAATGATATCCTGGGATTAAAACAGTTTGATTAGAAAGGAGATGTTGGCACAAACTTTCTCAAATCTTATTGATCTCTCTATAAACAATTTATATTGGTTTATAGAAGCCTACTTTTGAGGTCATGGAAGTGTTTCTGGCATGGTGAATAAATAGGAATAGCAGGAATGGTTTGGGCTGAGAGAAACTGATAACTTTGTATTGTCACTGACCCAAGACAAACTGACTCTTCAGTAGCTTCCCAGGAGAATTTTTCAACTCTTTTTGTGGAGAATAACAATGGGATTTGTCAAGGTCTGGCCTGTATGTGTGGATGAAGTGGTCAAGCCCAATTTATCAGTCATTGTTCTTAGCCTGGGACATTTGATGCCCTTCTCTAAGTAGAAGGTCACAATGAGGGGAAGAATGGTCTTGTGATTAAAGGCCAGGCCTAATAATCAAAAGATCCAAGTTCTCTTCCTGGTGTGATCTTGGTTAAGTCACTTAAACACTTTCCCCACTCGTAAATGGGGATAAGAATACTGTCCTACTCCCGTTTTGTGGGTTTTAATTAATGTTTGTAAAATGCTCTATGATCCTTGAATGGAAAGTGCTACAGAAATGCAAAGCATAATTTACTATCATTTGTGATCCATGAAACCCATCTGATGTAAGGTGGATCTGTGCCTCTTGTGGGTGGTAAAGGCTTCACAAGCAGTGGCCCTCTCATTTTTGACAAGGATAGAGAAGGCCTCCCTTCGGGAGTAGAAAGTTGAGTTCCCTCAGATTGGCAAATGTTTTGTAAAGAAAAGTTCCTTTTGGCAGGGATACTGCTATCAGTTATATATTGTTCTCTGGAGGAGATCCTGCCTCTGCTACTCATGCCAGTGTCATAAACTATTTTACTCTCTCTCCTTCAGCTTACCAGTAAAACAGTTCTAGTACTAGTACCTTGTGCAAAATGTGGCAATCTGTTTACTTACCATGGTAAGCATTCAAGAATATATTACACCCACTTTGCATTCTTTGTCTTGGCTACCAAAATACCGGTACGCGAATTGTAAACTCGGGGCTTGATCCTGGACATCTTACTCAAAGCTCACTTGCTTGCTTGACCTACAAAGTCCCCAAGCTTATGTAAGTCATTAATTTGAATAACATGTCATCTTACGGACCTCTTTAGACTCTATGCTTCTCAAATCACTGCTTGGGGTACCTTTAATAGACCTTACCTTAGGAGTTAGCTACATGAGAAAGTTAACTTGTCACTTTTTAAAACCCATTTAGTTAAGCCCATGCAAACTCCTGTGTGTATGTCTTATTTTGGTTTTAATTGTGGCTTATTTTTGTTTAAGAAATTTATTCCCCACAGCTTAAGCTAAACCAAAATAAGCCACCCTTAAATCAAATTAACAATGTCCACATAGGGATTTGCCGAAGTTTAAATAAATTAGGTTATATTCATGCTTTAAATTAAACTGGTGCAACTTTCTTGTTTATGAAGTCCCTTTAGAAGGTGAGTGTACTTATAAGTACCAGCCCCCAAAACAATGGACTATCCTAATGCTTTGGGGTTCAACCCAGTCCAGTAAAGGGTTGTGTCACCACCTGCTCTGTAACCCTAGGTGTCTCTGTACTGTGCACTTTGGTTCAAAGCTCTGATACCAACAGCCTGCTTACTCTAGCTTTGTTACTCCTTGCAGGAAAAACAGCTCCTCCTGCCTCAAGTTTCCCCCAAACTGTCTCCTCTGCACTGTTCAGCCTAGCTCACTGCAGCACTCGCAAAACCTTATCAATTGGACTGCTCCTTTAAAGAGATAGTGCACAGTGTCAGCCTGTTAATTTGGCTGAGGGGTTTACCCTTCAGTTTGAAACACTACACTGAGATGATTGTATAATAAAATAAGATTAAGTTTATTAAGAAAGAAAAGGTATCTAAGTGATACCAAATAGAAGGAATTGGGATAGAAGTGGTTACAAGCAAAAGTAAAAATATACTTCTTAGTCTAAAACCCGACATAACAAACTAAAGTCTTTTGTTCAAAGTAGTTTTTCTCACCACAGTTGTTCTTCCAGCATGGCTGGCCAGATCTTAGCAAAGATCCAATCACAGAGCCAACAGTCCTTGGTTTCTTTGACTCTTTAGGTGAAGGAAACCATAATGGCTTTGTGATTGTCTTTATATTTCCCAAAGTCCATTGTCTCCAAATCAAGAGCCAGGAAGGCTTCCTGGTTTGCAGTTTCTTTCTGCAGTGTCAGGATGACCTTCTGCTGCTGTTTTCTTCCTGTTGACTTCCCATTCCTCTGCTGATTCATATTTAAGTGGGACTTCAATTGTTTTGATTCTATAATGCTTAATTTAAATTGGTGACTGGTAGATAGCTACCATCCCTCCTGTCTGGGAGAAAACCTGTTTCTCCCTTTATTTGGTCACAGACTTTAAAGCATAATATTAGTAAGTATCCATAATTCCTCATATAATGTTAATATGTACATTTTACAATGATATCTATCACCTTTGTGTCACCTGTTGGTCATTATCTTTCAGCAAAGACCTTATTTGATATACTTTTATAGTACAGTAATATTGTATACAATCAGTTTATTCAATTGATTATTCTTTGGGGTTCAGACCCCCTGTTTTCACCCTGGGGTGTCTGAACCCTGATTGTTCACTTCTGATTCATTTTGTCCCAATCTTGCAAAAACAACTTTATTTCTATAGATGTTATGATGTTTGAGAAACCACTTGGGCTTTGTTTTTTCTTTTTCTTTTTTCTTTTTTTTGAGGGGGCATTATTTGTAACCTACAACTGGGTCTGTCTTTATCTCTTGTACATGTATGGCATCTGCAGAGCAACATTCCATAAATGCAGTTGTAGGTCCATAAGCCATTTCAAAGCCTCCTCTGTGACATTGTGTATGTCATCCAATTCACCTTTGAATCCATATTTGGGGCACTGCATTATGATGTGTTCAATGGTTTGGATGTTCTCACCTAGTCACATGAAGGGGAGTCTTGGATTTTCCACTTGTGCATCAGGTAGCCACATCTTCCATAGTTTATTTGGATGTGGTTCAGTGTGGTCCAAAGTCTGCGTGACAGGTGAAAACTGGGAGGGCGGCTTGTTGGGTCAGGAAAAAATGTGCTTGTTTGGAATGAGGTCCAGACACTTCGCCATTCACTGACTGGATCCAGAGACATGAGGTGGTCACGTGTGGTCCCTAGTGGTTTTCGCAATTTCAGGTGTTGTTGGGGTATGTTATCCATAACCTGCTGGATGGGACATTCTGGGTAATCTTTGACGTGCTTAAGTTCTTGTGCCATGGCTATGTCTCGACAGATAACTGGAAGTTTGATGTTTGCTAATACAGAAAGCCACTGTAGAGATGTTGATTTTAAAGTTCCCATGATGATTCACATGGTCTGATTCAGCTGCCTATCTACAAGTTGGGCATGGCAGCTTCTTGTCCACACCTGTGGACTGAGTGCACGAGGGTGCAACTGGGTGTACCAGGGCCAAGGCTGATATTCATAGCACCGGTGCAGTTGATCCCCAGCTTGTTCCTGCTAACTTGTATATTGTTTAAGCAGCTTTGGGAGATACATATATGTTTTATTATCCATTTGTTCTCCAAAGGCAGAATTGGGCACAATATCTCCTGCTCAGTTGGATATAATAAGCATAATTAATTACCGAATGCAAACCAATTTACTCCCTCACTTTATCTGTCCCCATATGATTTGTACATCACAAATACCTTCAGTTCCAATAACTGGGAATCTAGTATCATGTAATGTAATTAAATTAAATTATATAATTTATTTTGAATAAATGTTTATTTTTCTTGAAAAAATAACTACCATCTATTATATGGCCACCAGTATCATAGTAACTAGGTATTTTTAATATATTTACCGTCACAGCACCACTACGAGGTAGGAAAATGCTAATATCCCCATTTTACAGATGGGGAACTGAGGCACAGAGAGACTTTGGGTAAAATTTTCAGAGGCTCCGAAGTTACTTAAGCACTTAAGTTCCATTTTCAAAAGAGATTTAGGCACTTAGGAGCCTAAGATCTATTGACTTTCAATTAAACTTAGGGTTTTAAGTACTAGATCATTAAACATATTGAGGTGCCTAACATCCACTGAAATCAATGAGAGGTACCTAAATACCTATAAGAATCTCTTCTGAAAAGGGGACTTAGGAACTTTTAAAAATTTTACCCTAAATGACCTGCCCAAAGTCACACAAGAAGTCAGTGGTGGAGAAGAGAGTTGAACTCCAGTCTTCTGAGACCCAGACTATCAACCTAACCACAGAATCATTCCTCTTCTCTTACATTTAGAGATAATAACGTTCAGTCTCCATATACTGTCTACATCTCAATTATTATAAGATATATGTTGTGGTAGAGCATAGACCTCAAAGAGATCATCTACATTTCAGAGATTTCATGAGGCTTTTCCAATTATACTCTAACTCAAGGAAGCAGCACCTACCACACCAACACCTATCTGTCCTACACCTATCTGTTATCAACCCCTGATGGTAATTAAAACTTGTCCTTTTGGTTTTCAAATGCTCAATAGGCAGACTTCATCCAGTATTTATGATCTCATATCCACCCATTCCCAAGTCAATACATTCCACTCTTCTGCTGCCCTTTCTACTTTCCTGGACTCTCCTTGTTTGTGGGTTGCTTTTCACCTGTGTTGGCCTATCTGCAACTCTTGTTCATCTTGAGGCCAATGAGTTGTGTACACTAAACACTGGCATTTAGTTTATGATTTATTTTCTCTTTGTAAAGGACACTATATAAAAATAAATCAATGTATTTTGTAAACCAATGACTTTGAGAGAACCACATACAGAAAAAATACTTTCTTAAGATTGAAATCTGTTAGAGCAATAATGTGGCAGTGACACAAAGGAAGCCTATGTCTAAGAATTCTTTCCAGTCATATTTCTTTTTGAGTCCAAGCTAGAAAATATATAGCATATTAAAATTAGTTTATTCAATCTGACCTACCGTATTCTGAATCAGAACTGTGTTATCTTTGCCCATTTTCAGGTATATCCTCAACAACGTCAATGAGTGTACCTCCAACAGCAGTATCTGTATCATTCTGAAATGCATAGGTTAGTACTAGGAGGAGGTATCATTTTAATATTCTGTACACTCTTTATAACTGTACTTCTTGGAAAAACAAGAGTGTTTTCTGTGCTTTATGGAATGCTGCTGTAGGACTCTTGTGAGGTAACATATAGAGTCATATAATATTTAGCTTGAGTATTGGTGAATCTTCTGCAATTTTAGGTTTTGGAACTCATGTTATTCTGTACTTTATGCCTCACTGCTTTCACAACTTTCATATGTTGCTCACGTGTATTTTTCTGTGAGTATGCCTACACTAATTGAAGACTAATCTTGCTTTGTTGTAACCACCTGCCTTCTCATCAACTTATTTGATGAAAAATTCAGCCAGAGTGAAATATAGAGCCATATCTTTACTGATATTTTGTCCACAGTCTGAGCAAGAGCCATGCAGTTTATCTTTCTCATCTCATTTCTAGCATGCTCTTCCTTTGCTCAGAATTGGTTGAGGAAGATGAAGGTTTCTGATATGGCCTTGTAGAAGACCTCAATTTGAAACCACTAATTTACAAAGCACCACAGAGGACAACAAAGATCTCTCCACTGGGAACTCATCGCTTCCCACTGTGGCATATTGAACACTGTGTTAAAATTACAAGCTATCACTTCACGTTTTAAGGGGTTTCCTTGTCTTGTTTGCAGTTTAGGGGGAAGTACGTTGGGAAGTATGCAAACTGGGTTTTCAGCAGTCAGTCTGCAAAAAAGCCAGCCTAGAGCAACATGGGTTATGTTGTGCCTTTCTGCCTTAGGAAGCAGCCTGCTATCTCTAGTCTTTCCCTTTGTATTTGATTGTTGTGTGTTAGAGTTTTGGATTCTTAGAAATAAAGTAGTGTTATGTTGCAACTTTCTAGAAAGAGTATTTATGTTTTGTTTCTATCTCTGTGTATTTGCTATGAACATAACACCCACTAAAGTTCATTACTGTTCACGGTACTTCTGGACTTTTCAGTAGCTGTACATCTGTAAAAGAGCCTGCCACGTCCCTCAAGAAAAACAGGTCATTACTCTTGGTTTTGGCTACTGTTAACCGATTTGAAAGTTTTGGCTTTGTGGACTCCATACTATTATAGTATAATCCCGCATCTCTGTTTTTCATGTTAGTATTTAGTTCAATAAAAACATCAATTTTTGATTTTTCATGCATTTATTTCACACAAAGGATAAAATCAGAGTAGCAAAGCAAAAATGTCTGTCTTTAAACATAGCTCCATCTGAGATATCAGCTAACCTTCGTCTCCAAATAAGTTGTCTGTTGTCCAGGTTAGATGAGTACTGTTAGTTTTCTTTGTTACCATGCATGAAGTTCTCAACTACAGAGGCAGACGTCTTCAGATTTGCACTTTAACTTCCAATTTTTACACTTATACAGCAACAGCTCGGGTCAGAAAATGCTTCATGGTGTCCAATACCACATACAGGAGGTCTGTGCTAATCCACTCCCACTGCAGATCCTACATAGAATTTTTCCAGGCTTTGATGTTGTAGTGTCATTACCTTTGGACTCATCTTGGTGCTATTCAACTTCCTTTTTTTGTATTTCAACTTCCATATTCATCCTTTATAGGATAATCTACAGAGTAAGGCAAGACAAGAAAACGAAGGCTAAATTTGGCAATCGGATCAAATGCATAAAGTGGCAACTCAGGATTTACCCAAAATATGTTTTTTTTTCACCTAGACAGGCACCCTCTCCCCTTTACTGCCCTGATTGATTAGTGGAGCACCCAACAACCTGGTAACCATCTGGGAAACAGGAATTTTCAGTTTCTTTCTAGAAATGTATCTTCACTGGGTTTGTTGTGTGCTCATAAGCCTAGTACTTAATCACCACATGTGGGAGATGTTAACTAGGGAATTGCCTTTCTAGTCTAATTTCATTTTTATTTATATAAGTGCTGTAAGAATATATATTGTACAGTATTGCTACTGTACAAAGGGTTAGAAATGCCACACAAATAAGATTCCCTGTCCCAAAGAGCATATAGTTTAGATAAGCAAGTGGGTACAACAAGCTAAGAGGCAACTACAGAGGGGAGGCTGGTTGCTATAAGGGAACAGATGTCAGAAGTTTATTTGGAGGAGGAGGAGGAGGGAGGCTGTTCCAATATGAAAGATGAGATAAAACTGGGAGTGGGCGAAGGAAACAAATTGAGGTTTTATACAATTATGTCTTCTGTCCTATCCAGAAGCACTTGTGCTTTTTGAAAGTGTAGTGGAATTTAACAGGAAAATATATATCCTTTAAAGAGGCTAAAAACTATACCCATATTATTCTCCAGATACATTATGAAAATGCACCCTGCCCCTAAACAAAAATGGTGACCCCAAAAACAAAGACCCCCAAAAACCCTACAGCTCAAAACCAAAAGACCTTTCTAAGACAAAACTTTGTCCATTTTACTTTTCCCTTCTCCTTCCCTCCCACCCCCACAGCCCTCCTAAATTCCTGGGAGAACAAGAACTAAACATGGAGCAGGACCTAAAGGTCAACAAATACAGGCGCTGGGGAAATGAGAGAGGAAGTGAGTTCTATAGTCAAAGACAAGGGCCTTGAGCCTTCTGATGATTAAACCAGGGAGTATTTGTAAAATGCCACCCACGCAGTGTGGCACTCTGACCCCTTCTAAAGGTGGCTGGGCAACATACAGAAGCTGATGACCCAGCTACAGCCTTAACTAAGAGAGCGCATTTATCTCAGGCAGTAGAGACTTGTGCATTATGATTTAGAGATCTGAGGCTCAATCCCTGATTTTGATGACCACAACAGGAATATTGGGTAACAAGTAGCAGCCTGAATGGAGATTTAAATAGGTGGACATCTGAAGCTCAGGATGACCTTTCCTAGCCAGACGGAGTATGTAACTCACACCTACCTAGCTCATGTGGTAACGTGACCACTAAATTAATCTCAACTGCTGTGGTATCACATGTGCAGAGAGACAATCTCTGAGTTAACCAGGGCCCAACACTCTTAAAGGTTCTTGCACCACACTGTCTGAAACTCCTTCAAGGAACCAATCATAAATTTTCTTTAAAAGAAAAATAATAATTATACAGGTGGACTTCCCACTCCAACCCCAAATTATCCCTTCAAGGATGCCACACAGGCAGAGGCGAGCTCGCCCATGCCGCATTTTTGGGGAGCGAGCTATCACTCTCTTGGGCTCTTTCCTCTCACAATAGAAACATATTTTAGTTATTTCCATCTTAAAAAACCCTCCCTTGATTTCACCTGCCTCTCCAATTACTGCCCCGTCTCCTTTTTTTTCTCTAAACTCATTGAATGTGCTGTTTACAATCGCTGTTTGGAGTTCCTCTCGTCCAGTTCCATCATCGACCCTCTCCAATCCATCTTGTGGCCCTTGCATTCTATTGAAATCTCTCTTGTCAAAGTCTCTAATGATCGCTTCCTACCCAAAGCTCAGAACCAGTACCCCATCCTCGTCCTCCTTCACCTATCAGCCATCTTTGACACAGTTAACCATGCTCTTCTTCTTGAAATCATGTCTTTTCATATCTTCCATGACTTCGTCCTCTCCTGGTACTCCTACATCTCTAATCAGCATCTCTTTCAGAGGATCCCCAGCATCCCCCATCACCTTTTTGTGGAGTTCCACAGGGATCTGTCCTTGGTCCCCTTCTCTTCTTTTACATGTTTCTTTGTAAAATCTCATCTGCAAACACAAATTCACCTACCATCTCTATGCAGATAATTCAAATGTACTTCTATACTCCAGACCTGTCTCCTTGTGCCCACATGAAAATCTCAGCCTTTCTTTCTGAGTTCTCCTCATAGGCATTTAGCCCTCAGTTCAAACTCAGCATGGCTAAAATACAGCTCTTAATCTTTCTTCCCCGAAGCCCTGCTTAAGACCTCATTTCTCATCAACTGTGGACAACACCACCACCATCCTGCCCATCACTCAGGCTTATAACCTCGGTGTCATCCTTGATTTGGACGTTTCTGTAGGTTCTCACATCCAGGCTATGTCTGAGTCTTGCAAATTCTTCTGTGTAACATCTCTGATATATGCCTTTTCCTATCCACCCATATGGCTAAAACTCTCATCCAAGCTCTCAATTAGTGGAACATCCTTTCCTCTGGCCTTTATGTATGCAATCATGCGCCCTCATATCCATTCAAAATGCTGCTCCAAAGGTCATTTTCCTAATCCATTGCTTTGACCAAGTGTCCCCTCTCTTTGCATTTCTCCATTGTCTCCAGCTTCTCTGTTGCATCAGACAAGTTACTTGGTTTCATTTTCAAGGCCCTATATCGCCTATCCCCACCCTATCTGTCATTTCTTATTGAGTATAAGAAGGTCAATTCCTGCCTCTGATCAGCCCATGATGCTAGCCTTCCTCACCCACTTGTCAAATTTTCAAACAAGCACCTTTGTGCTTTATCCTGTATTTCCCCTCACACTCGGGAAGAATTCTCTGTAAACATCAGCAAAGCCACTCCTCTGCATATCCCTCCTTCAAACTCTCCTTTTCTGCGATGCCTACAAAACAGCTTGACAAGGATTAGGCTGCTGTGTGGTGAGACTATTGCCTATAATCCTGACCAATACTGTGTCATTGTTTCCTGGTACTTCCCCATCAGTCAGTTTGTGTGCATACACTATCTCATCTTTGAGCTGTAGCTCATGAAAGCTTATGCTCAAATAAATTTGTTAGTCTCTAAGGTGCCACAAGTACTCCTTTTCTTTTTGCGAATACAGACTAACACGGCTGCTACTCTGAAACCTGTCATCTTATACTAATATTGTAAGCTCTTTGGAGTAGGGACCATCTTTTGTTCTGTGATTGTACAACCCCCTAGCACAATAGGGTCCTGCTCCATGACCAGGAGTCCTAGGCACTACAATAATACAAATAATAATGAGTAAGGGGCCTCCCTAGTACACAAAGCATTGGGGAATGCTTCAAGGCTGAGTATCTCCTAACTCCGTGGCGTTTCTCAGGAATAGCTCCTGGGAAGCTCTTGCCGGTGGCAGCAGGCCAGGCCTGGTGTGTTCCAGTACATTATGTTCCAGGCGCATGTGCTTTCCCCCATGCTAGTGTTTAGTCATAGAGTTTAAGGCCAGAAGTGACCAGCTGATCATCATATGTATATCACAGGCCACCAGCAGCCACACACTAAACCCATCAACCAAAGAGCTTCAAAATATCAGCGTGGGATGTTTGACCACCACATGTATACAGTTTGGAACAAAAGGTACATGTTAAATGTAGACACAGGGGAGAGGGATTTTAAAACTACTTTATATAACTATATCACAATTCATTTGACACTGGCCGTTTAATACAGCTCTATCTGTCTGTCTGTCCGTCTGTCTAATCTATTTTTCTACTGCTGCCCATAACCATGGTACCTGAGTATCTTCCATGTAAAAAAAATCAATAGCAAAGTCCCTAGTATACTCTTGGAGTTATTGACATTTTTTTCCTTTCCTGCTCCAAAACTCTGCTTGCAGTAGATTTTTTTTATTTTTATTTTTTAAAATAAATATATTATTTTATTTAGAGTGCAGGTTGTGATAGGGTTTAGGGATAGAAGGCGGTGTCAGTGTTGTGATTATTATTCTTATGATGGAAAGGCTTTTATAATACTATATATAGTATTAGACTCTTAGGAAGCCTCTTCACACAACATTCAGTTTATCATCTTCTTTATCTCCCAGGTACTTCTCTGTGGTCCCACTGCCTAACCAGTATTTTCTCCCTCCTATCTGTGTGCCCTGAATTATTTCCTGCTGTTTGGATGTTAGCCTTTATGAATCTCATTGTATTTATTGCATCAGATTTCAGCCTCTTTCTCAAGTTCATCATGATTGTAATGTTGAACTACTCCTCAAACTATTTGTGATCTCTCCTTCTTCCCCACCCCCAGAATCATAACCTCTTTGAATTTTGTTATCATAATCTCCACTCCATCCTAAATTTAAAGTATTCATTAGTATTAATCCAAGAACAGACCCCTATTTGGATGCAGTTTGACACTGACACATTGCTAATTACCCGGTGTGTGATTTTTTTAAAAGCCAATTGTGTGTGATGAAGGGAAGGAAGGAAATTAGAGGAAAGCATGCCGTTTTTACAGAAGGTGTAATTAAGAAAGGGTGGGAAGGAAATAGACATCACTGGCATTGCCAACAAGACTCAGCAACATTTTATTCCACTTATTTCATCCCCTTACACAGGAGCTCCTCGTGGATCAAAGAAGCACAGAGTGGAGCCTCCAGAAAAAGCACATTGGTAACACACTGCAGGTGAAATCATGATCCAATTGAAGTCAATGGGAGTTTTGTCATTGACATCAGTGGAACCAGGATGTCACCCTCAGTATTCAAAATTCTATCTGATACTCAAAATAATTTGTTATACACTTTCTTAAAGAACTCTTGTTGCCAGGTTTAGAGATGGAGATACAGGTGAAGTTTGTTTTCTTTGCACGTTTGAATTAACTTAGCACTCAGATGTTTCCAGACCCTCCCACCCCCAGCCAATGTGTTTCAATTTTCTGTTGAAAGGAGCTCCTCCAGTAATTCAGACTTTTTATTTGTTCAGTCTTTGACTTCCTTGCAGGAGCACTGTATTTCACAAGTGTGCTGACAAGAATTATTGTTGCAGACATTGCTGGAAGACAGACAAGACCCCAGGAATATTGTTTAACTAGGTCATAACTTTATTAAGTAACATCTGGGAACTTGTCCTGTTCAACTCATCTCTCTTTTGTAATCTGTACAACTGGTGCCCCCCCCAACACCCACCCTTTTAATCTGGTCCAAGCACTGTTGCTGGGATCCCGTCATCCTGCCCTGTACATGGGTTAAGGGTGTAAGGAAGAAGGGGTTTTGAGACATTAGTAGCTCCAACCGTATTCCCCACAGCACTTTAGGAGATCATTAATCCAATTCCAGTTGCATTTTATCAGGATACCAGAAATCATCTTGATTGATTACCTATTCTATGTAATGGCTGGAGCATAGGAAGCCAAGCCAGTAGCATGTGCTGAGTCAGGGTTGAAGGCAGAAGTCAAGACTACTTACCAAGTCAAGTCAGGAAATGGGTACCAGGGGCAAAGACAGGCCAAAAGACAAGGTCTATTGCAATTCAGTGTCTGCGTTGTTGCTCAGACAGCTCCCTGGGCCAACTTCCTTGTTGAAATAGTTGGTAAGGGCCAATCAGGCAACCGCAGGGTTCTGTGACACAGACTTCTTTGAACAGTACTTCCTGCAATGCCTAACCATCCAGCAATTGTTGGGTGCTGCTTTACCCAGTTCACCAGAGCCAATGGGAAGGTGTTGGACTCTCAGGCCACTGCAACCCTGGGTTCTAGACCTCTTGATCCTTATGCACTGGGCACCTGCTGAGTTGTGACAAAATGAATATTGCAACTTAACCTTCCTACTGTGTTCATGGACTGCTCAGAAGAAGATGAAAAAATGCCAGTCTGTCCAGGCCACTCTGGCAATGAGGGAAAAATTCCTTCCCAGACCGCAAAAGGCATCTAGCATGATGTCCACACCAAGGCCTAGAAACCTTGGCCCTATCCTAATTCCAAGGGGGGTCTTTCCAATACAGAATGGTGGCCTGGGGAAGTGGCAAGGGCTTATAAATCCTGCCCTTGTGTACATGGGAGCCAACAGATTTATGCTACACCCTTCTGTCCAACTAATCAGTTGCAGCGTCCCCCTCCTGAAGTCCACGAGGAGGCTGGGTTACCCACAAGGAGATGGGGAGGGGTACAATCCTTAAAGGAGCCAATGGTTTTATTTTCCTTGCTGGCCCAGACACAGCAAGCCCTACTGCTAAGGCTGTGTGGGATGTAGGGGGAAGAGGTGGAGAGGGTAATTGATGTTTTGTGATGAGGATACTTATCTGAATTTGATTGAGATCAACAAGTAACTAAGTTCATATACACCACTGGTCACCAACAATTTTTGGCTCCTGCCAGATTAAACTGAATTCAGACCAGTGACCTAGAGATAAAAGAGACTGTATCACATTAGCAAACCCCTGAGCCATCAAGTTCCCAAGTGCTTGAAATTTTACAGGAATGTCAGAAAATATGCAGGAGTCGTGGCATACAGTATGCTTAAAATGTTAATAACCTTTCTAGCTGTGTCTTAAACATCTTTGAGCTACTGTAATTTGACAGCAGATGAATTTTTTTAGCTGTTTTCCTGGGGAAAATTATTCACTATTCCCATTTCATGTCATTCATCAAAAACAACATCTGGGATACATATCTGTAGCATAGCATCTGAACATTGTTAGTTCACCTCATATTGGAGTGTAATATGAATTTAATAAGTCTGTATTAGTATGAGTAGTACCCAGAGTAACTGGAGTCAAAAAAAATCTATTTAACACTGTCTACGGGAGAGGCATATTGTATAATTTTCCCCGGTGTAACTTAAATGAAAATCAGTCTTACATACTGACTGAACATTTTCTAGCACTATGCATCGTTCTGGGATCTGTATACCGATCTGGGATCCTGACTGAATTTGACTCAAGGATTAGGGTGACTTTGTATTTGTCCAGGAAGCAAAGGTGAGCTGAATGTATGCAGTTCTCCAAATGTACATTCAGATGGTCATTCTGACAGTATGCCCAGATGAAAAGTTGCATTAGGCTAATTCAAACAAAAATAGAACAAGCCAAACTGTCATCAAAGGCTTTAGTTACATACTTTATTATTTGCATTCGGGTAGCACCCACAGTGCAGGAGGCACTTTCCACACACATGGGAAAATGAATTTCCCGCTCCCAAAGAGTTTACAGTCAAAGACCCTCAGAATCCTATTTTGCATTTATCTACCCTCCACAAAGTTCTTTGGTGCCATGGTCTATGTTGTAGGCCTGGTATCCTAAAGTGTTAAACACACGCATACATACACAGTTCTGTATATTGAAAGGGGCCATGATGTGGCACCCTTGGGTTTTACATTACCTTCAAAGGCTAGTTTACGTTGTATGTCCCAGCAGTACTCTGGAAATTGTAATTATCATCCTTCCAAACAGCCACAAGATAAACAGTTTCCTCATTTAACCACGAGAAAACTTTTGAAGGGCTTCTGTTTCCACCATCAGATCCAGGAAAGAGGCAAGACCCCCATAATATCTTATGGGACTAGTGAGAACTACCAAAACTACACCTTGCGTGTTGCTTTGCTCAGGCAAACTCAAACTCAGGCTAATTTATATTTCTACATTTTTGGATACAAACATTGTATCTAAAATCTGATCATGAATAAAATTATCAGCCCTCTGAACACAGGCATATCAGAATGGGACCTTTTTTAAAATCAATTTTCTTCTTGTTTTGATTCCTGTATTGCAATCCATAGTAATACAGCCATGTACTGAACCCTATCAGTATGTGACAGAGGTATGTACATATGAATGACAGAGTATGGTTTATGATTACCTGCAGTGTGATGTTAAATTTGTTTTAGTCTAGCAATAAAAACTGCCTTCTAATTCTTTATATTAGTCCGCATCACACGCAGTGGGGTTCTGTGTCACCGCACAGGGTTATGCGGTGCACCTCAGTATATTTTTTCACAATATTACAACAGAGCTCATAAACAGAAACAATTCCTGGCCAGAGACTGCAGGAGGCACATGTATTTTGATCTCTGTTAGGTTTTAAATGCAGAGAAATACCAATACAGTACGTGTTTCATTTGTAGGCATATCTAATGCTTTTCATTTTAGGATTTCCACTTTCAGTTTAAAATCTTTCTTCTGTGTAGATGTTAAAACAAAATATGAGCTCAAGGAGGTCAGCATTTGTTATCCTGTTTTTCTGGTTTGTATGTGTTAGCATCTAACACGAGAATCATTCACAAGTGTGTAGGATACTGCAGTAATAAGAGTTTTAGCTTTTCTGGCCTAGAGGGCAGCTATACTTTATGCTTTGCTACCAAGGCAACAGTTTAGCTTCAGGCAACGACTCACAAAGTAACTGTATATGCTAATAAGAGATCAAGATTCTCCAGATCATAAAACTATGTCACCCTGTTTCAGTTGTAAGAATGTATTAATACCAAAAATGCATGGCTAACCTAATCTCTGTAACATTACATTTATTGTTCTCTCTAATAAACTGAATTTTGGAGGGAGAAGAGAAAAGGGTGAACAGACTTAATTAGGATGTGTCTTATTATGCAATAAAGGTCAGGAAAAAGGTGAGATGTATTCAAATAGACGCCCTCTCATTTTCTACACCTAGGCTGAAGGAAAAAAAAGATATCACAAGTGTATTCAGTGTGGTTTTTCCTTACAGATTATCTGTGTATTCAGAATACTTAATTTCAGATGTTAGTCACACCTGCATATACGATCTGTATCTAATACACAGTATAAGGATACCTTCAGCTATCCAGAGTTGTTACTGAATGAACTTTAAGTCAGCAATTTTGGAAGACACATAAAGTAGCTCAGATGTTTCCAGACTCAGCTGGGATTTTTAAATTAAATGTATGAGTTTGAGTCTCCACTCCTTTGTACAGTTCACAGAGCTGGGAAAGAGCAAAAATTGCAGTATGTGCTGGGAGAATGTGAATATGCTAAACCAGAAATGGCACACCAGTCTACTGGCCCTTGTCTATGTAACAGTGTAGGCATACACAACAGGGGCATACAATTCCTAGTGCATACAGGAACATGGGTTGCAGTCTGGTACACAGGTCAGACTGAGCCATCACTGTTCAACGTGCCATACCAGCACTCCATTCATGGTCTCATCAGGTATTTTTAGTACTTCAGTTTTCATTTTTTTTAAAAGATTACATTTCTACTCCTTGGGGCTGTGAAGATAACCTCCCAAATTGGTGCAGTGTTGTTTTAAAGAGTTGATAGGCAGACAAACAGAAACAGCAACTTCAAAGGATGCAAAAAGACTTAGTAAATTCTGAAATCTAATGATGAAAATCTAATTGTCTGTATTGTTCAATATGTAATTGCTGAACATAGTAGCAGCGATTTTGGTATCATTGGTTGAATTCCAGTTCAGCCCCTTGTCTGGGAGAAGGGAGGCCACAGCCTGAACTCACCCGATATTGCACTTGACCATGAGCAGTATACTTCATCTTAGCAGTGGTGGGACATCTCAACTTGGGAACCCGTTGGGGATGCACTGGCTGAGCCAGTCACAAGTGCACAGTTTTCTAGGTGCTCCAGTTTTGAACCACCATGGCATTCAGTGACACAATCACCTTGCAGGTCCAAAACGTACCTTGCCTATATTTCTTACTTTGCAATGTCATGTTTGTTTGCTTGATATTTCATTTCATGAGACTGCTGCACTCTTTGGTGTGTTCCTGGTAGAATCTGTTAGGTCAATATTATCAGGAGTGGTGGTATACATTAGGGTTGTGTGCACCTGGTTAGCCTGGGTGAAGGGGATTCTCTAGGGCAGGTGGCCTCATATTATTTTTCCTCTCCTCCTCTTCCAGGATCTGTTTCCTTACCTATAGAGTTGGGCAATAAATTTTCATCTCTGGCCAGTTGGGTGGGAGAGATGGAGGCCCAGGAGCTAGCCAAGGATGCAGGGACATATTGCACCCTTGTCGAGGCAATACAGGCTCTGGAGTCAGTGGTGGATCTTGGGGAAGGGGCTGGAAATGTGGAGGTATTGGCAGGTCATCAAGAGGGGGAAGGAAAGGAGGATGAGAAAAATGGTTGGGGAAAGGGACTGGGGGCATCAGCTGGAACATCTGGCTTGGTCACTGGAGATCAGAAGTGTCCAATGGTGGAAATGCATCTTTTGACTCTTATTCCCCAGGCAGTGGAGGTGCCTGTATCACTAACACAATCTTCAGTTGCTCTTAGGAAACTGGACACCCTCAACCTGTTTAATACAGACTATAGGATTTTGGCAAGGTGCTTCTGAAGCAGCTTGGTGGGGTGGCTCCAATGCTGATCTATGGGGCGCAGGCTAGTGCAGTCAAGGGTAGGCTGCTAGCGGACTTGCTGTGCCGGTGTCAGAAGGTGTTTGATGCAGGGGTCTGAGAGGGTATGCATGTTCCTTGGATCAAAACAAGGCCTTTGACTCGAAGTGGCACAAGTATCTGTGGGATGTGCTGCAGCACTATGGGTTCCCAAACACCTTTCTGTTATGTTAAGGAAATGATACCTCCTGTCCTTGCTGGATTTCTCAGATCATTGTCAACTCTAACCTGCAGTTCTTGATAGACTTTCTGATAGTCCTGAGGGAATTGGGGCACAGTGAGATGTATGCAGAGGGAACAGAGACAACTCCACTGTCAAGGATTTTCTGATTAACGCAAGTTGTCATCAGGTACTTCTTGCAAAGTGCAGGATTTCAGGAGCACAGGGTCAGACTCCTGCTTTCAAGTTGAAAGAGTTCAACCAGTAGACCAGGATTTATTGGGATTGTGTTCGTGAGTATAACCAACCCAAGCTAATAAAACGTATCTTTTCAAGAGTTAAGTCTCTAATAATTTATTATGATACAAAGAAGGTGCCAGAGGGAACTGCATGGGCAGCATAAGAACATATAGTTGGGTATTTGCCTCTTTTTTACCCTGAGTCAATAGAATAAGGGATTCTGGTATTCTGGCCAGAGATGCCTCCTTAACCAAACCAATTATCCCAGATATGACCCTTTTGGGGGGGATACTAAGGAATTGTTAAATTAATAACCCTCTTCTTCAATTTTTTGCTGCTTTTAGAGATTTATTTGTATCTGCTAAATTGAAGACATGGTCTCCTGAAACCCCATGAATTCTTGATGAAAAAGAAAATCCAAAAAGTATGTGCGTCTTCTTTTTAAACCCAAAGAGTTTGCAACCCTAGTCTGCTTAGTTTGATCATAGATGAGTTAGACCCATGAATTTTTCATTCCCTTTGCAGAGAAAATACACCTGAAGGGCTATGGATAGAAGAGTCAGCATAGAATCTGTACAATTTAGAGCTCCCTGCAAACACCTTAAGGAGAGGAAGGGCCCAATGGTTGCCCTAGAACACAGGAGACCTATATTCAATTCCCTGCTCTGCCACAGACTTCCTGCATGGCCTTGGACTAATCGCTTAGCCTCTCTGTGCTTTAATTCCCCATCTATAAAATGGGGGTCCTGGAGAGGAGCTGGCACTGCTGGGATAAAAAAAAATCCACCCATTAAGTCATCCTGAAAATTAACTCTCTTACAAGGGAGTTGGATATAGGATACACATACATGTAAGTCATTTAGAATCCATGCTGTTAGAGCTGGGGTGTAGTCACATATATGAAGCAGGTCTGGATGTTTTTAAGCCCTGTTGATCAGAGGGCCAGCTGAATCTGCCAGGGATGTCACATATCCACAGTGTTATCTGCAATGCAAATGGTTTGTGGCAGGGGCTTTATTAACAAGACAGCACACCCTTAAATGTGGGCAAGTACAACTGGCAGACTAGAAGGTGATGCTTCACACAAAGTGAAAAATAACATGGCAGTATGCCCTGAAGTATAAAAAGAGATTAACTTTTAAGAACAGCTCATTCTGTTGATTTGAGGAGAATACTGACTTATTATTCTCCCAGCATAAATAGATCTTGGAAATACGTACATATATTTTTCCCACTTTTGATCCCATTTAGCTTGTGAAGGTGTTTTTTCTTTTCCTGTTGGAAGGAATATCGCATCAGAGAATATACAATGGGTATGAGTGCTGTAACAATGCTCCTAATGAAAGTATGCCCCAGTCACAGGAGAAGAAAGGAAAAAGTTCCCTTATACCTTTTCGGAGTTATGCAGCGATCTCTTTTGCAGACTTGTATTTTGATGGGTTGTGGGAGTGTTTTGTATCTTGAAATCTTACGGTTCTTGGCAACATATGTATATATTATCTAATTATTCCTTACGTTAGTGTGTGGAAGAGAACTGTTGTCCCACTTCAATGTTTTTATTTGTATTACTCATAACTCTGTACGGTTATTTTTGTAATATGTTTCTTAAACTCTTTTTTCCCTTTTGGGGATATTAAAATTCTCTTTATGTTATATAGGTGCTTTAGTCTTTTTTTTTTTGATCATTTTATCTGGTTCAAATTGTATAGGCACTGAGTCAGCCTATTTATAGAAGAGGAGAGTGTGGGATTTTTGGCTTGAGGGCAGTAGAGCCTTCACCTGCCATTGATTTACACACCTATAAAAAGAAAAATGTGACATTCTCCTCAGATAAAGAGAATAACTTGTTCTGGTTTTGTTTTTGTTACTTTTACAATCTGACTTTAATGTCCTCAAGTTGTCTCAGCATTATTCCAGTTCCTTCGAGTGTAGGAATTTTAAAATCATGCATTCAGATTTACTCATCCTTCATATGGCAACTGCAATTGGTGAATGACAATAGTTCCCAAATGCAGAGGCTTATTAGCTGTGGTTTGTTTTGATTTTTTTAAAAGTAAATCCTAGCAGGTGGTGGTACATGATGCAATCTTTTAAGACTCTTGCCCTTGTCTGTGCACACAACATAGTATATATGATGTGTGCTTACTCTGTATGAATGCATAATAATCTGTGTGATTAGTCTAGGTTATAGAGAAGAGCTTTCTTGCCCTCCCAGATACTGACACATGCATGTCTTCTTGCATATGCCTGAGGATGAGACAAGAATCCACTTAAGTTGACATTCAGTACAAGGGGTGTAAGTATGGAATTCTTCCTGACATGGCCCTAGCAGTAAGGGTCAGCATGTCTGTAAGATGATTCGTGTAAATATATACATGATCTGAATCTCTGTTACAAAGGTCATTTATATTGAGTTCTGTATAGAGATGGACAGAAGCATCTGTGGGAAATTTGGTAAACAAGGGGGTAACCGATGACTTAGGAGTAAGCTGGTCTTGAGCTATTTGCTCTTTTTTATATAAATAACATTTAAAAATTATATATAAAAAGATTTACAGCCCAGCTACATTAAAGTATTCCTCTGCGCTGCCATGAGGGAGACTGGGGTTCAGATTCCCACATGCCCAGAGGATTATGACATTGCAGAGACAGTCCACTCAGACTCTCACTCTTTGAGAGTGATTTCTCCAGCTCAGAAGCCCTAGTGGTTGGCTGCAAAGAGGGTAAGATCCAGTTCTCCACAAATCAGAGGACAATAACTGCAGTGTTGTTGATTTCTGAATGTGGACATGTGTACTGAACTAGAACAGAGAAAATATGGGTAGATCTTCAGGAGCACTATTGAGTCAGTAGAACTAAATGTGTCAAACACATGAAGGGTATGAAATTATAGATATGCTAGGAAAAAGACTTTATTTAAGAATGTATAAACAAATGAGTAACTGATCACCAGCATAAATTATGGAATCACAATCTGGCTCCACATGGGTAAGAGTTGTTTCGATAGCTGCAGATCTCTACTATAAGGATGGTCAATTTTTATCAATTAACCACTGGGGGTAATGAAATCTTCAGTTCATTCCTTTGTTGGGGCGAAAGAGCGGTGGTGCATGCACCTTGTGGGTGAGAAAGTGCCTGGAAGATGATGATGAATAACTGTAACTTCACTTAAAAGAAAAAACATGAGATTGGAACCCCTTTCAACTTTACAGAAGTTGAAACTGGGATCTGGCACAGCTCTGGCCTACCTCTCTAAAATGGATCCAAACTGGAATACTGGATCTGAACTACCTTGAACGTTTAGATCTGAACTTTGCAGCTGAGATTCATCTCCAACTCCTTGTATATTCACATGACACACTCACCCCCACATGGCAATGTAATATACTAGATCTTCACTACCAAACAAGCCTTTACTTGGCAGCATGGCAGTGTTCTAGCTTCTCCTTATTGAATAGAGCAAATACTTGCCACTATTTCTTTTTGCTTTCATCATGCTTTTATGTGAGAGGGTTCTTTGCTCTTCCAGCAATTCATACTTCTTAAAAAAGTAAATAAAAATTTAAAAAAGCCCTCTACTAATGAGCAGTTCTTTAGTCTTTCAGTGTTTGGGTGTCCTAATGAGGACCCTGATGACCAATATCCTCAAAGTTTATTCTTAAGTAATTTTATGTGGTGGTTTGCTTCTGTGCCAGTAAATCACTGAAGCCTGTATCTTATCTACTGTACGTTTGGTTATGTTTCTGGAGGAGTGAGGGATGGGATGAAGGAGGCCATCCTCCCAGCTATTTATGCTTTTTACTGCCTGACACATCTGGAATTCTCTTTATCACAGGCATTTTGAAACCCCCTAAACTATTTTTGAGCTTTCAGCTATCAAATATCGCAGCAAAATAACTTTACATCATTAATTTAAATACTATAACACATGGTAATTGAAATTTATTTTGAAATGCACCATCACTAACCTTGGGCTGTAAAGACTCAGAAATATAGTTTGTTTTACAACCAGTAGAAGGAAAATGGCTTGAGAAACAGAAATCATGGGGCTAAGAGTCAGCAAAGTTGGTTTTTATCAGTCATAACCACTGTCTGGAAATAAGATCCCACATTAGAAAACCTTTGGAATGGCAGGTGACCATGCTCTACCATACTGTGGCAAAATATCCAAGTTCCATTATTATATTACAGCCATTAAGATAAAAAGTGGATGGTTATCCTCTTGGGGCCTGCATTCCTTACCAACTCAAACCTCCCAATGACTTCAGATAAGACACTATCAGGCTAAGCAGGCTTTCTCTATGAAGAATGAACCAAAATGTAAATGCTTACAAAAATCCCTAGCACAAACTATTTTATTTAGTTGGACTTGATTATATATTATATGCACATAACCAATGCTCTTTTTGCAGTATAGTATTCATGAAGCTAGAATAGAGTTTCTCAAAGAGTTTTAGGGCCCAGGCCCAGATGTCTACACTGCAATTAAATAACCCTGCAGCCCGAGACCGGCGAGCCCAAGGTAACTGGCCTGGGCCAGCCATGTGTTTTTAATTGCAGTGTAGACATATCCCAAGAGGCAACAGAGAACATTTTCAAGAGTCCCAGGATAAGGAGGAAAACCAGCTGCTCTGGGGCTTCCAATTTATTTAAGACAATCTGCATCCCCATTATTTCTAACCCAGACTTTGTGATAAAGGCTGAGCTTAGTGATTTTTGCATACCTCCCTTTTGAATGTTCATTTTATTGCTGACCTTGGCAGGTTGTTTCATATTTCATTCTTTGACTCTGATTTAAAAAACAATTTCTAAATTGCTGATAGGGCTATAATCCTTCTTAATTACAATACATAATTCTTTTTAATTAATTTCCATCTTGTACACATTGAGTTAATTTTCATTCCTGAGTACAGTACCCTTAGGAGATTGAACCTATCCTATAGTTTTCAATTCAAATGTAACGTTATTCAACCTTGCTGTGGGAGCAGATTTCCTATTTTATGCTCACTGCAATCTTACATACTTTTGTAACTCATTTTCTCAGAATGTCACCTTATTCCAGCCTTCACATGGCACTTAAATGTAAAAGGGTAGTGGAGACGACTCTATTGACTGCAGTATTGACACTCTCGAAATACCATAGAAGGCCTCAACGCCAGCCTTATTTCATGGCTTCTTCACAAATAAGGTTATCTAGTTTTTTCCAAAAGTTGTTAAAACTTTAATGCTCCCACTGAAGAAGATTCAAAAGCAAAGCAGTCAGTCCCTTTTAAATCATAGAATCCTCAAAATGTAGGGCTGAAAGGGACCTTGAGAAGTCATGAAGTCCAGTCCCCTGTACTGAGATAGGACAAAGTAAACCTTGACCATCCCTGAAAAGTGTTTGTCTAACCTGTTCATGAAAACCTTCCATGATGAGGATTCCACAAACTCCTTTCGAAGCCTATTCCAGAGCTTACAAAGTTTTCCCTAATGTGTAACCTAAATCTCCCTTGCTGCAGATTAAGCCCATCACTTGTTGTTCTACCTCTGGTGGACATGGAAAACAATTGATTGTAGTCCAGTTTATAACAGTCCCTAATATATTTGAAGACTATTATCACGTCCCATTTACCTCAGTCTTCTTTTCCCAAGACTAAACATGCCCAGGTTTTTAACCTTTCCTCATAGGTCTGGTTGTATAAACCTTTTAGAAACCTTTGTTGCTCTCCACTTGGCTCTCTCCAACTTGTCCACATCTTTTCTAATGTGTGGCACCCAGAACTGGACACAGTACTCCAGCTGAGGCCTCACCAGTGCTGAGTAGAGCAGGACAATTACCTTCTCTTACTTATATATGACACTCATATTAATACACCCCAGAATGGTATTAGCATTTTTAGCAACTGCATCACAGTGACTCATTCAGTTTGTGATCCTCTATAGCTCCCCAGGCTTTTTCAGCAGAACTACCTAGTTATTCCCCATTTTGTATTTGTGCAATTGATTTTTCCTTCCTAATTGTAGTACTTCGCACTTATCTCTACTGACTGTTACCTTGTTGATTTCAAATCACTTTTCCAATTTGTCAAGGTCATTTTGAATTCTAATCCTGTCCTCCAAAGTGCTTCAAACCCCTCCCAGCTTGGTGTCATCTGAAAATTTTATAAGTTTATTCTTCACTCCATTGTCCAGGACATTAATAAAGATATTGCATAGCACTACACCCAGGACTGACCCTCTGTAAGACTCTCTAGATACATCCTCCATGGGCCTATGTCTTAGAGCATCTCAGCAACTTCAGCCAGTGCAGAATATGGCTGTCTACTTGTTTGATGGTGATTCTTGCAGGAAGAATCACCTTTACCAGAGTTCTGTGATTTACATTGGCTTCACATTCATTACTGGGTGCATTTTGAGGTAGGTGAAAACTTGTAAAGCATTTATCCTCACGAAGTCATAGGGCCTGGGCCCAGATATCTACACTGCAATTAAACAGCCCCACAGCCCAAGCCCTGCAAACCTGAGTCAGTCAGCACAGGCCAGCCACGCATGTCTAATTACAGTATAGATATAGCTTTAGATCCTGGGACTGCGAATTTACGTCAGTCCCCTTATAAAGTTGGTTCTGCCCTTTCTGGCAGTTATCAGTAAGGCTAAGATTTTGTCATGATTATTTTTAGTAAAAGTCATGGACAGATCACTGGCAACAAACAAAAATTCACGGAGCCTGTGACTTTTACTAAAAATAACCATAGAAGCTGGGGCAGAGGTGGACAGTCCCCGCTGCAGCCCTCACCACAGGGCAGGGGTGCTTGGCCCGCTGGCGGCTCCTGCCACAAGCCACGGATCAGTGGTGCACGGCCCCAGTGGCGGCCTCCAGCAGAAGCCACAGGGCAGGGGCGCATGGCCCCAGAGGTGGGCCCGGTGGAAGCTGCAGGGCAGAGGACCACCACCCTGGCTCTGGCCCCCACCGTGGGGCAGAGGAACACCGCCCTGACTGCGACCCCCACCGTGGGGCTATGTGGGGAGCATAGTCCTGGCTCCAGCCCCTGCCATGGCTCCAGCCAGGGCTTCAGCTGCTGACAGTGGAAGCTGAAGAAGTCAGGGAGGTCCAGTAAAGTCATGGAATCTGTGACTGCCTTGACCTCTGTGACTAAATAGTAGCCTTAGTTATCAGCACAACCTGTGTCATTTTGTTTACCAAGATTTTCTTACATTTTATAGTCACATTCTTCGAAGTGACACGTTCCAAAAACTTAGTCATAAGAGTCAGAGTACAGCAAATGAAAGAAAGTGATACTAGGGGTCAAATTTTGTTCTTGGTTATGCTGGTGCAAATCCGGAAGTCAAGAATTATTCTGGATTTGCAGAGATGTTAATGAGAACACTGAGTGGCCCTGTCACTTGTACCACCTTTGCCTATATATGGAACAAATGTGCACAGAGAAGCAGCTACACCTCCATGTATATGTCTTGCTTGTCCTTCTGATTCCAAGAGTTCACATAACAAAGAAGCCTTTAGAGGGAAGACGTCATAAAATACCTCTGAGCCTTGAGCAGAAAGAATTGTGTTCTGTTGTATAGCTGTCATACACTAAAGCTGTCCGCTTGCTGCTGGTGAAGAAACATAGATATTTTGCAGTGACTTAATGTTATGAGACCTTCCTCTCTTATTTGCCAAATAATCTCTATGGAGGTGGCAAGTTATCATCTGTCGTTAGGGCCCAACGTGAGAGTCCCACGTACAAAGTGTTTGCAAGCTTGAGTCAAAATGAACTGACACTGACTTCATCTACTATAATTTTTTTCTTTGACTTCTTTGTCCTCTAATCTTCTTGAAACTAAAGAGTATACAAAGTGTTCTGCTGGACCAGTGTAACATCCATTCATAGAAGGAAAGAGTGCCAAAGGAAATCCTGATATTATTTGCTATTTTTTCCAATTATTTCATTCAAATACACGACCAGCTATTAGGAGGCACTCCAAATGCTAATACGATATGAGCACCAGAGTAGACAGGAATGATGGTCCAGTGACTTGGGCACTATCCTAGGAGTTGGGAGATATGCTGTCAGTCACTGCTCTGCCACAAACTTCCTGTGTGACCTTGGGAATGTCACCTGGCCTCTCTGTGCCTCAGTTGCCTAGCTGTAAAATTTTCCCGACCTCATGGGCTGTAGTGAGAATAAATACATTAAAGATTGTGAGGTGCTCAAATGCTATGGTAATGGGGGACATATAAAAACCTGGATAAAACCTGGTATAGTGTTAGAACTTCATATAAATTCTGAATGTTAATCATGTTGAAAGTGGGACTGTCAGCATAACATTCAATGTATAACAAGGAACTGTAGAAGCAAGACAGTGCATATTTAGGACTTTTAAGAAATTCTGTCACTGGGGACAAATCTAATCTCTTAGCTCCACAGCACCATCTATGCTGTTACCCTGAGTTAGTGTTACCTACATATGAGTATTAATTGCTGATGGATGGTGTGATGGCATGGACTAGGCCCAAAGGCCCCCTGTTGGAGGCCTCAGGGTTCTGCCAGACCCATCCCAGGAAAGGAGCAGTGGAGAGATCCTCTAAGCAGCCTAGAGTGGTTGTGAGGAAGCTGCTGGAATGGGGGCTGCTGGAATGGCCAATCAGGGGCCAGGAGGGCCCTATAAAAAGGATCTGCAGAACAGAGCAGCAGTCAGTAATTGTTTGGAGCTGGAAAAGGAGGGATTGTGTGCTTGGCTAGAAGAGCAGCAGGATCATGGACAGCTAAGTGGGGGCAGGGCCTGGGGGAGTGAGAGGCTCCTGGCTGGCTGCTAGGACAGAGCCAAAGACAGTTTGCTAGCAGGGACTGGAGGAGCAATGAAGGAGCTCCTAGCTGGCTGTAGGGATTAAGTAGGGACTGAGCTTGGGGAGGGTTGCAGGAAGATAGCGTCTCCAGGGAGAAAGTACTGGGGATACAGCCCCAAACCAGGGCTGGACTGGTTTAAAGACCATGGACACACCCACTAGGGGGGGTGCTTGTGAAAGGTGAGTGCTGACCCTGTTACAGGTGGTCATTACAAGTCTTATTGTTAGGGTGCTAGCGCTCTTAATATGGACCTTTTCAATTATTGTTTAAATCTAAAGAAACAAAAATACATTGTAAAGGGGTTGGCTTTGGGAGCCCACCATCCTCTGCACCCTGGCATGGAGCAGAGCCAGGTTTTGCACAAGGCGAATTAGTGAGGTGGATTGAGTTGGAAAGCAGGGGCAAGGTCAGAGGAGCAGCTGCTGTATAAATCCTCTGGTCTTCATCCCCTTGCAACAAGTCACAATGCATCAATGGAACGCTGCTCCTCCAGTCACTAGCCTGAAGTTTTTCCACAATCGCTTCCCAGCTTCAGAAAAGAATTCCTTCACCTTTGTCCCCAATATGAAGATGTCCAGCCCACGAAGCGAAATGGACACTGGGTTTTTGCATTTGGATTAGATTAATACATTGTCCTTACTAAAGAGAGATGTTAGATGATAGGTACATAGATAAGAACCTAGCTAGGAGGTTCAGGGAATTAAAAACCACATAATCTTTTTACTTCTTGCTCAGATCCAGCCTAAAGTGATAGTCTGGCCTGTTTGGTGGCCAATGTAAAATAAGCTAGTGGTCTAAGTCTATTTCTAGAGGAAAAAGTGTCCAATCATAGAAATTGCTACCACAGCTGGCACTAATAGATGCCTTTTGGGCTTCCCTAGTGGATAGGCCAAGTACCAAAATGGCATGAAAGCAGAACTATACAAGTCTTCAGAGACAGTCCTTCCAAATGTGTCGTCTAGATCACGGGGGGATGCTTGCACTTCCCATGATGTACCTGTCTATGGATAACTGCTGATTGTACTTTCTGTTCTCAACCCACCACCCTCTGCAAACACTAAATTTATTTATAAAAATGTAAAATCAAATATAATAATTGTACTAATTTGTAATAAGGTGGCTTGCCCCTTAAGGGTGGAGGGCTGGGGCCAGCCCATCCTGATCACTGAAGGAACTGCTCCAGCTCACCTGTTCCTCATTAACAGCCTGGATGGGGCCTGATGGATAACAACTGATTCCCCTATAAAGGGCAGTAGGATGGTCTACGGGAGGTGGGGGGGATGTGGTACAGCTCAGAGCACTATAGTGAGTTGGCAGGCTCCTACATGGAAAACCTTGATACTAGGGGAGCTGAGAGGACAGAGCCAGAAGGCTGAACTCCAGCCAAGTAAAGGCTGAGAATGGATGTTGAATTAGGACTCAACTCTTGGAAGGAGGGCAGGGAATTCCCCACCTAAAAGAAAAATATATTGAATGATGGGGTGTGAACTGGAGGTTGAGAGAGAGAGAGACTATGGATTGGGAGCCAGCTTTAGAAAGACACGGTGGGGACTCCCTTTCAAACTGAACTAAGGTTAGGACCTTATAAATAAACTAAGCTAAATAAAATAGACCCCAAGAGGGGAATGTTTTAATTACCTTTGGACTGAGTTATTGGGGAACCAAGAGGGGAAAAAGTGGCAGGATGCCACAGAGTGACATCTGGCTGTGAGGGGGCATTCAGGAGATGGCTGATGCTACTACAGAACTATACCCTCACAAATATACAAAATCTAGTTCTAAAATCTAATGTTAGTAACCTATGACTAAACAAACATGTTGAGCTTAAATCTGAATGAGAAACTTCTGTGAGATAAAGTCTTTTGTCATAACATTAAAAAATAGTTCCTGCTTTGATTTTTATTTGCAATACGCAGCTTCTAGCAGGAATTATCACAGAGCTGATGTGGCATATGGGTAGTGTGATATTAAAAATGCCGTTAGATATTGAATAGCTAGCTGTTTCTCACAAAGACAAGCAAATCATAAACTGATCATTTATTCAACTCTTACATAGCACAGAAACCTGAGTTACCCTAAGAAGAAAACTGACAAAAATACTGCAAGAATGTAGGAAAATGTCAGAGATCTGAAGATGTATCAATAAATCAGGTTTCAGAGTAGCAGCTGTGTTACTCTGTATCCGCAAAAAGAAAAGGAGTACTTGTGGCACCTTAGAGACTAGCAAATTTATTTGAGCATAAGCTTTCCTGAGCTACAGCTCACTTCATCGGATCACCTCAGCAAATAAATATATCACCAGTACAGTTTCTTAAGACTCTTTTCTTCAGTCTCTGGTCATCAGTCTCCTGTTTCGCTCTCTAACTTTCCTGTCTGAAATCATTTATCCATTTTTTTCTTTTCTTGTACAGGTGTTGAGAAGGGTCCAGTCATCACAGTACACACAGTGCTGCTAACTCACAAGCTGATCACAAGCCTCCTGGATTCATATGACTAGGAGAGAATCTTTCATTTAAAAAAAGGTAAGTTTCTAGCCCTTGTGATTACAGAGGAAAGTTTCAAAATCAGAACCCTAATGGCTATGGTACCAGAAGGAATATAAGAAGAATGCAAAAGTTATTTGTAAAGTGCTAATGATTTTCAAACCAAAGTCATGATTTTTGAGTGCTTGGGGTTGGCAATACTGTACTGGCAAAGGCTAGCAGAGGATGAGCTCTGTGTGTTTGCAAAATGTGAGGCAGAGCAGTTCAGAGGCATGGAGGTGTTCTAGTACAGTATATGATACATATGGATTGGAATGTGACCCCCATTTTGGCACCTCTCCCACAGGCTTCCATTTTGGAGCCTGAATCGGCCTCAAGCAGGAGGTGAGGCCCTCTACCCACAAACATTCTCCATCTCTATGGTCAAAACTAGATTGTTCCAAATGATGGGTGGAGTCGCATAGCTGAAAACAGAGACTAGAAGCCAGACCTCAGCAGGTAGGGACTATGGGATACATCCCCATTGGGGATTGAGCATCTCATGCTCTCTGAGCTCTGTGTAGAAAAAGGGCAGGGCCAGAATACAGCCTTTGGGATCTTACTTCTCAGGGAGTTGGGCAGGCAACAGCCCGTCAGGGAGAAAAATGTAGAGGGAGAGAGAAGAGTCTCCCACTGATTGGTGCCTCAAAGCACCTCCTGCCTGGTCTTCTGTGGGGCCTCTAACATCACTAGTGATGTATACATGGCATTTGCCTCTGAGACAGTGTTCCCCTTTCCATTCCTCTCTTCCCCTCATCAGCATGTTATCAGGAGTGCTTGCTCCCCCTTCTTGAATGGCTGCTGGAGTTTGACAGGAGGGGACCTCTCCCCTGCATCAGCTTGTCAGTCACCAGTACTTTTAAATCATAAACCCAAGCATTTAACTTCAGTTTGTATTTGTACTTCAGTTGATTGGAGTTTAAAGGCATTCAGATGTCTAGTAAAGTTATTTTCACTTATTTTTATTGCATACCTACCACTGGAGCAGAGCAACTGATACTGTGATGAGGGACCATGTGTAGAGTATAAACAACCTTTCCTTTAAAAATAAAGGAAAGGCATGAAAATTAAGTAATGCATATTTGAAAAATATACCGATTGGGAACTTTTATGAAAATAAAACAGTGTCCAGATTCCGGACCTTAAGCCTTAATGAGAACTATTCATTGCTACACCACTTATTGACACATTTACTTTCTGTGACTTCAGTACAGTTAGTGCATATTCCCTATTTATGTCAAAAATGTCCCTCTGCTATCTGCACAATATCTTACTCTGATACTTGACTCTCCCTACCATATATCCATAGATCTCTCACTGACACTAACAGAAGATACATATGCTCCTAGAAGTTGACACAAATGGCTGTTCCATGCATGTAGTGAGAACCACGTTGCAGAACTGAGCACTACTAAGTGGAGTAGAAAAAATAACTTTACTCTTAATTGAAAGGATAGGATAAGGATAGGACAGTAGGATAAAACCCCTGCCAGTCATCAGTTAAGAGTAAGTGCAAGTTAGATGCATGTAGGAAGTCCTAAGTAATCTGGTCAGTCAGTAGCATGCTTAAATGTTGGTGAAGTCAAAATGTTCAAGGTTAAAAATAGACAAAACCAGTAACATAATAGTAGATTACATTGCATTACATTTGTATGGTGCCTTGCATCCTAAAGGGTCATAAAGTACTTCACAAATTGTACACACAAACATTCAGAAGTAGTCACCTCTGGCATGGCATGGGGCAATCAGTGATCACACAGCAAGCAAAGGAAGAGAAATGATGGCCAATTTTTTAAAGGTACCTCAGACCTTTAACAAGTACTCCTTTTCTTTTCAGAGCAGACAGAATCTCTGCCTTTAACATCTCCTTTGCTACACCATATACAGTAGACTGCAAGCTACTTATCTTGGAAGAATGAAAGGCTGAGTTGACTCTGCTATGATGTGTTTTATATGAAAATAACATGCGTGCATAGGAAATTGTATATAAATTTTAGGAAGCAGTATAACTCTTTCATGCATCTGGCCATAAACTGAGATACCTTTGGCACAGCAAGGAATAATTACCTGATGTCAGACGAGGAACAGTGAAATTTAAAGAGGGAGTATAGAAGTGTCTTCATAAGAAAGCAGTCAGAAAGCTGATATTTGAAATGGATTAGTAAGAAAATAATAGATAAGCAAGTATAATTGGCTACTACTGAGTTAATTTTGGTGGGCTGTGGCAGGGGATCAAGAGGAAGGTTAGCCATGCTGCCTGATATTTGACTATTTTGGTCCTGGGAAGGAATAAAACTTTGCAAGAGCTGCTGTTAATATAATGTTGGCATATTTTAAAATATGAGATCACATAAAAGCAAGCAGAGGTGTGGGATACTCATATGATTAACAAGTTGTGTTTTGTTCTGCACAGAGTGCTGTTTTTATAAAAGGAGAGAAGAAACAGCAATGTAAGTGTGCGTGTGTGAGAGAGAGAGAGATTAGGGTATCTAGGAATCGAGCTAGCAAATAGTACCAAAATTATACAAATATATTTATTCAAACTTTTAGATTAATTTCCTTCAGTGTTTGTACTCCTTTTTGTGTTATTGCTGTGAATACTCTAGTAAATGAGTTTACTGGAAGATTCATGAAAATGGCTAATTTTAAGTGTCACAGAATATTCACAGAAAGCACATTTCAACTTTGCAATATCTAGTTCTTGCATAAAGAATCTGCTTCAAAGAGTTGTGCTCATCTAGTCAGGGCATAGAAAAATACCATGCCCATCTACCATGCCCAAACTAATTGAATTTGCAATCAGTACAACTCAAGATCCGATTTGTGAATATCAAATACTTGAAGCAGTACTCTCAGTGAATACTTTGTGAAAAATCTGTAGCCTAAAATATGTTCACATTAAGCACATATTGAATAAATACTTTCATGGAAGTAGCTTTGATCTGTTCATTCGCAGTTCAAAAAGCAGAAAAATATAGCTGAATTCAACAAATCATTTGCGTTGATGACTAGAGCTCTTAGGTACTATAGTAATACAAATTAATAACCAGTACATTGTCTCACACTAGCTAAGTTCTAACTGCACACAGTTCACCACAAAATTAATAGTTCTTCAGAGTGCTGTACTGCTTTAGTCTAAGTGCTTATTACATAGCAAGTTTCTGGGGACCAGAAGACAGAGTAATTTCTGAGTATGAGTGGGATTAGGTCCCTGATAGGATCGGATGTGAGGATTGTCACTTACCCTCTAGAAAAGAATCTCAAATGGTGGAGGCAGCTCGGAAAAATGTTCTGCTGCTCTCAAAGCTGGATGGACTGATTCTACTTCAAAATGGAGGCAGCTGCAGAAGTGAGGATGATGTGCCTTGAGATCCTGTGCAGACTGAGTTAGACAGCTTATGATTTGTCTATAAAATGAGGATAATAATACTTAGCTATCTTTCAGAGATATAGGAAACCTTTATTACTGATGTAGTAGCAGGCTATGCCTGATTCTTATGTGGGTAGATGGTCCTGGGAAGTGTTGGAAAGAACCTTCCTTTTGCTTTCTTCAGACTTCACACACAAAGGCTAGGCACCATTGCAACATAAGGACTTGCTCCCTTTGCATTGTGGTTATCAGCTCGCTTCTCTGCCACTGCCACCTCCTCCTCCTTCACCCCATCTCTCTGCTTGGCTGTTAACTGTGAAAGCCAACATTACAGTAACTCTCCTGATTCCTTTGAACATCATCTGCATTAAAGACTAGATTTTCAAAGGGGTCTCAGTCTAACCTCTAACTGCATGCTAAACATTGTACTTGTGGGTTTTATGTCATTTTCTGTTTGAGTCCTTAAGATTGTGTGTACAGAAGCCACAGGACCTGATTATAGTGGCATAACTAACTCCACTGACTTAAAAACATTTCCTCTGATTAACCTGCAGCAGAATATATCTGTGTGTCCACACTCTACACACTAATGTCATGTCACAATATACAAGGCATGTCTTGTAAGGTATAATTTGCTGGTCAACGTCATCTTGATAAAATGTGTGGCAACATGGAAGTTAAGATGTCTCTGTATGATGTTGTTAACACATGTTCCAAACCCCACCGCCCTACCCAATCAGAAGTTGGTAACCAGGTCTGTCCTAGACAAAGGAGCATGCTCACCTTAATTTGCATTTAAGAGTCATCAAGCAGGGAGGGGAAAAAGAAAGCTCAAACAGGTGAGAAAAAGCTAGCAGGGAACATCCTTCCAAATAAGCATTTTGTCTTCTAATGCCCAGTTGGAAATCGTTTTTCAAGAGGGGGACTGAAACTATAAAAACGAGGGACAAACACCCCAGGGCACCCCTCTATCTCTCTCTGTCCATTGCATTCACTGCACCTGAAGAGACAAAGGAAGCAGGTGTACTGGGTGAGCTAATTCCCAAATGACCAGCAGGAGGTGCCACGCCGGTGAGTCTTCACTCTGCTACACCCCCTCTCACTGGGGCAGACTGCAGTCTGTAATGGCCACTCATCATTGGCAAGGGGGTCAGACCAGCTGCCTCTGCTTATCCCTGGGCTACACCTCTGCAGCCCTGGTACCTGCATAGGCCTTTATCAAGGCCTCAGCCTTGGGAGTTGCCAGGCTGGAGCTCCCCAGCTCCTCTTGCGCTTACCCAGCACTGCTCTGCTTCAAGTAACCTCTTCCCAGGCAGCTACATCCTTCTCCCTCCAAGGCTGGAGAGAGACTCTGACCCAGCTTCTCCTTTAGGCCTTCTCATATTCCCAGCCCAGCCCTGCTTGGCTGCCCAAGGCAGCCCTTTCCCAGGGCTGTTTTTAACCCCTGCCACACCAGAGCAGGGTGACCAACCCCCTACAGACCCTGTTCCCAATTTCTTATAAATGCCAAACAATGATTTGGGCTGAAATTTTCTATGCCAGGTTTCTACCTCTTGCTGCATTTTTAAAATATGCTTCAGCTAAAATGGTTGAGCAACTTTCAGGGGAAATATGCTATTTGGCCACTATGTAGATTTGGGCCACTAGGTTGTGCTGCCCTGAGCGGAAGGACAGCCTTACTGATTCTGGCCATTGGGCCATACTGCCCTGAGCAGCAGGGCCACCACCCAGATCCAGGTCATTTGGTCCACCAAATAGCCATTTTGATGACCCCCACAATCCGACACCCAATAATGGGGTGTACCAACTATGTGACGGTGTTTCACATTAATTGGTCCATATAGACCCTGCTTTTCCACACTAAAGGTTTCCTAGTGCACTTTAATGTAGTGTACACTACTAGTAAAGTTAGCATGCTTTAGAAATTACAACCCGGTAGTGCACTTTACTCCACCATGGAGACAAGCCCTTAGACTATAGTAGTGTCCACAGTGTGCTACGCCCTTGCCACTCACTGAGGAAGACACAGTCCCTGCCCCAAAGAATGCAGGGATGTTGGTTGAGTGAAATTCACACTTGTTAGGATTTGGCTAAATAAATCCAGTCCACTAGGTGCTACATGCCTTCAACACCTAAAAGATGCAAACCTCAATCAGGTAGGGTAGCATTGAATTTTGAAAGAGAGCAATATAGATGTATATACAAAATAGACAATAAGTGGGAATGACAACTAATTGTTATAGTCTCCTTCTAATACAGAGAGACTATAATCACATAAAGGCAAAGATTTTTAAAAATGGGAGTATGAACATAAATGAATGAATTTTCAAACTATAAGGCGGTGGTTTAACTACACAGGGCTAGATTCACAAGGAGACTAAAAGCCTCATTCGGCACCCAAGTTAAACATTTATGTGCCACTGACTTTCATAAAGCTGCTGCTCAGTTGCCACCTAACCCTGTAAGCTCCCTAAGTTTCTGCCAGGTTAATACCCTTCTCACCTAAGTTTCCACTGGTATACACTTGCAAAATTCCCTAAGCCCCGATGCTGCCAAGCTGCTCAGCACCTCACTCATGAATAAGAGATTCTCTGTTCAGACATTTCCCTGCCTATCTTTTCCGGAGGGTCTGATCCGGGAGGCATACTTAGCACAAAAAACAGCTGGGGTGAGAATTTTGGTGATTGGTTGGTGCATATACAGAATCATAGAAATGTAGGACTGGAAGGGACCTCAGTAGATCAACTAGTGCAGTCTCCTGCACTGAGGCAGAACTAAGTATTGCCTAATATCATCCTCGAGCGGCATTTGTCTAATCTGGTCTTAAAAACCTCCACTGATAGAGATTCCACAACCTCCCTAGGTAATTTTTTCCAATGTTTAACTGTCCTTACAATTAGGAAGTTTTTCCTAATGTCTAACCTAAGTCTCTTCTGCTGCAATTTAAGCCCATTACTTCTTGTCCTGTTCTCAGTGGATGAGGAGAACAATTTATCAACATTTTACGTACCTGAAGACTTCTGATGTCCCCTCCCTGCTCCGCCCTTAGTCATAACTTCTCCAGATTAAACAAACTTATTTTTTTTCACTCTTTCCGCTTAAGTCATCTTTTTTAGATATTTCATCATTTTTGTTGCTTTCCTGTGGACTTTATCCAATTTGTCCACATCTTACTTGAAGTGTGGTGCCCAGAAATGGACACTACTCCAGTTGGGGCCTTACCAGCACTGAGTAGAAGAATTACTTCTCATGTCTTGCTTAAAACACTCCTGCTAATATATCATAGAATGATGTTTGCTTTTTTTGCAACTGTATTACATTGTTGACTCATTTAATTTGTGTTCCTCTATAATCCCCAGATCCTTTTCTGCAGTACTCCTTCCTAGACTGACATTTCCTATTTTTTCTTTTTACAGTTGATTATTCATTCCTAAGAGTAGTACTTTGCATTTGTCTTCATTGAATTTCATCCTATTTATTTCATAACATTGTGACTGTTTCTGTCACAGAAACCCCCTTGGGACTGTCACCTGATGTGCTGAGACTACCTCTGAGCCAGTTTTCTCTCCCAGTTTGGACTTCCAGAACCCTGCCTTGTTGAGCCAGACACCAGTCTGCTCCAACACAAAACCCGTGCCCCAAAGCTGCAAACGTAACTGAAAACAGCTTAAGAAATGCTCTTGTCTCTAGCACCCAGACACCCAACTCCCAGTGGGATCCAACCCCAAATAAATCTGTTTTACTCTGTATAAAGCATATACAGGGTAAACTCATAAATTGTTCACCCTCTATAACACTGATAGAGAAATATGCACAGCTGTTTACTCCTCCAGTATTAATTACTTACTCTGGGTTAATTAATAAGCAAAACATGATTTTATTAAGTATAAAAAGTAGGATTTAAGTGGTTCCACATAATAACAGACAGAACAAAGCAAGTTACCAAGCAAAATAAAACAAAACATGTAAGTCTAAGCCTAATACATTTAAGAAACTGAATACAGGTAAATCTCACCCTCAGAGATGGTCCAATAAGCTTCTTTCACAGACGAGACTCCATCCTAGTCTGGGCCCAATCCTTTGCCCTGGTACAGTCCTTGTTCCAGCTCAGGTGGTAGCTAGGGGATTTCTCATGACTGTAACCTCTTGTGTTCTAGTCTACCCCCTTATATAGCTTTGGCACAAGGTGGGAATCTTTTGTCTCTGTGGGTCCCCACTCCTCCTCCTAAATGGAAAAGCACCAGGTTTAAGATGGATTCCAGTACCAGGTGACATAGTCACATGTCCTGTGAGATCCCAAGCCTTCATTCTTCCTGGCCTGACTCACAGGAAGACTTGCAAGTAAACAGAGCCATTTACAACCAATTATCTTTGTTGATGGGAGCCATCAAGATTCCAAACCACCATTAATGGCCCACACTTTGCATAATTACAATAGGCCCTCAGAGATGTATTTCATTTTTCTAGTTTCAGATACAAGAATGATACATTTATACAAATAGGATGACCACACTCAGTAGATTACAAACTTTGTAATGATACCTTACCAGAGACCTTTTGCATGAAGCATATTCCAGTTACATTGTATTCACACTCATTTTCATAAAATCATATGGAGTGCAACATTACAACCATTTCTCCAGTTTCTCAAGATCATTTTGAATTCTAATACTGTGCTCGAACCCCTTCCAGTTTGGTATTATCTATAAGTGTACTCTCTATGCCATTATCTAAATTATTTATGAAGATATTGAATAGAACTGGACACAGGACAGATCCCTGTGGGACCTCAATTAATATGCCCTTCCAGCTCAATTGTGAACCATTGATAACTACTCCGAGTATGGTTTTCCAACCAGTTGTGCATCCACCTGATAGTAGTTTCAGCTAGGCTATATTTCTCTAGTTTGTTTATGAGAAGGTCATGTAAGACAGTATCAAATGTCTTTAAAAAGTCAAGATGTATGACAGCTACTGCTTCCTACTATCCACAAGGCTTGTTACCCTGTCAAAGAAAGATATTAAGTTGGTTTGACATGATTTGTTCTTGACAAATCCATGTTGACTGTTACTTATCACCTTATTTTCTTCTAGGTGATTATAAATTGATTGTTTGATTATTTGCTCCATTATCTTTATGAGTATGAAAGCTAAGATGAGGGGCTATAATTCCCTGGGTTGTCCTAATTCTCTTCTTATAGATAGATATTGTATTTTCCCTTTTCCAGACCTCTGGGATCTCTTCCATCCTCTACAAGCTCTCAAAGATAATCGCTAATGGCTCAAAGATCTCTTCAGCCAGTTCCTTAAGTATTCTACGATGTCTTTCATAAGGCCTTGTGGACTCGAAGATGCCTAACTTGTGTTAGGCATCCGATGAAGTGAGCTGTAGCTCATGAAAGCTTATGCTCTAATAAATTTGTTAGTCTCTAAGGTGCCACAAGTACTCCTTTTCTTTTAACTTGTTTAAGTAATTCTTAACTTGTTTCTTTCCCATTTTAGCCTCAGATCCTACCCCATTTACACTGATGTGCACTATATTAGTCATCTAATCACTGCTAACTCTTCTGGTGAAAACTGAAACAAAAAAGGCCGTTGATGCATTTTCTATTCTTATCTTTCCCACCTCACTGAATAATGGGCCTACTATGTCCTTGGTTTTTCTCTTGTTTCTAATGTATTTGTAAAATGTTTTCTTGTTGCCCTTTGTGTCCCTAGCTAGTTTAATCTCACTTTGTGCCTTGGCCTGTCTAATTTTGTCTCTTCATGCTGGCAGTGTCTTTCTATATTCATCCTTCATAATTTGACCTAGTTTAACTTTTTTGTATGACTCTCTAGCATTTCGGGTCATTGAAAATCTCTTGGTTAAGGCCGGGTGGTCTCTTACATGCCTTCTATTTTTTCTGTGCATTAGGATAGTTTGCTCTTGTGCCCTTCATAAAGTCTCTTTAAAATCCTGCCAATTCTCTTGAACTCTTTTTCCCTCAGTCTTGCTTCCCAAGGTATCTTACCTACCAGTTCTCTGAATTTGCTAAAGCTTGCCTTCTTGAAATCCATTGTCTTTAGTTTGCTGTTTTCCCTCCTACCTGTTCTACTTGCATGTCCTCATATACCCACAAGCCCAGCAGCTAGGGCCCTCATGAGATATGGAAAATTGAGGTTTAAATATCCACTATGCCTTATTTGAAGCAAAAAAGAAAAGGAGTACTTGTGGCACCTTAGAGACTAACACATTTATTTGAGCATAAGCTCACGAAAGCTTCTGCTCAAATAAATTTGTTAGTCTCTAAGTTGCCACAAGTATTCCTTTTCTTTTTTGCAAATACAGACTAATACTGCTGCTACTCTGAAACCTGTTATTTGAAGCAGGGGCTTTAACCCAGAAAAGTGCCCTAATGAGGCCATTGGCTATTCTGGGGAGTACCCCTCTCAATTTCTCCCTCTGAAGATGTTTCACTTTGTATAAATAATTAAATATTCATTGGAGCAGGGACTTGAACAGATTCTCCCACATCCCAGGCTGAGGGCACTAACCACAGGACCATAGAGTCATGGTCTTGTTTTTTTGTTCCCCTGTGGGAATTTAACTATTTACAGAAAGTGAAAATGCTTCAACAGGATGGATTGAGAGAGACCCACAGTAGGAGTTAGGCATTGAAACACAAGTTCTTTTTGTGAATTTAGCCCACAGATCTTACTGATGCTAATGGGAGTCAGGTAACTAAATTGCTGTGTGCCATTCTTAAATTGTACCCCACAACCTCTGTCTACCAAATACCTCCACCCTGAAAATAAAACAAGTGTTTGCTCTTTGAATCTCTGCCCCACTTAGGGTGACCAGATAGCAAGTGCGAAAAATTGGAACGGGGGTAGGGGATAATAGGATACTATATAAGAAAAAGCCCTGAATATTGGAACTGTCTCTATAAAATCAGGACATATGGTCACCCCAAGCCCCACATCATATCAGTGCACTCAGATGTTTTGGGTGAAGCATGCCCAGTCACAAACACGTCTATAGATACTGACCTTTTACCTCTGCTTTAAATTGATCCTGTGCACATCTGTCTGACACACAGGCTGCACACACTCATTTTTAAGCCCAGATGAAAAGCAAGACATACTGTTACTGTTCCATTAGATAAGGGAATAACAAGGTGATAAGTGTTTGATTCTGAAAACTAGCCTACACTATTTCCCTCTTTTTCACTGACCAGAGCAGTCTGCTATTCAACAAATCCTAATCAGAAAAGGAAAGCAAGAGATGATTCTCCAGATTCACTAATAGCAAGCAAACCCAGACTATGGCCCCAACTCTAAATAAAGTCTACAAGGGATTGGGAAGGTTGCTCACAATTGGGAAGGTTGCCTCTCTTTTGGCTGGGTGGACTGAAGGAGAGGATGTGGTCAGCTGGAAAAGGGTTAGAGCTGGGTGTCACATTCTGGGGTGCAATTCAGACCAGTGAGGGGTTGTGCCTTCCTTGTAACACTGAGTGCCTCAAAGTGCTCTGCTGCTGTGGTTCTCTTGTCTGGTTGCTTTCACCCAGCATACAATCCTGCAGGGCGTGTCTAAACAGCTCTGACCCGGCTATTCTGATTCCAGCAGCCTGCTTGTCACACCCCTGCCACGCTCTGGCCTCCACTAGCCTTGGTTACACCTGGCAAGATGACACCAAAACCCCCAGTCCCAAATTTTCTCCAAATCATGTGCTCTGCAATGTCCTGCCCTCTCCTGCATTATTCAGAGAGATGTTAAGGTTTGTTTGTTCCTTTAAAGATAAATACTCAGCAGCTGGCTCCGCTATCTGAAGTTAATGTTCACTTCAGATTAAACTTAGATTAAAAATAAAACAAGCTTATTAACAAAAGGAGAGAGGATTTAAAGTGAATTCATGTAGAAAACCTTCATGTAGAGCAGGGATTCGCATTTGAGCCTCTGACCTCTCAGATGAGTGCCGTAACCAGCAGGCTACAGAGTCATTCTTTCTCCCCGTTGTGACTATCCAAGTACTTTGTACAAAGTGGAACAGCTTCAACAGGAGAGGTTGAGACACACTTGTCCCCAGTACCTCATAGACCAATGGTTAGGACACTCTCATGGGAGATGAGAGACCCACATTCAAATTTTCCCTACTCCACATCAAGCAGAGGAGGGAACTGAAGCTAGGTCTCCCATAACCTGGGTGGGTGGGTGGGTGTGCTAACCACTGACCTAAAATTTGTAAGGGTGGAATCCCCTCCCGCTGTCTCCTGACTCTAACCCTTTAAAAATGCTCAAATATTTAATTTGACCTGAAACGCTTTGTCAATTTGCCAACATTTTTGGCATTTTCTGGCATTTCTTCAGGTCGAACCAATTGTTTGTTTTTCAGAACTGCCAGAGAACCAAAAAATCAGTTACTCACTGAGCTCAAACTGTAGCCCATTTTCTGTCCAACTTATATCTGCTATGTACAGTGTCTTGTACCACACTTGTCACCATGAAATTTGACCAAGTATGTGCTAAATATTCCATTGATTTAAATGGAAAGCTTATTGAGCACAGTAGCACGGGCAGTGGAGTGGAATTCTAATTTGATATCACGCCCGAGAGAGACTGAAGACACACTCAGTATATTAAAAGGCCATGGAAGAAAATCAATGCCATGGTCAGTAATTATATAGTATAGTTTAATTGAGGCTACAGGCAGGGGATTAAGCACAGCACAATCCTATATACAATTTAGAGATTCTGATTGCATGAACAGCTGGAAGCAAACTCCTCGTGGACTACAAGGAATTGAAGGTCACACCATATGTCATTGGCAAGGCTGTCTTCCCTAGAATTTCAGTAAGGTGTCAGATTTCACTTATAATCACTGTATATGCAAGAGATTATGAACATGTGAATGGTCACCTTGAACACCTTGCAGGATGTTGAGTTGACCTGAATGCCATATGACATTTCATATATAATTTTTATAGATTTTTTTTTCAATGAAGTCTTGTATTTTTTTTCATGACATTAATGTCATGATAATGTGGGCATCCCAATATATTTTTTCCTGATGGGTACCTCTACTAGGTGGTAAATAATATCCAGGACTATTTGTCTACAGGGCTTCCTCAATCTGATATTTGGATGAATAGTTTTATTGAATAGTAGAGCAAGTGATAGAGGCATTGATTTGATTCTGCCTTGGACTGGAATCAAACATGAGCTCTTATTTTTCCTTTACACTTGCAATATCCTATTCTTGTCTCAACAATCTAACAGGGCAAAACTCCTGAACTGGTACTGACCAATGGTCTTCTTGTAAGAACCTGGTAATACCTTTAAATTTAAAATGAGCATCCTTTAAATTCTAACAAAATGCTTTTGATAGGAATGTTTCCATAAACAAGGTAGTATTAGGACACTCTCTTCCCACTTTTATGCCATAACTAGGCTTCTGAAACTGTGTGATTTGGGGAGCAGGAGGGAGAAATACAGTAGTCACTATTTTAAAGAGAAACGGTGCAAGTCATATCAGAAATCAGGGCCAATGAATGAAAAATCTTCTAGAGGCAGGCAAAATAGAAAAATCCAAGCTACAAACCAAAGAGTAGGACCTTCAGTTACTAACCAAATCACTTTCATTTAAAGGAAAACACCAAGTGTTTTCCTGATTATTATGGCAAATGAAAGTGCATAAAGTCATATTATCAGAACAGCGTTTACTCTTTCCCTGGTGTTATATGTACATAATATCTTAACAATCAAAACTCAAATAATACTCCTTAAGCTAAGTGCAGCTTAAAGTTTGACACGTGGCTAGGGATAGGGTGGAACTACTTGCTTCATTCAAAGCTTTCTGTAATCTGAGAGCCAAGATTTCATGATTATTTTTAATTATTTATTTTTTTCAAAACCAGCTCTGTCACCAAGCTAGTTTAAACTTGAGCAAGCCATTTAGTGCTAGATTCTCTATCTCTTGGGCCCAGATCCAAAAAATTTTAGGTGCAAAACTCCAGTTCAGCTGCTGCCTAACACTGTAGGTGGTGTGGTGCCCGTTTCTGAGCATGCCTACCAGATTGAGTCCCATTCAAAATTTGGCAGCGGCAGCACGCCAGTGATTAGAGAATCCCCCTGAGAGGTGTGGGAGACTCCTGTTCAAATCCTTGCTGGCAGAGGGCAGAATCGCAGGTGGGTCTCCCAGATGAGAGCTCTAACCACTGGGCTAAAAGCTGTAGGGAGGGCACCTCCTCCCCTGCATTTTTTTTGATGGAGATGCCTAACTCATTCTCACAGAAGACAACTTAGGTTCCTAAGCCACCTGGCTTTAGGAGAGAGGTTCTCAGTTATGGATCACTAGCAGAGATAGGCATCTAAGTACAGGCTGCAAGGAGATACTTATCTCTCTGAGAGGAGAGGGGCTTATGGCACACCTCTGTCCTTGGCATCTCCCATTAGTTAGCTTACACATCCAGTGTGGTGGCTTTTTTGGATCACATTCTGTAGCCAAGGAATAATTCTGAGACAAATGGGTAAGGAATTGTCTGCAGAAACGCAAGAGACCTATAGGACTAGACCTATAAAAATAGCTTGAGCAGTTAGCATAAGCATAATGCATAACCTGAGTAGAGTAGTTGCTTAATAAGTTAGCATAAATAAGTGAACCAATAGTGGGCTTAAGTTACAAGTTGGCACACAACTTTATTTTGTAATAATCACAAGTGCTGAAAATATTGACAGGTAACTGCAAGAAGGCAGTTGTACTGGTTTAGAGAATTTTTGGAGGGGGATATCTTTTAATGACCTTAACCTAATTAATAGATTAACCGATAGGATAAGGACACCCCAGCATTATGAGGGTGAGGAAGTTAAGATATGGTGATGGAGGAAGGAGCTAGTCATGCATATACATATAGAACATCGAGGCCTATAAAACATCTGGTCTTAGGTAGATCTGCTGGAGTTCTTAATTGGAATACCAGAATTAGACTAGGATCTACCTCAACCCGTAGAGTTCTCCCCAAGATCAGAGTGAGTATATACATGTAATGGTGCAGGTCATTCTTACAGTGTTATATTATTTCATATCATTTTCACATTGGGATATGACATTTTTAGACAAATCTATTTGCTAAAATTCATGGTGGTTTTTAGTATTCACAAGCATTTTGTAAATCCAAAAACAAGATGAATACTTACAAATAAATAAATACATCATGCATTATTACAAAAAGAATTTGTTCTTTCATTTAAAAAAATTCACAAAGCAGGGCTTTTCAGTGGTGGTATCTTTTATTATTCAACCAGCTGTTGTGCTAAGTATCACTAACAAGTGAGCACTCCCGGTGTGATGGTGGTGTAGCCTCAGAGGCCCCCTGCTGGAGGCCTCAAGGTCCTACCATACCTGATCCAGGAAAAGAGTAGAAGAGAAGTTCTCTAAGCATCCGAGAGTGGTTGCAGGGAAGTAGCCAATGAGGGAGGCTGCAGGGAGCAGCCAATCAGGGCCCAGCAGGCTCCCATAAAAGGAGTGGCAGGGCCAGAGTCAATCAGTTGCTGGCTGGAGCTGGAGGAGAGAGAACTGTGTTCCTGCCTGGTTGAAAGAGCAGCAGGACTAGTGCTGGCAGGGACCGGGGGAACAAGAGAAAGCTCCTGGCTGGCTGCTGGGACTGAGCCTAAGACAGTTGCCAGCAGGGACCAAGGATGCAAGAGAGAGATTCTGGCTGGCTGTTGGAACTGAGCTCAGGGAGGGCTGCAGGAAGACAGTGTCTCCAGGGAGGAAGCCTGGGGGATATGGCCCCATATAAGGGTCAGGACAAGTTAAAGACTGTAAACCCTGGAAGGGGTTTCTTCTGTTTCACATACAGATGGTGTGTGAGACTCGGCTGGAGGGCTGGATCACTGAAAACCTGCAGATATACCTGACCAACGGGGGCGCTTGTGAGAGAATAATGCTAAATACTAAGGCCTGGTCTACACTGGGCGGGGTAGGGGGGCACGGAATTTATCTAAGTTACATAACTTCAGCTACATGAATACTAAGCAACAATGGGAATACTAAAAAACTAGAGGAGTGGTGTGTGAACCATATCCTCCCCAGCAGGTAGTATAAAAGCTGAAATGGCAAACTTTTCTGGAGAAGAGAATGTAGGTAAAACTCTCTCCCTCAAAGAGGTGAAAAATGCATCAAATGAACCCAGAGAGAGACAAAATAATCACACCCTAATGTCTCCTCATGAAAGTGAGTTCAGTTTTCAAAAATTGTGTTGTTATGTGATTAATTGGGATATATAGCTTTCGCTGTTTACAAATGAAGTGGCTCTCTAGCTCTTCAAGATTGGATTCCCCGTTCCAGTTTCAAAAATACTTATTAACTAGTGTGAGTAACCATGTCTCAGTTTACCAGAACTTTTGCTCATTCTGGATTAAGCAGCAGTCAGAGCACTCCATGTTATCATCCCTAGGTTTTGTTTCCTCCCCCTAGCTGCTGTGAACTTTTCTGACATTTTGTCAATTTTATTATACAGTGACTGCATCTCTCTCAACTCCCTTCCCCAAGATATTGGGAAGGCTCTGCACTAAAGAATCATGACCAGATAGAGCTAGCCTGAACAACTGCTCCATGCTCCTTTTAAAAAGTAATTTTATGCATCCTGCAGTATTTTTCATCTTAGGCTAGGAAAATTCAATATGTTGCAATATTATTGATTCCTTGGGACTGGAGCATGAGTGCTAGGTCTCATTTGCATATGAATGTACCTACATTGACATTTTATATCACTAGTAACTAGACAACTTTCAATGTGTTTTTAGTTGTATGTATCTTTATTTGTATTAGTGGAGTGCCTCGGAGTACCAGTCACAATAAAATTAAAGATATTTAGTGACTTTGAAATGCTACCTCTACCTCACAGTAATGCTTAGAATGCAGAGGACTTTTTATTAACAGAATGAGGCAGGTGTAGCATTCCATAGTAGACTTGCTCATTCCAGCATGATGATCACCTCCCAGGAAGCCATTGAGATTTCATATCAAATATGTGAGTTACACATCACCCCTGTTTGTGGGCTCATGTAATTGAAGTAACACATTATGAATGAAAAGGATGAATATTGATCTTAATTTAAATCTCCAACTTTAAACAAATAATTAATGGGTGATTTTTTTCTACCTTTACATTTTCAGCCAGTGCAAACATAGTAGAGAATTGTAGATTGTATTACTGTTGTGTTATATAGATACTGGGGAGGAAAAGGAACTATGTTGACTTCAGAGGGCTCCCCTCATAGCCCCGTATTTCCATTTAAAAACAAAGTGGACTATCCATGCGATGTCTGCTTACATGCTATTTGGTTTTAATCTAATTTCCTTTGAAGTTAAGGAGCTGAGTCCAGGTATGT